>NW_028317894.1:2173181-2483636 GCF_062004578.1 Staurois parvus | reverse complement strand
GATATTAACCTCCCTGGCAGTATGATTATTTCTGATTTTTGGTGCTGAAAGCGGTACCATTATTTTGCAAGGAAATTTGGCGTTTTATATTGCAGGCCTGTAATTTTTAGGAATAACTCACTGAAATCTGTCCGAACAAGAGTCTAGTAAACATCCCGGGTATGATAAAACTTGAAACACGAAACCATAAATTATAATTTAATAAATAATCATAAAAAATAATAATATAATAATATAATACTAAATTGAATTCAATAATATAATCAAACCAAAAACACTGAAATTTGAAATATAGCACCAAGTTCCAACATCGCTGAGCAAAGTCGCAGAATCGTTTTCAGTGTCTGATGACGAATTTCCCCACGAATCATTATCACTCAATTCTGCAAGTAGTTCTGATTTACTATCGCTGTTCTCTAGCTGATCTAAAACCGCTTTTGACCTAAAGCGACGCTTTTTGGACGCCATGGACTTTTCTAAGTTTCCAGGCAGAAAAAACAGTCAAAATGCAGGCAGGGCACAGGACAAAGCACTAGGGACAAAATGTATGTGAAATGCTTTGAAACAGTAATGTTTTACTATGTTATATTTGTTTATTAGAAAATGACAGTTTCTAAAATGTTTAAATTTGGTACCGGTTCCAGCCCCCGTACATCCTGACGTTCGCAGGGACCAGAACACGGAAGCATTGGTCGGGGACGCTGCAGGGGACACATCGCGGGAGCGAAGGACAAGGTAAGCGCTGCAGGAAATCCCTGAGTAACGCTGCATGATAAGCCCGAGTGTAGCTCAGGGTTACCGCTTGTGGTACTAAAATTTTACCCCGAGCTACACTCGGGAATACCGCCAGGGGGGTTAAGAAGTGTGCATTCAGGAGGGATCCAGGTGTGATCCAAAAGGCGTATTGACCCATGTGGGTTGCCAGCTTGAGGTGAGAGGCCATTGCAGCCAGTGAAGGATGACCTATTGATGTAGTGTGCACATACACTGCACGTGTTGCATGCCCTGAAGCATTGAAGCACCTTAGTTGCATTTTTTGCACTTTTATTGGACTTTTTTCATAATTTCAGTTTTTCACTTATTGATTATTTAATTGTGTATTTACATCATATTTTTACCAATTTTGAGCACTTTGTCACTAATCCCACATTTGAGACTCACTGTATACACAGTTTGATGAATACATTTTGAGCACAATATCTTTTTTTACATTTATGAATTGCATCGTATTAGTGTTCACACCCATGCAATTTGATTTCTGGCAATCACGCTGTGTTTTGCAATCTGTTTCAGGGTGTCCTTACTTTAATATTGACACCTGCAGCATATTGCTTGGATGCTGTGTGATTGCAATACAGTGTGGGAAACGCACAGAATTCACTGCGTTTCCTGCATTACATCAGTGTAAACCAGGACTCAAGGTCCCTTTAGCTCTGAGACCGGAAAAATTTCATGTGACTCCGGGTTTTAGCCTATCTGAAATCTAGTCCCGTGTTCCTCAAAAACCATAATTTATAGGTCAAAATATGTAATCATATGTCATATTTAAATCATAGAGACTGACAACGTATATCCATGTTCAGTTACTATAGAGCTGTTCATCACTATCGCCAGGTGTACGCTGCACCTGTGTCTCCCAGGCACAGAAATACACCCAGAATTTAGGTAGGATGCCTCAAAATTGACCATTTTTTGTAAACCTCTGAAATTAAAAATGAACAAAGCATATTATTTTACAGTGTATACTTGCTCCAATACAAAGCACCTAGTGGGAGTCATTTTGACAGTCTTTGCCGACACCACAGGATCAGGGAAGATGGCCTCTCCTTAAACACACAGACTGTGATTGACAGCCTTAGCTGTGGATGTTTCCCATGAGACTGTGTTGAGTGGGGTGTTCAATCCTTCCACACATGTACCTGCTCTATGCTGTGTAGTCTGTGGCATCAGTACCTCACCCCCTGCCTTATGGAGCTGAGAAATGCTGTGTAAATTCTGTACTTTGAACAGATGTCGAGAAGAAAGGGCTACAGATAAACAGGTACAACCTATGTAGGAGGATTTGTTTATTCTCTGTGTATCACCTGAGACTAGTGCTTTCAATGTATGTAAGGGTTTACAATCCCTTTAACTGTTATCAACATTACCACAGCTTTTCCTCTTTTCTCTTAATAATATATATGGCCTTGCAACATATTCCATGCACGCAAGCAAACTTGTTTTTAACTGGTTTTTAACAAGAAACTGTAAATACCAGAACAATCATGTGCGCAGGCAATATGATCAAATTGTCATTTGATGTGTATAAGGTTTCAAAATCCAGATCAATCACTGGTATAACTACAGTAAGTATCTTCAACAAATGTGCAAGCCATCAATTTATATTTTGAAAAATTCACTCTGATCAATCTCTAACATAACAGCATCGTAGTAACAAAACTGTGCTTTTAATATATGTGATACCATGAATTTAGTTCCACAAAGATATACTCAGTGTGTATCCTCAATCAACCTCCAAATTGTAAACACAGCACTGACATAGCTCCGATCCATTTTAGGGTTAGATGGCAATGGTCACCACTGAGACCCCAATACAAATGGACATCTCCAGGAGACTCCAGTCCATTCAGTTCAACCCAATTGTGTGTGTGTATATATACAGTCATGGCCGAAATTGTTGGCACCCTTGATATTTTTCCTGAAAATCAAGTATTTCACACAAAAAAGGTATTGCATTAACACATGTTTTGCTATACACATGTTTATTCCCTTTGTATGTATTGGAACAAATATAAAACAGAGGCAGAAAAGCAAATATGACATAATGTCACACAAAACCCCAAAAATGGGCTGGACAAAAGTATTGGCACCCTTAACTTAATATTTGGTTGCACACCCTTTGGAAAACATAACTGAAATCAGTCGCTTCCTATAACCATCAATAAGCTTCTGACACCTCTCACCCGGAATTTTGGACCACTCTTCCTTTGCAAACAGCTCCAGGTCTCTCTTATTGGAAGGACACCTTTTCCCAACAGCAATTTTAAGATCTCTCCACAGGTGTTCAATGGGATTTAGATCTGGGCTCATTGCTGGCCACTTCAGAACTCTCCAGCGCTTCTTTGCCATCCATTTCTGAGTGCTTTTTGACGTATGTTTGGGGTCATTGTCCTGCTGGAAGACCCAGGATCTTGGACGCAAACCCAGCTTTCTGACACTGGGCCCTACAGTGCGACCCAAAATCCTTTGGTAATCCTCAGATTTCATGATGCCTTGCACACAGTCAAGGCACCCAGTGCCAGAGGCAGCAAAACAACCCCAAAACATCATTGAACCTCCACCATATTTTACCGTAGGTACTGTGTTTTGTTCTTTGTAGGCCTCATTCCGTTTTCGGTAAACAGTAGAATGATGTGCTTTACCGAAAAGCTCTATCTTGGTCTCATCTGTCCACAAGACGTTTTCCCAGAAGGCTTTTGGCTTACTCAAGTACATTTTGGCAAACTGTAGTCTTGCTTTTTTATGTCTCTGTGTCAGCAGTGGGGTCCTCCTGGGTCTCCTGCCATAGCGTTTCATTTCATTTAAATGTCGACGGATAGTTCGCGCTGACACTGATGCTCCCTGAGCCTGCAGGACAGCTTGAATGTCTTTGGAACATGTTTGGGGCTGCTTATCCACCATCCGGACTATTCTGCGTTGCAATCTTTCATCAATTTTCCTCATCCGTCCACGACCAGGGAGATTAGCTACAGTGCCATGGGTTGCAAACTTCTTGATAATGTTGCGCACTGTGGACAAAGGCAAATCTAGTTCTCTGGAGATGGACTTGTAACCTTGAGATTGTTGATATTTTGCCACAATTTTGGTTCTCAGGTCCTCAGACAGTTCTCGTCTCCTCTTTCTGTTGTCCATGCTTAGTGTGGCACAGACAGACACACAATGCAAAGGTTAAGTGAACGTCTCTCCTTTTTATCTGCTTTCAGGTGTGATTTCTATATTGCCCACACCTGTTACTTGCCCCAGGTGAGTTTACAGGAGCATCACATGCTTGTAACATTCTTATTTATCCGCAGTTGTGAAAGGGTGCCAATACTTTTGTCCAGCCCATTTTTGGAGGTTTGTGTGACATTATGTCGAATTTGCTTTCTTTCCTCCCTTTTTTTGTTTTGTCCCAATACACACAAAGGGAATAAACATGTGTATAGCAAAACATGTGTTAATGCAATACGTTTCGTGAGAAATACATGATTTCCTGGAGAAATATCAAGGGTGCCAACAATTTCGGCCATGACTGTATATGTCACTACCATTTTCCATATCCTTGTACATTGTGTTCACTGAGAAACATGTCTAATAGTTTTTTTATTTTTTCTACACTCTGCATTGACACCACCGACCGTGGAAGGGGGTTCCACATCCTTACCACTCTAACAGTAATGAAACTCTTACACAGTTTAAGATTGAATCACTTCACATCCAACTTCAGAGTGTGGCTGCATGTCTTCCTTGGAAACCAAAGATTAAATAGTATTCTTCCAATTCTAGAGTCATCATTCAAAGATTTACATTGTATATCGCGCTCATATCCCTTCTTAAGTGTCTCTTCTCCAGGGAGAATAAGTTTAACGTTTGTCATTGTTTTTCATAACTGAGGTCCTTCAGCCCCCTTATTAGCTTTGTTGCCCTTCTTTGGACTCTCTCCAGTTCAAGAACATCCTTCCTGAGGACTGGTGACCAAACTGGATGGTGTACTTAAGATGTAGCTGAAACAGAGTTTTGTAAAGTGCTACAATTGGTATATCTCTTGAGTAAATACCTTTTTTAATGAATGCTAATAGTCTGCTGGCCTTGCTTGCTACAGCTTGGCATTGCTTTCTATTGCTGAGTCTGTGTTCTACTAGAACCCCCAGATCCTTTTCCATCCTGGATTCCACCAGAGGTTCTCTCCCCAGCAAGTAACTAGCATTCATATTTTTAGCTCCCAAGTGCATTACTTTACATTTTCCCACATTGAACCTCATCTGCTATTCATCTTCCCACTTCTCTATTTTAACTAGGTCTAAAGTTGTTATATCTTGTTGGGAAGTTATTATCCTTCTTAGTTTCATAGAATCAGCAAACACTAAGATTTAACTATTTCTCTATATCATTTTATGAGCAAGTTATATAGAATTAGTCCCATGACAGAACCCTGTGGCACCCATTCACAAAATTTGCTATTAATCACTACTCTTTACACACGTTTCTGTAACCAGTTTTCTATCCATTTACATACAATTTCATCAATGCCAAAAGAGCTTGTAAATTAGGCGATTATGGAGTATTGTATCAAATGCCTTGGTGAAAGATAGATAAACTATGTTTACAGGCCTTCCTCTAACCCAGTTATAACTTTCCTCCTCATAGAATGTTAAAAGCAGGGCCAGAACCAGCATAAGGCGACTTAGGCAGCTGCCTTAGGATGCAAGGATAGGGGGGCAGTAAAATGCATTTTGCCCTGTGCATATCCTTGCACCAGCCTTGACAACCATGGATGACAGGGGAGGTGAGCAGTGTCAACCCATCCACTGTTTACAGATCCTCTATGAGAATAATGCTGGATTAAGCAGGGCCGGTGCCACCACTAGGCAAACTAGGCAGATGCCTAGGGTGTATTGCCACCGTGGGGCACAACCACAGCCACTGGTTTCACTACACTACGCCATGGCTGGATCTAGGGGGGTGCTGGGATTGGCTTTTGGGGGGATTTGGGTAAGGTGGGAAGGTTTTATGCTGGAAAGGGTAATTTGGAGGGGGGTTTAGCTCAAGGAGGGATTTGGGGGAATTTGTCCTAGGTGAGGGACTTAAAGGAAGAGGAGTGATACTGGGAGGGATTGAGGGTTTTGTGCTAGGAGGGGGATTGGGGGGGATTTGTGCTAGGAGAGTGGATTGGGGGGGTTGTGCTAGAAAGAAGAATTGGGGGATGTGCTTGGAGGGGTGATTTGGGGGGAAATTTGTGCTAGGAGAGGGGATGGGGGGGGATTTGTGTTAGGAGGAGGATGGGGGGTGTGCTAGGAGGTGGGGATTTGTACTGGGATAGGGGATTTGGATGGGAAGGAAGGATTTGTGCTAGGAAGGATAATGCTTTGTGCTAGGGTGGAAATTCAAGGGGAAAGAAGATGTGTGTTAGGAGGGGTGAAGTAGAATTATAGGTGAAGTTTTATTTTTTTGGGGGGGTTGCAAGTAGCTGGTCTTGCTTATGGTGCAAAATAGTCTAGCACTGGCCCTGGAAATAAGCTCACACATCACCCAAGGAAGATGCTCTGCCTTCTGCACATCTTGCAGGTTGGCATGTCAGAGAGCTGACAGGTGGGCGCGGCCAGTGTCGGGGAAGCCAGCTCACTGAGCTGCTGGGTTGGCTGGCATGGGAAGCCCCAACTCCCACGTATGTTGTCGTTTCACCCCAGCAGTGCAGGGGCTGCTCAGGGTGCTGGTGGTGAAAGTGGTCCAAGGAGTCCAAGGAATGGGGTGAGTCCAATGACAGGGAGGATCCATCTCTTGGCACACATACACTTATAATCTGCACACTGATACATGACCACTCTGTCCATGACCCAGCCGCTACATGCACACAACTTGTCTTCCATGTGCCCATACTGGCTCCTGGAGCCCTCACACACCCAGAGACATCACACAATATCCCAGATCTCACACAGGGGAGCTCCATATAAAGCAGCATATGGTGTGTCTGGCTGTCCAGGCATTGCACACAGTGCATGGCAGAACAATAAGCCCAGCTGTCATCAGAGATCCCCAAGAAGCGAGCAGCCTGGAGCTGCCTGTGTGTGTACAGTACATGGAAGGGATGGGGGGTGTGACAGCTGGGGACCATCCTCCGTCCAATCATCCCTCTCCTATCAACACTTGTGTGCAATCACAGTATTCCTTCCATGGCATTATGTAATGGTGATCATACACTCTTCCATCAATGATCAATGTCTTCTCTGATCCATCTTCATCTATCCATAATCCATCTATAATCAGTTTCCATCTGTATGGATGATAAACAGGGAAGAGGATTCCCATCCATAGTTGGAAGATACAAATGTATCATCTCTGTAACAGCCATACAATCTCATAATGTGATTGGTTGAAACCCATTCGGATTCACAAACAAAGTATCTCAGTGCCTCCAATTGATACAAGATGTTTGATAAGACTGCTTAGGCTGCTGCCTTTTGCACCAGGATGGGGAGGGGGGCGGGGGGTGTTAAGACACACCTTCGCCTATGTAGACAAAAATCAAATCCTTGCACTGGCGCTGATTAAGAGGTTGAAAAGAACAGTCTTTCACAAATCCATGTTGGTTACACCTAATTATAGTATTGTTTTAAATATTGGTATTGATATTATTTTTTAATACTAGATATTTTCTTTTTTTGGACCATTCTCTATAGACCCTAGAGATGGTTGTGCGTGAAAAACCCAGTAGATCAGCAGTATTTGAAATACTCAGACCAACTCATCTAGCACCAGCAACCATGCTACATTCAAAGCCACTTAAATCCCCTTTCTTCCCGTTTCTGATGCTTGGTTTGAACTTCAGTAGCAAGTCATTTTAACCACGTTTAGATGCCATGTGATTGGCTGATTAGCAATTTGTGTTACCAAGCAATTGAACAGGTGTACCTAATAAAGTGGCCTGTGAGTGTATATGCCCAACTTCCCATAGTGCCCCTCAACTGGAAGGGGCAGGCTGGCATTTAACTCCAAACTACTCCTAAGCCTTCCCTAACTCATGACTATGGGGAGATCTAGCAGCCTAAGCCGGAAAATTGGATCATCTGCATGCCTTACTCTATAGGTTGTTTATTTATTTATTTGATATCATATAAACGCTATATTGCGGCTTTTTTGGAATAAACACCCTCACGCCCATAAGGCCTCTCAGCCCCATCAACTCCATGTGGGTGTATGTTGTCTCACTAGATTATTCTACATGTCTGATATTAAAATGCAAGATATGTGAACTCCTCCAAATTTCATGTATCTTGAACTACATTTGAGGGCGAGTATAGACACTCCAAAACTTGCCACTATTAGGGATCCCAACATACATTATGCATGCCACATCAAATTGCACATGACACAGTATTTAATTATATTTCTTGTTACTTATAGTCCGACATTTGCACTTGCTCTTGATAATATTATTGTAACAATCATGCACACAGGGAGAGGCACGGTTCACCATTTTGCTCCAAACTTCTGCATTTTGGTACTTCTCTTAAATTCCAAATCAGTCTCCCTCCTCTGATTTCTCTCCTCCCTCAGGAATGCGTTCAGCGTACCTTGCTAGTTCCCTGCCTTTATACAATCCTTTTACAATCTGTTGTAAGAGACACCCCGTTGATTTTGGGTAGAAAAAGAGGCTCTTATGTTTTGTGTATTGACAGAGAAATGAGGACCTTCTGCGTTTTAACATCTAGCAGAGAGAAAGGGGAATCTTGCTGTAACAATGGAACTGAGTGCGACACCAGACATCCCTTTTGAGCTCATCAGACTTGAAACTGCTTAACCCCAGGCATCTATTTGGCAAGTGCTTATTTATCTAAACGTCTTTCTGTTATCTGTTTGCTGTGCTGTTGTGCTCTGTATATTTATATATATATATATATATATATATATGGGTTACATCTTTTATCTGTAAATATTTCTACTGCACCCTTTTGACCTTTTAGTAATAAATCTTACTTTCTAAAAGCGTTGAACTGTTTCTATAGTTCTTTAATGTGACTTACGAATGCGTGCTGCTGAAGAGGGCTACTATGAGTGTTTAACCCTCTGTATAACCGGTCTGTAGAGATAGCGGGATACTGACGGTTAACCAATCATCCTAGTGTATTGCTGAGTTTCCTCTTTCTCTGTATAAAAAGGTGGTGGTGGCAGTGTGAAGGGTTAATTGCGTAATTAACCTGACCCAGTAGCAAACGCTCCCAGGCTGCAGGTACGTTGATTGTGGCCCAATTAGCTGGAAAATCGGTGTGCAGGGTGCAGCTGGGCGTGGCATTGTTATGCACGTGACATCGCGGTGTTAGATTGGCTAGTCCTTCGGTCATGAGTTTGGTGAGAAGGTCAGGGGTATGACGTGCTATCGTCACAATTATACGGTAGATCTCCCTAATATTTCTATAGCAGTAATGTAATGATCCACACAGTTATGTAAGTAAGATAACATAGTACAGTCTTAATATATTGATGCCTGAATGTGCTTACCCGCCCTCTGCTCCTTGTGGATGGTTTCACATATCCAAGCAGGAAGATCAATAAGTCCCCTCTGTTTTGTAGCCAGAGCCAACTGTGAACTCTTGCGTGGTCTCGTGTATGAAAAATGCCATGCTGGAATGTATGCCATCTCGTGCTATGTTGCATATGGTGCCACATTTCTTGTGTTTAAGACAAGCTTGCATACATGTTGCAAATATCATAAAGGAATTTAAATGTTTGTGTATTTTCTGTGCAGAGTTAGACATATTTTTTATCACGTTTGGCTATACAGTATATTAAAACATGTTGCTGGATAGCTGTGCCTCCAATCAGGGCTTTTCTGGTGTTGATATTAACAGGAAAATATATCTGATGCCAAATCTACTTTGACCTTCCTAAATTGCTGAGGGTAAAAAATGAAACAAAACAGTGCAAACATACAATGCTAATTATTACTTACACAAAATAATACCCAAGTGTAAATCTGGAGTTTCCAGAGCTCTAATATGCCTGTGCAATTACTATCTTAATATTTTATTAAAATGTTGTGCCACAGAGACTAATTATTTAATAAAACTGCGAACACAACTGCGTGTCAGTCTGGATCTGCCAGTCATATGACTGGCTGACCTAAATTAATTTTACATTGTTATAAAACACATGTAGCCTTTCATGTTGGAAATAAGAGATGAGGTCAACATGGAAGAGGACTGTGAGGTTTGTGTAACATATTATTATTGCTTTAACCACATGAAAAGAAACAGCACTGTCCTAGGGAGAAAAATCTATATTTTACAACTCATTATGACTGTAGCCTCATTGCCTGTGGGTTAAGCATGTATTTAATCTTTGGCACGCAACTTTCCGAGACAGAGACTCATTACTGTTAGACGTCACGGGGGGACATGGGATCTACAGCTGTCAAGTGAATAAAAAGCACCATGTCAGGTGTATAATGAATGTAAATGACTTGCAGTACATGGGGAAAATAACATTAGAAAATAGGGGTTAGTGTAGGTTAAGGAAGAATACTATTTGCATTTAAAATGGCCACATAACTCTATTGTAATTTGAACCTTTAATCTGTTTTATGAAAATGACATTGATATTGTCGCCATGCCTGTAATTGTCACCCACACAGGCAGGGATTTGGATCTTAGCACACATGCATAGCCACTTTTCCTTTGCTGCATGTCACAGCTGAGTTGGTGTTGACTAAATAGAAAAGAGAATTTCCTTTCTATAATTCCAGGGGAGCTCACTTGTTTTGCTTTATATTTTCCATGCTGCTAAACAGCCTAGACACAAGATATTTAAATTGGAACCAAAGTTGCAATTTAAATAAAAATGCTAGCAGGTAGCTATTTGTAATAGGCTGTTCACTCTGCAAGGGAAGTTGCACTTTGCAAGGGAATTTTTCCCAGTGCCCAGTGAATGTAATGAAATTTCAATGCAATGCAAAGAATACCTAATCACAAGCCATGCTTGCATATGATAGAATGATAGCACTTCTGCCTGACAGCACTAGGATCATTAATTCAAATCCCAACCACGGCACCACCTGCTTGGAGTTTGCATGTTCTCCCTGTGCCTCTGTGGGTTTCCTCCAGGTTCTCCGGTTTCCTCCCACACTAGAAAGATATGCTGGTAGGTTAATTGGATCCTGTCTAAATTGGCCCTAGTATGCGTATGTATGAATGTAAGTTAGGGACCTTAGATTGTATGCCCCTTGAGGGTTAGGGACTGATGTGAATGTATAATATATACGTAAAGTGCTGCATAAATTGACGACGCTATATAAGTACCTGAAATAAAAAAAAAAAAATTATGAAAATCATCAGAGCCTCACCTCATTCTCTAAGCTTTGTGGAAACTTCCCTTGCTAAGTGAACAATTTATTTACATTAAAGCAGTATTAAACACAAAAGCAAACATTTATTATATTGCAGTTTACAAATTCTTAAATTTGCCATAGATGGATTGAAATTTTAATCCACATAATGCCACTCCCAGTTATGAAAAGCTGATCTAACAATCGACTTTTCATGAACAGGCTTGTTGGAAAATCTCCACTTGATCAGTGCATGCAGCCAATGGTTTGCAGTGCTGATCAGTGTATTCTGATGACAATGGCAGAATACAATGGTACAGTGGGGAAGATTTCAAATGTGTGTATGGTAAAATCGGCTAATTTTTTTCCTTCAGCTGGTTGAGTATGGCCAGTTTTACATGTTGTGGCTGCATTATTTTTCTTTTTTAGGCTTTCTTTTATTTTCACCTGGTGATCCTGCCAGTAAGTCTGTTGTTTTTCAATAAAACAAGCTTTCCTGCAGATGTAGCAATTAGAGGGCTGAAACAAACCATTTACCACTGAGAGGGGTGCTTACAATGGTCATCTTTTATTTATCTAAAACCATTAACACAAAAATACTTAAAGTGATACTAAACCCAGGACCGTGCATTCACTATATCTGGTCTCCCACAGTACACACAACATGGAAATGCAATTATTTTAGCAAATATAAATAGCTAAATACCTTTTCTCATCAGCAGTTGGAGGAGTCTTGTGACTTCAGCAGAGCACTGGTTAAAGCTTGTAGAAGGAGTTTTCTTTCTGCTCTAGGAGGATGTGACCCGAACTCTGTCTAGACAGTGCTGATTGGCCCTGTACTGATCACATGTACTCTCCCAAGCAATAAAATCCTCTCTAGCAATACACACCACATGTGCATATGACTATGGATTCAGTCTGTATCAGGGGGTCTTTTCAACAAGAGGAGGAGCAGAGAAGGATCAAACAGCCTTTTTACACAATGCAGAGGAATAACCCCTTAGGTTCCACAGTGAGTATAACAAGCATGCTTTACTGCATATACAGACTCATTTTACTGTTCTGGGTTTTGTAACATTTTAAAAAGTGTTAGCTAGAGTTTTGCTTCAATTTATTAGTGTATCTATATCTGTTAATACATCTAACATTACCCTCTCCTAGACTGACAATGCTACTGTCCAAAGGTGCCCCCTGTGCTCCTTCATCCAAAGTGTAGGCACCCTAATACGGGAGATTGCCAGGTGAAAACAGAGGGAAAAGAAAGCCTAAAAAAACTATAACTAATGCAGTCGCCACATCTAATGATTGGTAAGCTGCAGTATATTACATATTTGGTTTGGGGTTTAATACTGCTTTAAGGATGAATTAACTTCTAAATATATCTCTTTTGCCATAAAATGTTGTCTCCTGTCCAGCAGGTTTTTTTTTACTGAATGTATACTGGCAGCTAGGTACATGCAGCTCATGTAAACTAGTGACAGTAAGAGTAAGTGGTAGGTGCTGGGACAGAAGTCTCCCATCTAAATGTACTGTCATCCTAGCCTGGATAGTTGAAGGCTTGGAAACCTGTGAGAAGATGGAAGCTCTGGTGATGGAGCAAGAATGCCACATTGATGGAGGAGATCACTTTTTAAGGTAAGTGTGCAAATATGCTAAGCAAGTCTGTACATTGTTGTTAAAACTCAAGGGAGGCCAAAAAATGTAGTTTAAATTTAAACATTGGACTGAATATTATTCATTATACAGGGAACATTGGAAACAATGTTCATTGGTTGGATCTAGTGATGTCAGCATTTCCTCATTTTAAACAATATTCTGCTTTTCTGCCATACTGAAGTTCTAACAGAATTGCAGAAATAGTATAGATATTGTTTCCTACTTGAAAGAACCTAGGGTACAGGAACAGGGGGTCTGAAAAAGAGACAAACACATTGATTTTCCAAGGATTCAGGTGGAATTGTGCCAGTTTTTCCAAAAAAGATATATACAAACCTTTGGTGACTTGAAACTTGAAACTTGACTATTCTCTGAAATATTACCTGTGCTATGAGCAACTCAGGAAAGACAGGGGGAGGTTAGAGAACTCAATGCATGGCTGAAGACCTGGTGTAAGAGGGAAGAATTTGGGTTTCTAGAGCACTGGGCTGACTTTTCATTGGGGTGCAACCTATATGGTAGAGATGGTTTGCACCTAAATGGAAGGGGGTCTGCTGAGCTGGGGGAGAGGTTTATGGGTAGGCTGAAGGAATATTTAAACTAGGATAGAGGGGGGAGGGAGAATTAGATTATAACGGGGTAGACAGATCAGACAGGGGTCAGTACTTATTGGTGGGTGGAATGGGGAAAGATGGGGGGAGGGCTATGGCAGATGATAAGAAGGTTCCCATGTTACAAACAACCAGTGGAATTGGTACCATTTGCATGAAAATAAAAAGTATGTAAGATACCTATGAACAAGGTGTCAATGAATTAAAGTGTTTGTTCACCAACGCCAGAAGTTTGTCAAGCAAAATAGGTGAGCTGGAGGCTTTGTAGCATGAAGAGAGCTATGATTTAATTGGTATTGCTGAATCTTGGCTTCATTCTTCACATGACTGGGCCATTAATATTCCTGGCCATGTTCTGTTTCAGAGAGAAAGGGTAAATAGGAAAGATGATGGTGTCTGTCTCTATGTGAGAAGTGATCTCAGAGCAAATGTGAAAGAAAACCTAGTTGATGGAGAGTGTGATGAGGCTGAAGCATTATGGGTAGAACTGCATATGGGGTGAACACTGCAAAGGTAATTATTGGAGTTTGTTATAGGCCTCACAGTGTTAATGAGGAGGTGGAGACTCAGCTCCTTGCACAGACTGAAAGGGCTGCAAGGGCTGGGACTGGAGTAATGGTACTGCAGGAACAGTTAAAGGGCAAAAATGTTTAAACTACTACAGGACAATTTTATAGTACAGTTCATAGAGGTCCCAACTAGGAATGATGCTCTGCTGGACATGGTAATCTCAAACCATGCAGAGATTATTACGAAGGTCCATATAAAAGAACATCTGGATAGCAGTGGCCATAACATGATTTAATTTATTGTTAGCTGTAAACAGCAAGCACATACAGGAAAAATAAAAATGCTCAATTTTAAGAGAGCTAATTTTCCAAGGCTGAGAGCTGATTTCCAAGACTTAGACTGGGAGGGAATATTGGCATCAATGAACACAACACAGAGTTCTTCAAAAAGACCGTATGTGAACACACTGCAAAATATATTCCCATTGGCAACAAGTTTAAAAGGCTAAAAATCAAACCTATGTGGCTTAAAGTTAAAAAGCTATAGATAATAAGAAAAGAGCTTTTATTAAATATAAAAATGAAGGAACACTATCATCATTTAAACATTACAAAGAATATAACAAAATATGCAAAAAGGAAATAAAGGCCGCAAAAATTGAAAACGAACGACACATTGCAAAAGATAGCAAGAGCAACCCCCAAAAATTCTTCATATATATTAGTAGTAAAAAGGTCCGGTCCAAGCATGTAGGCCCTGTACAAAATAATCTAGAGTGGGTGACTGGGGACAAAGAGAAGGCAAATTTATTAAATACCTTCTTCAGCTCTGTGTATACAAAGGAGCATGGGGGAGCTCTTGTCCATAATGGGCATGGTATTAACACAGTTCCAGATGATTCACATTGGCTCACAATTGATATGATCCATAAATATTTAGACAGAATAAAGGTGAATAAAGCACCTGGACCGGATGGCATACACCCACGGGTCCTTAAAGAATTGATCTCTGTCATTTCGAAGCCATTGTTTCTAATTTTTAGGGACTCTTTAATGACTGGCATAGTACCACTGGATAGGGGTAAGGCCAATGTGGTGCCAATATTTAAAAAGGGATCAAAATCTTGACCAAGTAATTATAGACCTGTTAGTTTAACTTCTATAGTTGGGAAGATACTGGAGAGTTTAATAAAAGACCACATGGATGAGTTCTTGCTGGAAAAAAAATATTTTAAGCAACAGACCTCATGGATTCGTGAAAGACAGAAGTTGTCAAACAAATCTGATTTCTTTTTATGAGGAGGTGAGCAAAACCTTGGACCAAGGGGTGGCGTTGGACATGGTATACATGTATTTTGCAAAAGCGTTTGACACAGTTCCCCACACACAGCTAATGTGTAAGGTAAAGTCTAAGGCCTTGGAAAAATCTGTATGTAAATGGATAGAAAACTGGCTAAAAGATCATATTCATAGTTATATAGTTAGTATGGTTGAAAAAAAGACAAAAGTCCATCCAGTTCAACCATAGAAAAAAAAAAGTTATAATCCTATACCCACAGTTGATCCAGAGCAAGGCAAAAAAACCCCAGCAAAGCATGATCCAATTTGCTCTTGCTGGGAAAAAAATTCCTCCCTGATACCCCGAGAGGCAATCAGATATTCCCTGGATCAACTTTACCTATAAATGTTAGTATCCATATTCAAAGAGTAGTGATTAATGATTCGTACTCGGAATGGTCTAGGGTTGTCAATGGTGTACCCCAAGGTTCAGTGTTGGGACCCTTACTTGTGAATATATTTATAAATGATATAGGGTCTATGATTAAAAATCCCATTTCAGTCTTTGCAGATGACACCAAGCTGTGCAGTGGAGGAATGTCCTTACAGGATGTCTCTCCACCTTACAAGCCAACCTCATTGCTCTGTTTAATTGGGAAACTATGTGGCAAATGAGGTTTAATGTTGATAAATGTAAGGTTATGCACTTGGGGGCTAAGAATATGCATGCATCATACATACTGGGGGGGGGGGGGGGTACAACTGGGATAATCAATGGTGGAGAAGGATCTGGGAGTTCTGGTAGATCACAAGCTTAATAATGGCATACAATGCCAAGCTGTGGTTTCGAAAGCGAGCAAAATCCTCTCTTGTATTAAAAGAGGTATAGACTGCAGAGAAAGAGATATCATATTATCCCTGTACAAATCATTAGTAACACCTCATCTGGAATATGCAGTTCAGCTTTGGGCACCAATTCACAAAAAGAACATTGGGGAACTGGAGAAAGTACAGGGAAGGGCAACCAAACTGATAAGAGGCACGGAGGAGCTCAGCTATGAGGAAAGATTAGAGGAACTGAATTTTTTCTCTCTTGAGAAGAGGAGATTAAGGGGGGATATGATCAACATGTATAAATACATCAGTGGTTCATATAGTGAACTCGGTGTAGAGTTATTCACCCTGAAGTCATCACAAAGGACAAGGGGGCACTCTTTACATCTGGAGGAAAAGAAATTTAATCTCTAAACACGGAAAGGTTTCTTCACAGTGAGAGCTGTGATAATGTGGAATAGACTCCCTCAAGAGTTGGTTTTGGCCAGCTCCGTGGATTGCTTTAAAAAAGGCCTGGATTCTTTCCTAGATACACAGAATATAACTGGTTACTAGCATTTATAGGTAAAATTGATCCAGGGAATATCCGATTGCCTCTCGGGGGATCAGGAAGGAATAGTGCAGAAAAACTAATGTGCCTTTATTACGCAAATAAAATCCTGCTTACAAACATATACAGCTTCCAAGATGGCGGACAACGCAATGACGTTTAGCTCATTTAAACTGAATGTTAAAATGGGCTTTAAACTGAAAACAGGAAAATAATCCTTGATGGGATCTATGCTTTATAATCAATGATTAGAATTCAGAGGCATTCAATATCTGCTAAACATAAAGTAGATGAAAATATGCAACCTTTCTTATTATATGGACAATTGCAGCTGTTATGTAACTAGGAGATTATGTTATGTTACTTTGCGTACAAACTTTATTAAATGTAGATCCTGTAAAACATGTAGTATGACAGGACTTTAATGGATGATATAAACTGTTAATTGCAGTCTGGGTACTATCATTTCATCAAGGTGATGCTCTGCAGAAACTAGTATAGGCATTTCAATGTCACCTGTGCTGAGAAGATATTATTAAAGCTAACAGTACATCTCTAGAGCAGCGACAGAAGAAATTAAAGAAACTAAGATCAGTATATTTAAGGATAAGGGAATTTTATGTTTAAAAACACCACAAAATATTACAAACATTTGTAAGTAATTTTACCCACAATTCAATACATTTCAGAAATCCTTTTTTTTCTTGTAGTGTTGCTGTTAGAGTAAAACTTTGAGGAATGTAGGAAAAAAAAACAAAAACAAAAAAGAGTTGATGTTCTGTGTGCGAAATACTAATGCAAAACAAATTGCACCAAGAAAAATTGAAGTGTAAATTTGATGTTCAAGCAGGAACAAGAGAAGGTGAATCAGACCAAAATCAGACAAAAAGGCAGACTACAAGGCCAATAAGGGAAAGAGGATTACTAAAAACTCTAAAGATTTGTCACTTCAACCAGCAGCAGAGCTACTAGTTGTCACCAGAAGGACCACTGCTTGCTCTGTCACAGATAGTCATATCAAACTTTTTCTGGCAGTGCTGTAACTTCTTTTTAATCTAAACCAGCCTTTCTCAACCTTTTTACCCCAGAGGACCCCCAAAATAATTGTAGCACTCACTCCCCACCCAGGAATAGGTGGGGGGGGGCACTGGAAACAACCCAGAAGGACAGATTCTCAAGCAAAAAATCCTATAACAACAGCCTTAAATGTTAGGAGATAGAGGAGACAACCAGTCCATCTGAGACTCTGTAAAAGCAGTCACAGTCCTTGTAGCAACCTTTGGCACTCAAACCCCAAAGCACAGAGAAGCCTGGAGTCCTACTCACAATGTCCAAGGACAGCATTGAGGACTAGGAGCACCATTGCCTCCCAGGCCAGAAGCCCAGGACAGAGAGAGCTCTGAACAAGCCTTTTCAAACATTTATCTTCTCCCCAGCCACCTTATCAGGGATTGGCTGAAGCCAGATAAATATCCATAAGCCAGAGATAGATCCTCCTAATCTATTTCTAGAAACTTCTTCCAGAGGTAGGCAGGAGCAACCCCCAGGTTTAGGGATAGACATGATCAGACCTGAAAAATAAATTGCTGCCTCACAGAGTACATCAGAGCCAAAAATGAAATTTATTCAGCCTATGGTAGACTGCTAAATCATTTTCAGGTCTAAGGGAATTTTCAACAAAACCAATTAATTAAGGGTCAATGACAAACATTTCCCTTACATTGGTGGTAAGTAGAAAGAATGCAACCCTTACAGACAGCTAAAAAGATCGTTGCAGTGATGCTGATGGCTTTGCCAGCTGGCATTGGCTCCAAAACTCTGCAGACACCAACGAATAGGAGGTCAATGAGCCTCAGCTCAAGGCATAGGACACAGCACAGATCAAGCCACAGCTACCTCTGAAAGAACCCTAGGGTTCCACAGAACAAAGGTTGAGAATGGCTGGTCTAAACGGTGCCCTCATCTCTACATATTAGACCTTGTAATTGATACTTCACAATCTGACAACCAATCGTAAATGTTCCATTATCTACAGGAGGAAATGTTGAATTGATTTTAAAATCTTGGGCAACGTTTTAGCAGGCCCCTTTGGCACTTACCATATTTTTCGCTCCATAAGACGCACCTGACCATAAGACGCACCTAGGTTTTAGAGGCGAAAAACAGGGGAAAAAAAAATTCTGAACCAATGGACTGCAGACATAGTACAGGATATGGCCAGAGACTTCAGACATAGTACAAGACATGGCCAGAGACTGCGGATACACAGTACAGGATATGGCCAGAGACTGCGGACACAGTACAGGAGATGACCAGAGACTGCGGACACAGTACAGGAGATGACCAGAGACTGAGGACACAGTACAGTAGATGACCAGAGACTGAGGACACAGTACAGGAGATGACCAGAGACTGCGGACATACTACAGGAGATGACCAGAGACTGAGGACAAAGTACAGGAGATGACCAGAGACTGCGGACACAGAACAGGAGATGACCAGAGACTGCGGACACAGTACAGGAGATGACCAGAGACTGCGGACACAGTATAGGAGATGACCAGAGACTGCGGACATAGTACAGATGACCAGAGACTGCGGACATAGTACAGGGGATGACCAGAGACTGCGGACATAGTACAGGGGATGACCAGAGACTGCGGACATAGTACAGGGGATGACCAGAGACTGCGGACATAGTACAGGGGATGACCAGAGACTGCGGACATAGTACAGGGAAAATACCAGGGACACAGTACAGATGACCAGAGACTGCAGACAGTGCAGGGAATAACCAGAGACTGCAGACAGTGCAGGGGATGACCAGAGACTGCAGACAGTAAAGGAGATGACCAGAGACTGCGGACCTTTGGGGAGGGAGGGGGAGCGGGTACCTGAATTTGACAGGTACCCACTCCCACTTCCGCGGAGTTGTCCTTCTCTCTTCTTCCCGCGCCGGCTTCTGTGACAGCCAGGTGCCCACTGCGCATGTGCGAGAAGCGCTGCACTTTGTGAATGGCCCGGCGCCTTCTGGGACCTGTCATGTGTCCCAGAAGACCCCGGACAATTCACAAAGCGAAGCGCATGCGCAGTGAGCACCCGGCTGTCACAGAAGCCAGCGCGGGAAGACTGTGCAGCGCTGGAGCGAGGAACAGGTAAGGCCCTGCAGGAGAGAACAGCTGAGTGGCCGGCCCGGTATTCTGACATGGTGGCGGCAGAAATACCGTCTTATTCGCTCCATAGGACGCACTGACATTTTTCCCCCTTTTTTGGGGGGAAAAAAGTGCGTCTTATGGAGCGAAAAATACGGTAAATTTTACAAAATACAGAAAATTATTTCTGAATTTATTTCTGACCCCCTCAGAGGAGAGGTCGTGACTGTGCACACTTTTTATCCTTCCCCAGTCCCCCACCCAATTCCTTTTTAATGTGTACTTATGTCTTCCATACTTCTACCTCTTACCCTTTTATTGAAAAAGTAAAATTCACAGAACAAATATGGGTTATTTTATTATTATAACAAATATGGGTTATTTTATTATTATACAATGTCATACCTCATTAAAAAGTTCTGAAGTACTCAGGAACACAATTTAGGTCTCTTGTTTCTTGGGCAACTGGAATTGACCTTAAATGTTTTGTTTTTACTTTATGCTTCTGCCTTTATTTCTGCTTGTAGCAGAAAAGTCTGTCAAAAAAAGAAAAGTCTGTCAGTGTTTTTGAATGAGAACATGTAAGATTTAACCACTTGCCCTCCAAAGGATTTAACCCCCCCCCCCAACAAGGCCATTTTTTTTGCAACGTGCAGTTACTGTCCAGTTACGCTGTTCATAAATTAAATTTATGTATTTTTTCTGTGTTTTTAATTTTTTCCGATATAAACAAAAAAAGACCGACAATTCTGAAAAAAACCCAATATTTTTTACTTTTTGCTATTAAATATGTCCAATAAAAAAAAAAATCAAATTTAGGCCAAAATGTATTCTGCTACATGTCTTTGCTAAAAACAAATCCCAATATGTGTAAATTAATTGGTTTACATGAAAGTTATAGCGTTAACAAATGGCAGTATATGTACTGGAATTTTTTTTTTTATTATTTTTTTTTACAAGTAATCAATGACTTATAGCAGGACTGCATCATTCTGAAACTGGGGGGAACTGACATCCCCAGTGAAACCAATACAGTGATCAGTGCTAATAAAAAGCACTGACACTGTACTAATGACACTGGGCAGGAAGGGGTTAACATGTGGACTGATCAAAGGGTAACAATGTGTGTATGTCTTTCACTGTAAGCACAGTGCAGAGCCATACAAAGCAGTGTGCAGGAGCTGACAGGGGAGAGATCTGTATTGTTTACATACAGGTCTCTCCACCGTCAGTAATACTCGAAGATCGCCGGGTACCAGTGATTGACAGCCGAGGCTCTACCTGTCCCCTACCCAGAAATGCAAAATCACGTATGTATATATATATATTGCGCACCTGTGCCACCCTGTAGCAGTATTTCTGCTATAGGGTGTTGCAGAAGTGGTTAAAGAGCTGAATTAGGCAGCTTCATGTTCACCATGGTTGTGGGTAAGCCTTTGGTGTAGTGTTGAACATTTTCTATTACAATAGTTATATTAGGTAATACATTTTGTGTATTTATGATTCTAACTTATACTGATCTATCTTGAACAATCATTTATATTTATTATAAACCCTGTACAAGGTGATGCTGATCTTCAATATATGCTGGCATCCCTCTCAAATCTTTAATTATATTTTAGAATGCCGAAAAAGATCAGTGTCCTCTCCAATTTCAGTTTTTTTCTTAGGATTTGTGCTTTTCTTTATTGTTTGAGTGGTGCGCTCATGACCATGTACTTCCATGTACTCACTGGATGGGCCAGCTGTGATTCTAACTTGGTTACTGTATCTATAACATCTCTTCCTAGTTCCCAGCTAGGAATGTTGTTCTGCAACAGGTCCTCTGTTAAGTGTGGTTGCTTCTTTAAACACTTTTAGAAGTCAGCCCAGTGCCTCAATTCTGCTCTCTGAGCAGGTAGCTAATGGGATTAGTTAGCACTATCAGGTTGGAAGATGGGTTACTGTAGTGAGAGGGAGTGGTAGGGGCTCACAGAAAAGGAAGACCAGCCTTGGGTTTCAGCACCCAAACAGATTTGCCAAGTTGAGTGAAGATGTGGGTATGGCAAGCTCAGGGGTGGCAGCCCTGGATGTCACTGCTTTCCCTAATAGCCAGCAGAGCAGACCATCTGGGAGGGGTGGTGAGGGTAGTGCAGGAAGACCTAGACAGTTGGTGGTAATAGGGGATTCTATAATCAGAAGGACTGATAGAATAATTTGTCGCCAGGATCACCTCAACCGAATGGTTTGCTGTCTCCCTGGTGCCAGGGTTTGGCATGTGGTGGACCGGGTTGAAAAATTACTGGGAGGGGCTGGGCATGACCCAGCTGTCTTGGTCCATGTTGGAACCAATTACAAAATACATTGAAAGTGGAGGCTCCTTAAGAATCAATTTAAAAAACTAGGCTACAAGGAAGGACCTGGTGTAAGAGGGAAGGATTTGGGTTTCTAGAGCACTGGGCTGACTTTTTATTGGGGGGCAACCTCTATGCTAGAGATGGTTTGCAACTAAATGGAAGGGGGTCTGCTGTGCTCGGGGAGAGGTTTATGGGACGGTTGTAGGAGCATTTAAACTAGGATCAAGGGTTGAGGGAGAATTAGATTATAAAGGGCAGTATCACGTACCTGGTGTTAGAGGCAAATGGAGAGAGTGCTTCCCTTGTGGCTAAGTTCCAGACTCCCCTGGATATGGGACAGAAGGAGTCAGGCCCAAAGTAGCACGGGTCCCCTGTAGGAGTGCTTGTCAGAGGTACACCCAGAAGCACAGCTGATGCAGTGAAATGGTGTCTGCAGACAGGTGGCGCCCATGAGAGAAATGCAGGCCTTCAGGGTAGCAGAGGACCACAGAGTAGTCAGTTCAAAGCCAAGGTCAGATGCCAGGTGGAGACTGGAGCAGTCAATAGGATAGCCAGGGTCATACACAGGAGAGCGAGTGAGAATATCTATTAGCCAAGCCGAGGTCAGATCAGGAGAGCAGTTGAGAATATCTATTAGCCAAGCTGAGGTCAGATCAGGAGAGCAGGTGAGAATATCCGTTAGCCAAGCCAGGGTCAGATCAGGAGTCAGGCAGAGAAGACAGGTCCAGGAACAAACCAAATCGGTAACAGAAGATCACAGTAGCAAGGGAACATGGACAAAGGTACTGGGGAGCCAGAGATCAACCAGCAATTTGAGGGAGTGATGGGCTTTCTTATAAAGGCTGTCTGGAGCCAAACTGAGCTAATGCGTGCTTAACTATGCGCCAGTGTGCATTCGTGTTCCAGCTCATGTCCCTGCGCCAATGCACATAGATTTTAACCAGCGTGCATTTCTGCGGCCATGCAGGGTACTGGCAGGCATACCAGGTCTCCGAGTACCTCTGTTGTGGACAGAGCCCTGACAGGCAGACAGATCAGACAGAGGTCAGTCCTTATTGGTGGATGGAATGGGAAAAGATGGGGGGAGGGCTATGGCAGGTGATAAGAAGGTTCCCATGTTACAAACAACCAGTAGAATTGGTATAGTTTGTACGAAAATAAAAACATACAACATATGTGTGCAAATGCTGTCAATGAAATAAAGTGTTTGTTCACCAATACCAGAAGTCTGCCAAGCAAAATAGGTGAGTTGGAAGCTTTGGTGCATGAAGAGAACTATGATTTAATTGTTTAATTGGTATTGCTGAAACTTGGCTTCATTCTTCACATGACTGGGCTATTAATATTCCTGGCTATGTTCTCTTTTGGAGAGATAAGGTAAAAAGGAAAGGTGGTGGTGTCTGTCTCTATGTGAGATATGATCTCAAAGCGCGTGTGAAAGAGGACCTAGTTGATGGAGAATGTGATGAGGCTGAAGCTTTATGGATGGAACTGCACATGGATGTTAATGCGCAGGGGGAGACTCAGCTCCTTGCACAGATTGATAGAGCTGCAAGGGCTGGGACAGTGATAATAATGGAGGATTTTATCTACCTGGAAATTGACTAGAGTAATGGCACTGCAGGAACACTTACAGGGCAAAAATTTATAAACCTACTACAGGACAATTTTATGGTACAGTTCAGGGGCCCCAACTAGGAATGATGCTCTGCTGGACATGGTAATCTCAAACCATTAACAGCTTATTTCTAATGTCCATATAAAAGAACATCTGGGTAGCAGCGACCATAACATGACTTAATTTATTGTTAGCTATAAACAACAAGCACATATGGGGAAAATAAAACCAATCAACTTTAAGAGAGCTAATATTCCAAGGCTGAGAGCTGCCCTTGAAGACTTAGATTGGGAGGGAATATTGGCATAATTGGACACAACACAGAAATGGGGGTTCTTTAAAAAGACTGTATCTGAACACACTGCAAAATATATTCCCATGGGCAACAAGTTTAAAAGGTTAAATTAAACCTATGTGGCTTACGCCCAAAGTTAAAAAAGCTATAAATAATAAGAAAAGAGCTTTTATAAACTATAAAAATGAAGGAACGCTATCATCTTTTAAACATTACATAAAATATAGCAGAATATATAAAAAGGAAATCAAGGCTGCAAAAATTGATAATGAACGACAGATTGCAAAAGATAGCAGGACAAACCCTGAGAAATTCTTTGCATATATTAATAGTAAAAAGGTCCGGTCCAAGCATGTAGGCCCTGTACAAAATAATCTAGAGTGGGTGACTGGGGACAAAGAAAAGGCAAATTTATTAAATATCTTCTTCAGCTCTGTGCATACACAGGAGCTGGGGGAGCTGTTGTTCATAATGGGCATGGTATTGACACAGCCCCAGATGATCCCCATTGGCTCATAACTGATATGTTCCAGAAATATTTAGACAGATTAAAGGTGAATAAAGCACCTGGACCGGATGGCATACACCCATGGGTTCTTAAAGAATTGAGCTCTGTCATTTCAAAGCCATTATTTCAAATTTTTAGGGACTCTTTAATGGCTGGCATAGTACCACTGGATTGGTGTAAGGCCAATGTGGTGCCAATATTTAAAAAGGGGTCAAAATCTTGACCAAGTAATTATAGACCAGTTAGTTTAACTTCTATAGTTGGGAAGATACTGGAGAGTTTAATAAAAAACCACATGGATGAGTTATTGCTGGAAAAAAATATTTTAAGCAACAGACAGCATGGGTTCATGAAAGACAGAAGTTGTCAAACACATCAGATTTCCTTTTATGAGGAGGTGAGCAAACCTTTGACAGAGGGATGGTGGTGGATGTGGTATACTTGGATTTTGCAATAGCGTTTGACACAGTTCCCCACGCAATGCTAATGTGTAAGGTAAAGTCTACAAACTAGGAAAAATCTGTATGTAAATGGATAGAAAACTAGATAAGAGACCGAATTCAGAGAGTAGTGGTTAATGATTCATACTCTGAATGGTCTAGGGTTGTTAGTTGTGTACCCCAAGGTTCAGTGTTGGGACCCTTACTTTTTAATATATTTAGAAACAATATAGGGTTTGGGATTAAAAATACCATTTCAGTCTTTGCAGATGACACCAACCTATGCAGTGGAATAATGTCCTTACAGGATGTCTCCAACATACAAGCCGACCTCAATGCACTGTTTCATTGGGCAACTTCCTCCTAGATTGTAAGATCCGAGGAGCAGGGCCCTCCTATACCTCTTGTAATGAACTGTATTGTTGCTGTATTGTCTCCCATTATAGTGTAAAGCGCTGAGCAAACTGTTGGCGCTATATATATCCTGTATAATAATAATAACTATGTGGCAAATGAGGTTTAATGTTGATCAATGTAAGGTTATGCACTTGGGGGCTAAGAATATGCATACATCATACATACTAGGGGGGTACAACTGGGGGAATCAATGGTGGAAAAGGATCTGGGAGTTCTGGTAGATCACAAGCTTAATAATGGCATGCAATGCCAAGCTGCACTTGATAAAGTGAGCAAAATCCTCTCTTGTATTAAAAGAGGTATAGACTCCAGAGAGAGATATTTTACCCCTGTACATATCATTAGTAATACCTCTTCTGGAATATGCAGTTCAGTTTTGGGCACCAATTCACAAATAGAATATTGGGGAACTGGAGAAAGTACAGAGAAGGGCAACCAAATTGATAAGAGGCATGGAGGAATCAGCTATGAGGAAAGATTAGAGGAACTGAATTTATTCTCTTTTGAGAAGAAGAGATTAAGGGGGGATATGATCAGCATGCATAAATACATCAGTGGTTCATATAGTGAACTCAGTGTAGAATTATTCACCCTGAGGTCATCATTATGGACAAGGGGGCACTCTTTACATCTGGATTAAAGGAGATTTAATCTCCTAATATAGAATGTTTTCTTCACAGTAAGAGTTGTGAAAACGTGGAAAAGACTTCCTCAATAGTTGGTTCTGGCCAGCTCAGTAGATTGCTTTAAAAAAGGCCTGGATTCTTTCCTAAATACACAGAATATAACTAGATACTATCATTTATAGGTAAAGTTGATCCAGGAAACATCTGATTCCCTCTCGGGGGATCAGAAATATTTATTTTCTTCTACAGGAGCAAATTGGATCATACTTTGCTGGGTTTTTTTGCCTTCCTCTGAATCAACTGTGGGTATAGGAGTATAACTTTTTTTATTTTTTCTTTATTATTGAACTGGATGGACTTTTGTCTTTTTTCAGCCAGACTAACTATGTATGAGCAGCAGAGAACTGCTGGTTGGATGAAAACATATTTCTTCTTTGCAGGAGGTAGAGTTAGTGGCTGTTCTTTTTTCTTTTTAATGGCAGACTAGCTATTTGTGAAATTATATACATTGGCCTTACTATTTCTAGAGTGGACCACATGGGTGACACTATTCTTGTGTGTGTTATTTAAAAAAAATGTGGCATTTACTGTATGTATGTGTTGTTACGCAGCAGGGCCATGTAAGTACATCATATGCACCATGTTGGGGTACCTATAAGGGTCAATGTATTATAAACAGCAATATCAACCAGGCACTGTAATCATATTTTAAGTTACTAAACATGTCTGGGTATGAAAAACTCTGTACATTTCAGCGTTCAGAGGTCTACCGAAGAGGAAGATGACCACAACTTTGCAAGGAATGTGTAGCAGATGCTGCCCTCCTCAACTGGGGAAGTCTTGTGAAAACAACAAAAACAACAAGCAGGAGGGCACAAATGCCTAATGCATTACCTACGATTTATTGTTCACAAAACATAGCTGCCAAATGGATACTCACGAAATGGAAAGTGGTCTGGTTTATATGCGATTTTACTTTCCACTTCTGTGAGTATTCATTTGACATCTATGTTTTGTGAACAATAAGTCATTGATAATGCACTAGGCGTTTGCACCCTCCTGTTTGTTCTTTTTGTATGTCTGGGTATGGGTCTTAAAGCTTAACTCCAGGCAAACAGCTAAATACACAGAAGAAATCAATATACCAAAGCAGTTATACAAGTCAAAGTATTTGCGTTTATGTCTGGTGCCTGGAGACCTGACCTTTCTCTCCTGCAGTGCAGTAAAGCTGAAGCCCTGGTGCGGAAAACTACAGGAGGGGGCAGAGACAAGACCAGACTCCCTGCACAAAGAGAAAGAGCAGCAGTGGCCAGCCTTTGTTACAGGAAGCTCCTGGGCAGAGGCAAAGTTTCACATTGGATTATTGCACAGATCTGGAAGATATACATTAATCACATCAAGATCTCAGTAAGAATACACATGCATCTTGCATTTAGACTATATTTGCTTATTTCGGAGTTCAGATTTAAGTAACATAACTAAGTATTGCCCTTGTCCCAGCGTGTATAAAGACAGTATGTGAGAAGCACAGCTTCTGACAATGAGCTCATTGCTCTGTCACTCTGCTCTTTCCTCCTATCAGCATGTCTCTTGGTAGCAAATGAGCACTGCAGCACACCTAATTGTCTCTTTCTGCTGTTCCTTTCTCTCCCAGGCTGAAAGTCACTGCACAGGGGATCAAAAGAGGCCTGTATGAAGTTCAGATTAAGATGTTGAAAATTGTTGTTTTTAAAAATATAGGTTATATTTTTTTTTTCTTAAAAGACAGCAAGGATCACTTTAGTAGATGTTATGCTTTCTCCAATCTGCATTCAAGTAGCTACACACACACACACTCACACGCACACCATGGAATTCAGCTTTAAAGGCACTTCTAAATCATTAGAGGGATAGGGCAGAGGTGTCAGTAACTGTGGTGGATAGGGTTAATCAGCAATTGCTAAAATAAACTCAATATATCAGTACTGATAAAATAATATATAACATTAATTCATTTGGTAACAAAATATAAACTATTTTGAATGGGTATTCTAGGCATTGCAAACCACTATCATCTTTTATCTTCATCCATATCTGTATGTAAGGAACACAAGTTGATTTGCGGTGTGCAAATGTTTAAATATAAAGCTTCAATGCAAGTTAAATATCTGAATGTGGAAAAAAACACATGTAAATGTCAATGTAGAGGTAATGCTTGACACACATGCATATGGAATAAGAAGAGATGAAATAGTACAATAAGTAGTGTAAAAAGTAAAATGAGCTCTTATCTCCCTTTTCTTGAAAAGTCATTTCCGTACAATGATTTACAATTTTATTTTCATTAGTAAATCTCAACTAGGGTATGTCCTGGTGCTAAGCACCACCCACCTTTAGACCCCTGTTCCCTAAGAGTGCCTTGCTTTTCATTTGAATATACTTCCCCAATTATTTCCTTAATAATATACAGTAATAAAGCTATCATATAGCTGTCATTTATATATTAATAACACATCTTTACCTTTACAAAATGTAAACATGAAACACTTTTATGATCTAGGGTTTAGGCATTATTATTATTATTATATAGGATGTATATAGCACCAACAGTTTGCGCAGCGCTTTACAATATAAGGGAGACAGTACAATTACAATACATTTCAGTACAGAAGGAATGTGAGGGCCCTGCTTCTGGAGCTTACAATCTAAAGGAAGGAGGAGATGATACAAAAGGTGATAGATGTGGGGGATGATCTGGTGGAGGTGATTCAAGTACAGTTCTTAGGTGGAGGTGGGGTAGGCTTCCCTGAATAAGTGATTTTTTAAAGATTGCCTAAAGGCAGACAGAGTGGGGGCTGACCAGACATACAGTGGTAGGGAGTTCCAGAGGATGGGAGAGGCTTTGGAGAAGTCCTGGAGGCAAGCGTGGGAGGAGGTGATGAGGGAGCTAGAGATGAAGATATCTTGGGAGGAGCGGAGTGGGCGATTTGAGCGATGTCTGCGGATGAGGTGTAGAGAAAAGTGAAATGATAAAGTAGACCAAATTATTTTTTTTAATTTATATACTCTTTCTAAAAAATAATCTATTATTATCATTATTATTATACAGGATTTATATAGCGCCAACAGTTTGCACAGAACTTTACAATAATAAAGGGAGACAGTAGTTGCAAAACAAGAGGATGAAGAGGGCCCTGCTCATAAGAGCTTACAGTCTAATGACAGGAGGGACCCATGTCGAAGCATTTAAAAATTCTGGCAGAAATTAGAATAACAAAAGGCTAACAAAAAAAATCCTTGTTTTTTTTTTTTTTTAAATATTTATACATAATCTAACCCAGGTTTGCAAGTTGATGACTTTTTCATTGAAGTAAAAAAATCCACATATGCATAGTAGCTTAAAAGTGGACTGTATTGTTACTTCGCCAAGCATAGGCCACAACTTCTGAACCAGGTTGGTTGGCATACCTTGAATGGGGAGGTGAGGGGGTAATTAAGATTATGTAAAAATATTGTCACCCATCAAACATCCTTCATGGTGCCCGAATGTCTAGCTAGACTCTTTGTAGAGGGTCTTATGAATACTGTGGTACTCTGGTGTTCAAACTGTTTTTTTTATCACTGTTTCACTGTTTTTCCCCATATCATCCTGCTTACTGCTTCTCTGTTTTGTTTACTGATAAGGAGGCAGCAGGAGGCAGAGGAGGAGTACAAGGAGAAGGGCTGGGGTGCTGGCAGTTCGAAGGAGAAAATGAGGCAGCATTCTAGAGGAATGTTTCTCCCCTCATAATTCCCAGGAACTTTACATGGGTGGGATGAGACTGTTAAAGATACTGTTGCCCTCAACGACACAGATTTTGGGACATGAAGGAGAGGGACCATTACTGGGTGGCCAACCATTTGAACCTCCAATAGATTGGGAGAATAGCAGATCCCATGCTATCATTCCAAAGGTAGAAAGAATATTCCACTTGGAAAAGTTGATGTGGAAGAACCTCTCACATGCATTACCAGATAGTAGCAGGATATCCTCTCATGCCCAGCATGCCTCTATTTCACAGTTTGTTGTAAGGAGGAGCAGTAGTGATGGTCAGGGATACTTTTAGGTAATTTTTCCAACCACAGCAGACAGGCGATGCTGCAGACAACAGTCACAGGCAGTGCCTAAACCATATAATTGCAGACTACTTGGGTCAAGGGTGTCCAGGCTTGACCACTGGCCAGGGCGTCCACAGTAAGCTATAGCTTCCCCTGGTGGCCATCGTGCTGTCTGATAGAACCTTCAATGCAGCAGGTGGTATTGTGACAGTGAGAAGAATTCTCCTGTCCTCTGCCCACATGAGCCCACACTGGATCAGCAATGATCTTGGAGTCAAAATATTTCCCTTTTCATTCATTGGTTTTCCCCTCCCCCTTCTTTGTTCTATGGGACTGGATTTTTATAAAGTTATTTACTTCTTGAGTTATAAGTGATAAAACATCTTCTGGAAATTCCCAGATGTTTGGATGCTTATAGGATTAGGAAGTTTGGTTTGACTGGTGTTAATTGAAAGATATGTCAAATGCTACTCAGCTTATATGTATAGATGATCAAAATGGTATAAATATACACTACTGTTCAAATCAAATGATTATTTGGTGAGACCACCCGTTGTCTTCAAAAAAGCATCAATTCTTCTAAGTACACTTGCACACAGTTTTTGAAGGAACTCGGCAGGTAGGTTGTTCCAAATATCTTGAAGAACTAACCACAGATTTTCTGTGAATGTAGGCTGCCTCAAATTGTCTATTCATGTAATCTCAGACAGACTTGATAATGTTGAGATCAGAGCTCTGTGAGAACCAGACCATCACTTCCAGGACTCCATGTTCTTCTTTACATTGAAGATATTTTAACGGTTTCCAGTTCTGACATTCCTTTTCTAAATATAAAAAAATAAGCATTTTTTTGCTAGTAAAATACTTAGAACTTTTTTAAGCAGAGGCCCACCCAGAGGATAAAATGGTGGGTATTCTATATTTTTGTATCACACAATATTTGTGCAGCAGCTTTGTGAATCCATTTTTTGGGAGGAAAAATGCACTAATGGATTTTAATGCACAAAAACACAATATAATATCCAATTGGTGAAATATAAAAGATGATGTTACATAGAGAAAATAGATACCTAACATGTCACGCTTTAAAATTATGTAGACTAAACTATGGTATCTAAAAATCTCTATAGCCAACGCTTTAAAAGCCTCTACAGGTTACCAGTTCATAGTTACACACAGTGGTGTATTTAGATTTTCTGCTGACCTAGGCAACACAAAACCTTTGCGCCCCTTCCCCCCCAATGAGAGAGCGAGAGAGTCAATAAGTGTGTGTATGTATAAATAATTCTCTTTCTCTCCCTTTCTTTTTCTTCTCTCTCTCTCTCCCTCTCTCTCTATTTCATCTCTCTCTCTCCTCCCTCTCTCTCTTCCCTCTCTCTCCCCCCTCTCTTCCCCTCCTCTCTCTCTCTCCCCCTCTCTCTCTTCCCTCTCCCCTCTCTCTCCCCTCTTCCCCCCTCTCTCTCTTTCTCTCTTTATTCCCCCCCCCCTCTCTTCCCTCTCTCTCTCCCCTCTCTTCCCCACTCTCTCTCTTCCCTCTCTCTCTCCCCTCTCACTTCCTTCTCTCTCTTCCCTCTCTCTCCTCTCTCACTCTCTCTTCCCCCTCTCTCCCTCCTCTCTCTCTTCCCTCTCTCTCTTCCCCCTCTCCCTTTTCCCTCTCTCTGTTTCCTTCTCCCTCTTCCTTCTCCCTTTCTCTCTTCCTTCTCTTTTCCCTCTTTCTTCCCTCTCTCTCTTTCCCCCCTCTCTTCCCTCTCTTCGTTTCTCACATCGTATGGGGCTGCACACACACACCTGCACCAAGGGCTGCTGATCTCCAGGCAGCAAGAAGGGGGGGGGGGTTGTGTGTGTGCAGCCCCATACAATCTGTCAGTGCAGGGAGGGAGGCAGAGAGATCCCACAGAACACAGCACAGCTCACCTCCTCCGGGCTCTCCTCTCCCTGCTCCAGGCTGTCCCCTGGTCCTGGCTCATCAGCTGCTGGAGGGAGAGGTACGGGAGCATTGCTCTGCAGCTGCCCTCCCCCACATCGATCCTCCTGTTGTCTGGGCCACTGAAAGAGTACCGAAGGTGCCCCTCTGATGGTGGCTCTACATGGCTCTGTCCGCCGCTGCTCACGAGGTCCCTTATTCTGGGGGGGCAGTGCAGCCCTAGGCAAATGCCTTGTTTGCCTCGCAGTAGATACGCGCCTAGTTACACAGGAGGTCTGCCACTAGAATTATTGCTCTGAAGTTTGCTACGATACCTCACATGTATGGTGTGATCACCACTTACATATGCGTACTAGATCTTCATGCGTGTTCGCATTTGCATTTGAGCACGGGGGATGGGGCACTTTAAATTTTTTTTTTTTATATCTTTAGATTTTTGTTTTAATTTAACATGGTACCTTAATTTGTTTTCTCAGAATAACTTTATTTTATGGCAATGGATGAACAACATCCCTTGTGATAGCATGAGCCATGACAGGTCTTTATAAAATCTGGGGTCTGTTAGACCCATTATCTCTTCTCTGGCCTCCAAAGTATCTGATCTTACTGAGATCAGTTTGATCAAATTTATAAATGTCCCAAGGGACAAGAAGTGGTTAATGACATTGGTTGTATGTTTGGAGTCATTGTCCTGGTGTAGAATAAATCTGGGGCCAATCACATGCCTCCTTGATGGTATGATGGACAAGTATCTGCCTATACTTCTCAGCATTGAGGACACCATTGATCCCGACCCAATCTCCAACTCCATTTGCAGAAATGCAGCCTCAAACTTGCAAGGAACCTCCACCATGCTTCACTGTTGCCTGCAGACACTCATTATTGTACCCCTTTCAAGCCCTTCTGTGAACAAACTGCCTTCTGCCACAGCCAAATATTTCAGATTTTGACTCCTCAATCCAGAGCACCTGCTGCCATTTTCTGCACCTCAGTTGCTATGTTTTTGTGCATAGTTGAGTCACTTAGCCATATTTCCATGTCAAAGATAAGGCTTTTTTTCTTCTGTGAAAACAACTTTTGGCAAGACTTCGGCAGACAGTAGATGGGTGTACCTGGGTCCCACTAGTTTCTGTCAGTTCTGTGCCGATAATACTGCTGGATATCTTCCTATGTTGAAGGGAAGTAAGCATGATGTGTCTGTTATCTGCTGCATTAAGTTTCCTTGACTGACCACTGTGTCTACAGTCCTCAACATTGCCCATCTCTTTGTGCTTCTGCAAGAGAGCTTGAACAGTACATCTTGAAATCCAAGTCTACTTTGAAACCTTTGACTGGGAGAGACCTTGCTGATGCAGTATAACTACCTTGTGTCTTGTTGCTGTGCTTAGTCTTGCCATGGTGTATGATCTGTGATGTGAAACTGTCTTCCACAATCTCAACTTATTAGCAGAGTTTGGCTGTTTCTCACCCCGTGTTAAGCATCCTACACAGCTGTTTCTATTTCATTTAATGATTGTGTTTCAACCTACATATGAAATGAATGATCATTAGCACCTGCTTGGTATAATTGGTTACTCATACATCTGACTCTAATCCTACAAAATCCCTGACTTTGTGCAATTGTACAAAATGTGCTGGTTCGAAGCCAAAGGGTACAGTAGGCACACCAAATATAGATTTAAATTAGATTTTTCTTCTGTTGGCTCAGTTTGTAAATTGATAAAAATAAACAATTGATACATATATATTTTTTAAAACATTCTTACTTTACAGCATTTCTTCACACTTGCCTACAACAGTGCTGTATATATATGGAATGCAATAAAGCTAGCAGGTATATAGCTTTAATAAACGTGGGTTATATTTTTACTGCACAAGACAGTGGCCTGACATTCTTCTACAGCACTGTCAATAATGATCCTTTCTACCTTTGGTTTACTGATAATGTAAATAAATAAATAATAAGACAAAAAAAACTTACCTTAGTCTATGTTTTCTTAAAGTGCCCAGTCATGTTAAGCAACTTAAAAAAAGTAATTTACAAAGTATATGTTAAGCTTCAGGCAGTACAACTCTACTAACAAAAAAATAAATGAATGTCTCTTTGAAGAGAGTTTAAAGCTGAACTACAGGCAGATATAAAAGACCCAATATAATCAACTCTGTAATAATGAAAACACTATTAAATTAAACTATATTACATTTTTATGCAAGCAGTGTAAGTATCTGAATTTTATCTGGTATCAACCTCTTGCAGCCCCTGTACAGTATAGGTGGAGTGTGAGAGGAAGAAGAAGCATTGGGAGCCAATCAGTTCAAGTGTTGTAAGGGAGCATTGTAATAGGAGGAGAAAACAGAGTGAAAAAGTAATCTGATCACTGGGCTGATTCTCCTTTCACTGTCCAGTCTCAGGATGGAGTGGCTCAAGGACAACCTGAGGAAATGGGTTGAATAATGCTGGTTATCAGACTGAGGAAATCTAGGAGCAGAAAAAAAGGTGAAATCTGAATTTTTTACATTTTATCTTTTAATGGTCTATTAATTTTTTTCTTGTTATCTTGCCTGGGATTCAGCTTTAAAGTGGAAGTAAACCACATCAAAAAAAAAAAAAGAAAAGAGAAAAACATCCCCTGCAAGGTAAAGGCATATTGTGCTAGTATGCATTGTATGCTAGCACATTATGAAGGACTTACCTTGAAATTAAGCCCTCCAGCCGAGCACTGTCACAGCTCTCCATATTCACTCGGTCTTCCTTCCAGGTTCACGAGCTCTGGCCGGCTGACTGGCAAAATCACAAAGACGCATACGCATGGGAGTCCCGGGACATGGCACAGTGCTCTGAAGCAAAAGCATGGGTATGCCGCTCCTTCAGAGCGCATGCACCGGTTATCAAAAAGGGCTAATATCTCCTAAATGGTTCATGTTTAATTATGTAGGTAAAATTATTAAAGAAGAGTTTACTACCAATTTAAGTATACATTCTTAATATAAAACTGTGAGCATAGATTTCAGCAAAGGAGCTATGATTAGAGAGAGCAAGTGCAGGTTAGAGACTGTGAATGAGTGTAGTTTCCAGAAGTGTATAGTATTGATACAAGCCTAAAATGAAATTTGTACCATGCTTTCATGCACATTCATGCTTTTAACCTTGTAAAAATAAAAGACAAACTGTCCAACACAAATCATCATGAAGACAAATTGTGTCCAGCTATCCTAATGCTATTTTGTGTTTATGACCATTTCTATATTTTGATAATGAAAACTAATTAGGAAAGCATGGTGTTGCAATAAAGTTTCCTGATAGCTACATTTAATTATGTATGCTGTGCAATTTATTTGATACAGCCAATACTTCTCAGCTTTTTCTAACACTTCTCAAACAGAAGTCGAAATTTTGCATATTGTGCTAATCCAGATTATGGAAACTGACACAGAGACATATGCTTCTGTCAACACTCTGCTTCAAGGGAATTGGGGTTTAAAAGCAACTTCTTAATTGTCAACATTCAACAAGCAGTGCTGTATTTTTAGCAGTATTTAAATCTGTGTCTTTTCTTCGCGGCTTGATATGTACTGCAGACTGCCTGTTTATTATTCATACACCATTGTTTTGTAAAACTGCTGGGAACACATTTGAATTTGTAACAGCGAAGACAGCAAGCAAGTAACAAAAGCCAACCTAAAAGATCAATAAATAATAAAACAAATCTGCAAAATCTTGAGGCACATGCAGTGCAACCCTAACCTATAATATAATTGTGGCTAAACTGATAACATAATCCGTTACATTCAATGTTGTATTTTGGGACTTTCAAAACTTATGTTATAATACAGAAGATAGCAATGTGTGGGCATAGAGTCCAGGCGTATTTTGGGATTTTTCTGGGAAGCCCTTGTAGTGTCAGGTTGACAGAGCATGATAACTACCATTACCATTTTGTTGACAGCCCTGATTCACTGCCAGCTCCTGCCAAGTTGGTCTAAGAGCTTTGCCCCACTTCTTCTTGGAAAAGTGTGTCCCCCACCTGTTAGGGAGTAACTCTGCCATGTTGTACTCACAAGCTCCTGACCTGAGGTCCACCACGACATGTAAAGGGTTGTCCACACCAATAGCTCTTTAACAGTTTTACTGTAAACAGTATCCCTCTTACTCTGCATAGCAACATCTTCAGTTCCACATTCAATGTTTCCAGGCACATCAGTACAATGCCTTGACATCAAAAGATCCAGCTATCCTTCCACTTTCTCCACTTTCAGTGACCTTTATCTTGAGTTTCTCACCAGACCTTGGTCCCAAAAACCTTCTCCTCTTGAGATTATCCACACAGGATTATGAAGGGGAAAAGACTCCACCCACAACTACACCCATGGGGAGGAGTCCCTCTAAAGTAGGGAACTACCACCTGCTTACAGGTAACCAATGCTTCATTCAGCAGAACAAAAACGATTATCAGTGTTTTAAGATCTATAACAAGGGCAAATTGATATGTTAAGTTATAGAATAACTGATTGCTTACACTTTGGTTTCCATAAAACCAATAACATAAGAGATGATAACAGCTCAGCTGGTAGTTCTCACATTGCACTTCTCAACCCCTTTAGCTCATTTTGGATCACATATTTGACTTTTTTTTTTTAACAGAATACTATAAAAATTCACCTGCTCCCAAAAAATTTAGAAATGCCAGCCTGGTAAATACGGCAAAAAGGCTGGTAAGCATGTACGATGATGGTTGAAGTTGTGCATGCCCCCATATTTTGTTAGTATAGACCTGTATATCTTTTAGCTTCAGCTATATATTTCAAAAGAAGGGTTAAAAAAACATGGTTGTTTTGAAATATCAGCTCAGAGATATTGGGCACAGGGATCTTTTGCACCTTCTATGGCCTTGAGGGGGTGTCCATCATCCAATCATATAAAAAACAGTGCAGCGCTGAAGGTAGTAGTGATAAAACAGAAATTAGTCCACTGTAAGTCCAGTTCATAGAAATATGTCAAGTGACAAGTAGAAATTCAATGTTGGTGATCCGTGAGGAAGTGGCTGAAAAACGCACTCACCAGAAAGAAGATATATATAAGCAGTATATATCAAAAGCCCAAGGATCCTCAATCCAAAAGGAACAAAGCTGGTCTGGTCACAGAAAGTGGGTCCCTCCTTTATGGATGCAGCAAAAAGATCTTCCTCCTCCCAGTTTGGTATTGGATTCCAAAGTCAGGGTTCTGCAAACAAAGTGCTCCTCAAAGGAAGTCAGGGAAGGACGCCCATAGTGTAGTAAGTTATGAAAAAACAGCTTTATTAGAGGAAACAAAAAGCATCTATTTCAAAATTTGGCAGGTATCATCAAGATGTGTTAGCAAGACAACTAACCCTGACACTATGAATGATGGCCGCCGGGCCTCCGCGTAGCGTCTAGATGTCCAGGCTCCTCCTTACGAGTTACGTGCGCACGCAGATCTTTAGAGGTATGGAACCAGTGACGTGATGACGCGATAGGCGCATTTATATAGGCATAGTGACACATGCACGGATTCATATGCGCCATTGTACAATGGTTAAGGCGCATGTGCGTTGTTCCGTCCGCCATTTTAATGGAGCTCAGAGACACGCAAAGACAAAGGCGATGGTGCGCCATATATCTGACAAATGGATGTCAGTGGAGGGAAGTTCAACATCGGTGTAAATACACCCATTAATAGAATAGTTAATTCAAATCTATAAAAGATAAGCGCGGTTGCGCCAATAAGTTGAACCTACTCAAATTACATGATATAATTTAAATATGTATATGTACATGCGTCATTATTTCAAATGCAACTCAAAATTCACCATAATTCAAAAGTGACATAGTGCACCTATAATTCCTTGTGCAAAAGTGAATATAAAGGAGCAATTATGTTCATCAGTAAATAAAGCTAAAATATCACATATCGTACATAATGTATGAGAAAACTAAATGGCTAAAAATCTAAATCTGCATCAACCACAAAATAGATAAAACATATAAAAAATATTAAGAATAAGTGAGTAGATTCGCATGTAGAATAGTCAATCCATGCATCTATAAGTAATGTAATCTAACTTGCTAAAACAAATGAATGTATAAGATTCATTAAGAATTATTCAGTTATCAAAAGTGGTTGATGCTAATGAATATCAATATATACATAAAATCAAATCAAATTTTACATCAACCATTTGCAATGAAGCAGTTAAGGTCTAAGTCTATATTGAGCCCTGCTGGATGAGAATCATCCAATCCAATCATGTGCAAGCTAAAAAATAATTATTTGTAAAGTGAATTTTCATCATATTCACTAAGTTCACTAAGATGAGAGAACATTTCTTTTGCAAAGTGAACAGCCTATTTGCCTTAAGGTGAGCGTGTCAAAGTTTTTGTTTGAATTCAACATTCAGTGATTTTATATAAATTTAGTTGTGTTGCTGTGAAAAGCCGAGTCATCAAAAGTATCCTTTACCAGTGAAAATGCCAAAAAAGTGCGACTTACCACCACCAGGCTGTAGTTTTAATAGGAAGGAGCTTTCTGATCGTTTCCTAGGCTGGCATCTTGAGGTCCCAAAACAGCTATTCTCCACTGTTTGTAATACCAGAGTAGTAATTCACCTCTTGAAGGATAAGTTCACCTTTCGTAACATGTTACATTCATATTCAGAGTGTAACATATTATGAACAAACTGCCTCCTCACCCCTCCCCCCTCCATTCCTCCTTTGTGACAGCTAGTCACAATTTAAAAACATGACCGTGTGGGGCTCCACCCACCCATCCATGTCACTCATTCACAGTACTCTGTAAATGAACAAACTACAAGTTCCAACAACCTTTGAGGCTGTTAGCTTGTAGTTTTCAATGAACTATCACGGTGCTGTAGAAGTTCATTAATTTTCCCGGTCGCAGTGTATCTGCTTGCCCGTACAAGGTACGAACACAGAGATACACTGACCGGCCTGCAGGAGACTGGCATGGCACCAGCGATCTATCGATTGCTAGTGCAATGCTTTAGAGGACCCCCAAAAAAATAGTAAATGCACATTTCGCTACCTGCAAAAAAATGTGCATTTATTATTTCTTTTGTTAAAAGGTGAACTTATCCTTTAAGTTTCAGACAATAGTTGGCCACATTCAGGTGAACAGAACAATTACTTTCCAACTTTTAGAAATGGTGCCTCCTCCAATGTGGCCCACAAACATGAATCAATATGGTGCCCATCACTTATGGGATTCAGATCTAAAGTACACCATTGATGCTACAGACATTTCTTTATGTCTGTTTTTTTTACTTTAGGCAGTGATACACAAATATTGAAATATTGGCCTTATCTTGTGAAAAAAGGAAGTTGGAATACATACAAGTTTGTTAATCTCTTCTCATTATGTTCCAAGAGAAAGGACAAGATGGATATGAGTCTGTTCAGGCTGCCTTGCTTATCTCTAAGTGATGAGCTGCTGGTTTTGGTCTGGTTCAGACCAAATTTTGGCTTTTCAGATGTCTGGCAAACTGTCAAACTGAATGCATGTTCAGCTGAGCCAAATCTCCTGCTGCAGCAGGAAGTGAAACATTTAGCAGCTGCTTTACTACTGCTGCTAAATAGATAGCTTCCTGCCAAGGGCTCCTAGTTGTTAGGGATTTGGTGTATGCCGGCATTCTAACAACCGGGGACATATCCCCATTCGGCTCATTTAGAAAGGGTTCAGAAAGGGCATTCAGCTCAGCTGTCAGAAAGAGACTCACAGCTGACAGGTGAATTTAAGGGGCAAGATAGTGTAACAAAAAGTGTGGGTTCCCCCCGAAAATGTATGACAGGTTTATTATGGCTTTGAAGGTGGACCCCAAAAAAACCCAAAAAACAAACAAATAAAAATGGCATAGGGTTCACCTTGCAACCCATACCAGATTCTTTGGGTCTGGTACAGATTTTAAGAGGGAACCTCAGGCAAAAAAACAAGAAAAAAGTGTGGGGGTCCCCCCAAAATACCTACCAGACCCCTATCGGGCATACAACCTGGCAAACGGTTCTCTTTCCTGCTGAACCATACCAGTCTACATTCCCACATGTTGATGAGAAAAAGAACTTCTCCTCTACAGCCTTGACCCATTGGTTGTAGGTATCTGCAAGAGGGGGCTTATCTGAACCTGAAAGCCTCCTTTCAAAATGAATTTCCCCCAGTTACCACCTCCCTATGTGAATGAGTAAGGGGTACATAGTATAAGCATGTGGTCTGGTCTGATTCAGGAAGGAAGGGGGTCCCACACTAACCCCCCCCCCCACTTTCTAGATCAGCCAGGCTGCATGCTCAGATAAGGGTCTGGTATATAATTTGGGGGAACCCCCTTGACATCCATATTAGACCCTCATCAAGGATAAGGATTTGATTGATTTTTTTAAGGGAACCCTATGCCATTTTTTTGTCTGGTATAGATAAAAGGAACCCCCAGTCGCTTTGCTTGCAAACAAAATGACCAAGACATATACAAGAAGGGGAGAGTATTTTAAGTAAAATTATGTTTACTGTCTTTAGGGTACCAATAAAGTCCTTAAAATACTCTCTCCTTCTTCTTTGAATAAGGGTTTTATATCCCTTTGTCACTAAATGGGATGAGGTGACCCCCATTTCTCTTATTCTCCACCCACCAGAGCAATGATTTCAACAAACAGAACAAATCAGCTGGGAACTGTCATTTACTAGCAATTTTAATAACATTGTTTGTAAATGTCCTTTTCCTGTAGTAGGTTACATACATTGCACTGATTCACATACTGGTTAAGGGCAGGCATCTTATTTAATACAATTTAGCATTTTTAATGTTGCCCTTTGAGTATTAATAAAAATCGCTGTTCCCCATCAAACTGAATTTTTTAATTTATTTTTTTTTGCTTTGATACATATTCTTCTGGGCAGTGCCCAGCCTCCCATGCCATACTGTATGTTAGAAAATCCCGTGCCTATTAGAATAGAAAATGGCCATTACTGTTTTTAAATTTTCTGCCCCTAATCACTTCATTGGGGTTTGGGATTTGGCACCAAAGCGTTAGTTAAGTTTGGGAACATACCCCAAAACCGAACCCCAGGCTTTGGCTCATCACTAATCTCTAATCAGGAAGACAAATGTTGTTGTGACATTAAAGAGTATCTAAATTCAAGAAAATTTTATATATTGAAGTTATTAAATTTCATGAGTAAAATAATATACTTCTCCCAAACCTCATTTTAATTTATTTTTTCCTGGTGATCCTAGCAGTAACACAATTCCTGTCCTAGAGTGATGATACGCATATTTTTTGTGCATATTTATGCGTGTATTTCTGTGAATTTGCATGTATGCGCATTAACAGGGACAATGCATTCCTATGCAAAATCCATTAATATTTATGCTCATATGCTTGTACCTGCGCAAAATACTAACTGGGAACGCATTCTTCTTTTTTTTTTTTGCTCATTAATATGCAGCACTTGTTTACCTACCTGTGTGTACAGGCAGACTGTAAAACATTTCCTGCATTTTAGATCAGTAAACAAAATGCTGCACTGAGCTTTTTCAAGCTACAGTGTGCAAGTGGCAAAGTGTAGTTAGCATCTTACTGGATTTCTGGTAGGACCAACTGCATTGTTTGTACTGATCAAACAGATAAAACAAAATGCTTTCAATGTACATTTAACAGACCAAAGCAAACATTGTGTACAACATACCAGTGATGAGCATTGGCCTTGCCTCTTTCCAAATATTCTCATATTACCATTTATAGGAATTCTTAGATACTTGAATAATTGAACATAGAATGTTTCAATATATGTTTCTGTAAGACTTGTTCTTTAGGTTTAATGGCCCTTTAAATAATATTTACAGGCTGCAATGTTATTTATTTAGTAAAGGCTTAAAAAACTTACTCACAAAGCAGCAGTTTATCAGATTTTGCCTGATGGATTGCTGAACAATAAATATTACTCTAGCTTTGCTGTAGCAGTTAAAAAAAAAAAAAAATAAAACAAAAAAAAACCCCCAATAAATTCAAGACATTTTCTATGGCTAATTTTAATGCCTTTTACTACATTGAAAGACAGAAGGAAAAAGCAAATATAACAAACTTCGGTTGTGATAAGCATTTTCTTTAAAATAAACTGAAATTGGTGCAGAAAAGACACAGCTCTATTTACAAAATTGTTTGTTTTTATAAATTACAGCACATAAAAACTGTAGAAATACTGACAAAACGATGCATCATTACACTGTACACACCATTCATATTCAATGATAAATGAGGCATTTTACAATTTTCAATTTATTTTCAGAACACGGCATTATAATCCATTATTGATGTAAAGTATCCACCGTACATTTATACAGCATATTTGCACATTTTGACTATTTAAATGAAAAAAAAAAAATATCCACACATATTTGCATTGCTAAAAATTATTTAAGTTAGCTTTCACAAAAGTTGTATTTCTTATTTATAATAAAACTTTCTTTTTATACCAAAGATATTGAAAAAAAAAAATGCTGTCTATGTAACCATGCAAATAATTTACATGCATACCTTATAGAATGACCTCAGATTTTCTATTCATATATGACACTGTATGAGCACTTGTCTAAATATTGAGTTATATGGGCAAGGCACAATATAGGGAAACACTCTTTCTTGAATTAACTGTTTGGATTCTGCATATTTTTTTATTTAAATGCAAGAAAATGTGAATACAAATTTGTCTGAAACTGCTCTTAGATATTTTCTAGAGAGCACCAGGATACCTAAATTCTGGAGCATTCTATTATAAAAATATCAGATACAGCTTGGAATTGGGCACTTTAGCCACCTCCCTGTGAACCACTTCTAATTCTAATTCTAATTCTAATTTAGGGACACCACCATTCTTATTAAAAGACCAGTGTGAGGCAAGGCCAAGCACTGACTTCCAGGCCAAAGCTGGCGTTACTATTGTGGTTTTATACCACTAAGTGGTGTTGATGTTAATGAGGCAAGTACTGCCCGGTGCCCATATTCAATATCTGTTCATATTTTGTTCAATTTTAGTACAGGTGGACTTTAAAGTAGAATTTCGGCTAAACAGCTAAGTACTCATCTGAAATACATACAGGTATCTGCTATACAGCCAATTCTCAGGTTTACGAATCTCGATTGCACTGCACAGTCAGACCGGTGAAACACGTATTTTGTTGCTCTCTGCCTCCAACTCATCTTCATTGCACAGTGAATCTATCATCACCTTTGTCCCATAAAGGAGGTGATCCAAGAAAGCAGAAATAGAAAGTAGCTGAATGATCTTCCCGGTTGTCTACAGAATCGGTTATTATGGTTCTGCACTTCCTGTTCTTACAAGTTCCTTTATTATTTATGCAAAGATAAATCTTCCATGTTCTTGCATTTTGTCTCACTACAGGTTTTTTCTCCACAATATTACACTGAGTGTCTCCTCTGCAAAAGGACAAACTCTGCAACAAGATTGTTTTATTAGTTTAAAACAATCCTTATGCATGATTGGCAGTGTTTATTTTGAATGCTTTGGCTGGCAGTGCTTATTGCACCCTACATTGCATGCTTAGTAAGACCACCAGTGCACAGAAATGATGACTGATGCCATGCTTGGTGGGGGATATATATATATAAGCAGCTGACCCCCTCATTTCAAGCTGCTGGCATACGGCACCTTCTGTGAGAGACCCAAGGATCATTTTAGTGAACATGCAAATATTAATTGGGATTTAGGAATGATTAGTTATAAATAAATGAGAGCTCTACAGTTGGATATCAATGTTAGATTTTCCATTTCAGTTACACTATTTAATCAGGACTCTTTCACGATTCCATAGTTCTGGGGGCAGACCCAAGTTGGAGCTCATTAAAATGCTGTGGGGGTAGAATCTTGGAGATTTATGAAGTTGTATGTTCTGTATTTACTGGCACCATGGAGAAAGGAAGATTAATGGTCTCTTGTGCAACTGTTCTGCAGGGCCAATACTTATTTATATGTGTTATTTGATATATAATAACAGGAACTCATACAGTATATTTTCATAGACACACAAAGAATAGGGATGATAATGGGATCCAAGGTGAAAACTAATTATTTTGCTCAAATTTAATTATAGTGCCGGCTATAAAGGCATCAGCAGGAGGAATACAGCACCAGACTAGTCTGTGATCCACACAGGCATCCATAATAACAATATGACAGTGTAAGTGGGATAAACTTGCTATACAGGGAATTGGAGGCTCAAGGAGATTCACTGGGCATGTTCATTTGGCTTTAAAGTATCCTAGGTGCTTCCATCATTACCCCTGGGATGCATTACTGGTCCATGAATCCTCCATATATTTGGAAGGGCAAATGTGTAATGTAAGAGCAATTATTAACTATACAAAATGTTAATTTTGTGTTAAGGTCAAGAAAATGTAAATAAATTATGATTGTTAATGATATTATAGATCAACCCTTTTCTAGACTCCTGAAGAAGCTTAAGTGCAAAATACATGGAGGCAAAAGACCACTTACGTTATGTCTCTGCATGGTTTGATGACTGAAGAACTGGAAAGGGGAACTGTCACGCCTAACATCATGATAACATGCTGAGAGGAAGACTTATATAGAGAAGGTTTCAATGCATAATGCTCATGTTGTGACATAAATGATACCAAAATTTGGTCCTTCTTTCTGCATAAAAATGTTTTAATAGTATTTTTAACTTTTAAATAACATTTATTGTTTAGTAATATGTGAAGTTAATTATTTGTCACCTTTAAAGTCCAATAAAAATATACAATAGATTTCACACTGAATGTTGGAGAATGAAGATTGTATTGAATTTGTGTTTTAGTTTTTGTTTTTTAAAAGATTTTCTAGAAAAGTTAGCAACCTGACCCTAGTACTAACATGCAGTCACATAATAGTGCTTGTGCAAACCTTGACAAGTCTTCTAAAATTGAAGCTATAATAATTTGGTTTGGGGTCAATTAATTTCAATTTAGAACTCTAACTTAAATTAAAAAATGAATAACGCAATAACAGTAAAAATTAAAAAAAAACAGCTTTTGCTGCAGTATTCACCCTCATTTCAGAGCTGTCCTTCATTAACATTTTGCTACTGGATGCCCCTGACTTCCAGGTTGAATGATGGCCAGTGTCATGCAACCCACTTCCTCTGAGTCCAGGCTGTCATGGACACACCCCCTAGGAAAGTGTAATCACACATCCTGGGATCAGCCTTTAATACTTTACTGGACGGTGATCACATGTTATTACATGAGTGCCATGTAAGGACTGCCCATGTGAATCAGTAAGGACTGCCCATCACTGTCACCAGAGTAGAAGGTGGACCCCTGATATCATTAGACTGGTCAGAAGAGCCTTGAAAAAAAAGTATGGTGACTAATATTGTCTGACTAAAATTTCAACACCCTGAAGAGAAAGCAATGAAAAAAGCTTAGGTCTCCACCTGATGGTAGCACAGAACACTACATTCATATGTAATATTTTATTTTTACCTGAAAGTAAAACAATACTTTTTACAATTTTTATTTTTAATTCCTATGTATTAATAAATAAAGAAAATATATACAAAATCACGTTATCTTTAAACACCCAGCTTCCCTGAATGTCAGGGTGGTTAGATACTCCTGGAAGTGTCAGGAACTGGCCCATCCTTCCTTTTACAAATTTCTAATGATTGGCCTGTCACTACCATGGGCAGCCTTACTGGCCATTAGGAAAGCCAGTTGTATGCCCACTCCCATTACTATAAGGAACCATTAAGAATTTTTTTAATTAAAGTGGTTCTCAAGCCAAGACATTGTTATAGCTTAAAGCATTCCATGCATTAAAGTAACAATTGTCCCATTAGCAGTATTGCCCTCTCATCCTCCTAAATACTTACGAGTCCTCACTTGATCTGGCTATGTGCCCGTCTGTAGCAGATCTCTTACCTCTAACTGCTCAAAGGCTTTACTGAGGCATCAGGATCCATTGGCTCTTGCTGCTGTCAGTTAAATCCCGTGAGCAGAGAGTGGGGGTGTGACGATTGTGCGCAAAAGAGACATGGGCGCTGTACATGACAGCCATCTTGTTAGGCCTCAGCCATTTTGTCTATCCTCTCCCCCCTCCTCCCTCTTGAAATGGAATTTATAGCTGTAAGTTGAACGGACATCAAAAGGGCCTCTTATCTTACATTGAACACAGATAGATGAAGCTCCAGGGCTGTAAACCGTTAATTAGTCTGGTGCAGGAGGTCTGTTTTTAAAACCACTTTCCTCTGCCAGATTGTAAAATGATAACTCAGTCAGTCATGACTGAGCCATTAGGGCTCTAGGATACAAAACGTGCATTCCACATGTAACGATTCATAAAGGTCAGCAAGAACTGGGCACATTAATATTAGGTATATATTTGGATAGATCATTTTAAATGTGAGTCAAACAAGGCCTTACATGACTATATTAGCACCTACAAAGGGTAAGAAAGTAGTCCCTTCCCTCCTGGGTGACAAGGGTACACTGTGTTTGGTATCCCTGGGTTTGAAATATAATTCTGAATATTAATCTGCCAGTTGCTAGGGTGCCACCTCCACCTATTGGAGGTTATGAACCTTAGTATGAAATTGTAAGGAAACTTTATCATAACCTTCGTTACCTCCTAGACCCCATCCCCAAACTGGATGATTTTGGTCATTTGGTCACTTGTTCTCAGGCAACACCCCTTTAATATCATAGAAAAAGACTGACAAGCTGGAGAAAAGACAGTTCTCGTTTAACATCAATCAGGAAATATCTAATGCACTTGAGAGCCAAGCCAATCTTTTTGTTCAGACAATTGGACATTGCAAGTATTCTGCCTTCTGAACTCCTTTCTTTTATTTCTCTGTTGTTTTATTGTTCTCTTTGTATCTTTGTTACATCTTTTTCTGTAAATATTTTAATTGTACAGTTTTGACCTTTTTAGTAATAAACCCTATTTTGAAAAGTGTTGAAACTGTCTCTAAAGATTTTAATGCAAACTAAAGAATCCCTGTCTCTTGAAGAGTGCTACTGTAGGTAATAATCCTCTGAATATATCTGTCTGTGGTGACAGTGTGTATTACAGACGCTTGTGCTAATATCATAGTGTTACTACTAAGATTTGTGAGTTTCTTCCTTCTCTATGAAAAGGAGGTAGTGGCAGTGTAAAGGGTTAATTGTGTAATTAAACTGACCCAGTAACAATCGCTCTCAGGCTGCTGACACATAGATTGTAGTCCCGCGAGCTGGAAAATCTTTGTGCAGGGCGCAGCTGAGAGTGGCATTGTTACGCAAGTGACAGCGTGGTGCGAGATTGGCTGGTCCTTTGGTCACGAGTTAGTGAGAAGGGCGGGGGGTGGGCACCGTGTTCTGTCTCAGGGGGTGGCGGAGCAGGGCTGCACAGTGTTTGCCTACTGAACACAGACTGGCTTGGGAGTGTGCCCACATGGATGAGCTGAGATCACTGTCGAGAGACCCCAAAAGAGGAGGATCGGGGCCACTCTGTGCAATACCATAGCACAAAGCAGGCAAGCATAACATGTTTATTTAAAAAAAAAAAAAGCCTTTATAGCCAGTGTAAAGCACCCTGGGATTTCTAGATACCTGCAAATTGTCCTGAGGTCAGGTTACTTACTCTTAGGGCTGACAGGGGTATTTTGAAAACCACTGAGCTGAACATTATCAAACCTAGCCAATACTAAAATGAACTTGAGCTCAATAAATGAAGATTTTCTGAAACTGTGAATCTGTTTTCCTGAATTCCACCTAAAAAATATTAGTGTCTAGGCACTTCAGTGCCTTGTGCCATATATCTGTATATCTATTCTGTAAGATCACTGCTGCCTGTGATTGTTGGTTTTACAACATTTGGTGTGTGATTTGATGATGTCACTACCAGGGCCGGACTTACCATTTGGAAACTCGGGCACTGCCCGAGGGCCCAGGGTCAGTAGGGGGCCCCATGAGATGCCCCTGGTACCTTTTTCATAGGCTTTTTTGAGTTTGGGCAAGGACACAGGGGCCCCATGATCCCCTATTGCCCAGGGGGCCCCATGAGTTGTCAGTTCGCCCCTGGTCACTACTTTCATTAATGGGGATAAAAACAGCTGTAGGAAGCCTATAGCCGATATTGGTTAGTCCTTTGTCCTCTGCTTGCCTTTTTTGTGGTCATAGCTTCCACAGTAGAGGTCTTCTTTAAAGTGGTCCTTCCATGAAACATGGAAGATCCACTGTGCTGTCAGTTGTCCACCCCCAAACAAAATTCTAAAAAATGAAGCATTGACAAGAAAAGAAAAACTACCTAGCCCCCAACTTCTGACTCTTCCTGGAAGCACAGGTTACATCCCCTTGCTTTAAGTCCTTTAGGTTCCATGACAATGTCTTCCAACCTATTGAGTTGAGTTGTGAGTACATTCTCACTAGATTTCGAGCACTCAGAACGCAGTGGTGAGACCACCCTTGCCTCTTTGAAGTGTCAAAGTGTAAAACCTTTATTTACTATGTTTTATTTGGTAGCTACTTCTGTTTGGGAGTTGATGGACTGGTAGTAGAACTGACCTTCCATTTTCCCGAAAGGGTCACTTTAGGAGTATTTTTTCTTCATTGGTCATTTGTATAGACCATGTTCAAAGGTTCAGTGTTAGAACCAACACATATGAAGTTTTAAAGTTGAACAAGACCTTACCAATATTTTCTGCTAGGAAGCCACCAATCTATGTAGTTCAGGCAGAGAGAGAGAGAGAGAGTGAGAGCGCAAGACAGATCATTGGAGAGGAAATTGTTGTAGGACAGTAACATTTCAGCATGGGCATAATATTATACTGTGAAAGCATTTTCATTAATCATACTTATACAAATATTATTAAATCAAACCACAGTCTAATGAACTGCACAATATGTCAGTGATATTTTACTGTAAATGTGTTCCTATTTATAAGAACCGTTAAATCTGCATTGCAGATTGCCTTGCATTTTCTAAGGAGATCTAATAACACACTGTATTATTTCTGTTAGGTAAGCAAAAATAACCAGAGCACTGTACCTTAATATGTTCTGCTAAATTACAACAGCCATTTAATGTATTACTGCAAATGCAGGAACAGCATGGAAAATGCAAATATTTGAAGTGTGTTTTTAATTTATTCTTCTGATAATTCAGCAGCATGATGCACACACGGTCTGACATTATATTATTCGCAAAATCTTATTTTACATTTCTTCAGTTGAGAGATATATATTTATGAAAAGCTTATTTTATTACTTGCAATGAGTATGTTATTGCATTTTTCTTAGCGTTCAGCCTTTTCATCGGTAGAGAAATCCCAGAAATATTTTAATAAATTTATTTGCTGTTATGGGGCATATTTGCAAAAAGATAGTAAATCCTGGTGCGTTCCCCCGACTGAATTCCTTGGCATTCACTGAAACTTTGCATTAAGAAAGAATATTCTACCTCTAGGGGATTCAGCCTGCATTCACCCTTAGCGTGCAGAGGACACCTCAACCTTGCCTTGCAAAGAAGAGAAAACTGGGGGAGCACAACAATACCAAAACCCAAATACAAAAATATAAGCAGTCCTAAAATGCCTTAATGCCTTAAGCACTCTGGTGCCAAATGTGTTGCACCTTCTGTGGTAATTTTAAAGGGTTAGTTCGCCTTTACCAAAAACCTGCCTATACAGATACAGTGTATGTGCAAATGTGCTGCTGCTGGGAAGGAACACTGTAACATCAGGTCATCAGGCCAGCAACATCCAGGTAACACACCTCAGGAGGGGATAGCCCATCTCCAGGTATTCAGTCATCAGCCACCAGGGGGATCATACATGTTCTCATATGCCCAATCAATCATTTTGAAAAAGTGTATTTACACGAAACACGTTAGGGAGGTGCCCCCTAACAGTGACCACATCCCGCACGGCTCGTATGGACGGCCGGTGGCCATCTTGGAATCCTATTTTGATGTAAGTCATTTTCATCTGCTATTCATCTGTGCTATATACCACTGAGTATCAATAAATACTACACTATTGGATACTTCCCTCTTGGGGCCTGATTTTTTTCGTGAGCCCCCCTTTTCCTAAGGTGATTTCTGCTGATTGGGCATATGAGAACGTGTATGATCCCCCTGGTGGCTCATGACTGAATACCCGGAGATGGGCTATCCCCTCCTGATGTGTGTTACCTGAATGTTGCTAGCCTGATGACCTGATGTTACAGTGTTCCAGATCCAGATGACTAGGAGTTGGTCCTAAATATACTCCAATGCGCATGAGATTGCGCTGTCTGGTTAGTGCAATTAACACTTATTCGTTCACAGCCACAGGAGTCACCGTTTTTTCTCACCATGGTATATTGCTATTTGATAGATTGACTTTTGTCATCAATTATATCACATGCACCTCGGACACATTTATATATGAGACTGTTGGCACTGATGGTCTTAGCGGCAGTACATGCTCTGTGCTCTGGCTCACTATATTATTCACCATATATTACTAATTGTATTTCGGTTCCATTTCTCAGATGTTTCTAGCGCTGCATATTTTTGTGTTTATTTATTTTGTATAGAGGTTTCAGAGGTTGCCTTTTATTCTAACAGCTTTTCTATACGTGTGTTTTTCCACCCAGCGCTCGTTTATCTATATCTTTTAATACTGTACATCTGTGTTGCATGAAGTCAACCAACTTCTGGCACCTGTGAACAGGTATTCCAGCCCAGGATGATTGGACTACATTCCACAGTTCTTCTTTGTTTCTTGGTTTTCCCTCAGAAACTGCATTTTTGATGTCACCCCACAAGTTTTCTACTGGATTAAGATTCGCTCTTTGGCAAATTGTAACCTCCTCAGCACATGTCTTTTTTTCAACAGTGGGACTTTGCGGGGGCTTCTTGCAGATAGCTTGGCTTCACATAGGTGTCTTCTAATTGTAACAGCACTCACAGGTAACTTTAGACCTTCTTTCATCTTCCTGGAGCTGATTGTTGGATGAGTTCTCGCCATTTTGGCTATTCTTCTATCCATTCAAATGGTAGTTTTTCGCTTTCTTCCACGTCTTTCAGGTTTTGGTTGCCATTTTAAAGCATTTGCGATCATTTTAGCTGAGCAGCCTATCATTTTCTGCAATTCTTTATATGTTTTCCCCTCTCCAATCAACTTTTTAACCAAGGTATGCTTTTCTTCTGAACAATGTCTGGAATGACCCATTTTCCTCGGAATTTCAGAGAGAAATGCACTGTAACCAGCTTGTACAACATTTGCTGCCTTCCTTCCTTAAATAAGGGCAATAATTGCCACCTTTTTTTCAAAGAATGAATGAGCTCACTAATAGAACTCCACACTGCTATTATTTTGAACATGTCCCTTTCAATTAGTGATTCAATTACACAGAATCAGCAGCATGCATGTCATGACTGTTGGGTCTGTAGGATTTCTATTACTCTACTACACCTGCTAGTAAATTATTTGCCATGTAGAAATATAATTTCTACCAAAAACAGTGATTGATCAGGTTAGTGATGTCTGACTGCTATTATTTTGAACACAACTGTACTTTGCAATGTGAACATTCAGTTTGCTACATAAACGACCTCTGTTACATTAGTAAATCAACTCCTTTGTTTCAGCTGACATCATGATCATGTGATATCCTCTAGCTACCTGCATGTAATAATATAAAAAAACATTTTTTATCTGAACTAACTTTACAAAACAATCATTAAAGATTTGGGCTATAAAGTATCAAACAGCTTTCTAGCAAAAGACTGTTGAGTACTAGTGGCTTTTTAAAGCATCTGAGCTGTCAAAGCTGTGGCCAAAAACATCCAGCAGAGGGCAAAGTATTAGTCACTAGTATTGTATGTACAGTACACTGTGTTTCTGTAGATGATCTTTTCCTCATCATTGATTTATCATGCCTTGTTTTGTACTGTGTCTCTGGGTAGAGACAGCTATCTTGGTGGAGGAGGAGGGCTCTGATTCATTATGTCAGAGCTGTACTCCTGATGACTGGTGATCTTGTTGGGGGGTTATTCTAGAAGCAGCAGAAATGGAAGAAGAATCACAGATCCTCAGAATTCATAAAGCATGAATGACCTCACTAATAGAACTCCACACTGCTATTATTTTGAACATGCCCCTTTCAATTAGTGATTCAATTACACAGAATCAGCAGCATGCATGTCATGACTGTTGGGTCTGTAGGATTTCTATTACTCTACTACACCTGCTAGCACATTATTTGTCATGTAGAAATATCATTTCTACCAAAAACAGTGATTGATCAGGTTAGTGATGTTTGACTGCTATTATTTTGAACAAAACTGTACATGGCATATATCAAGGTTAGCCTGCTCCCATCACTACTCTGTCTGAGACCTATCCCACACCAGATTATATACAGACACACACCCGCTGGCTGCATGCAAAGGAGGGATCTTACTAAAAAGGTTGCTAACCCCTGCTTACAAACTTCCAAAACAATGCATTCTTTGTACACACTATACAAGTCTATGGCTATATTGTCTACATTTGTATAGCCGAGAGAGCTGAAATTTCTGAAGATCGTCAAAACTGCATGCTACATCCATGCATTCTAATTAATTAAAACACTATAAATAACTTAAAAACATTTTAGAAATGTGTCTGCAATGGAACATTTCTATGTTTCTATAATGATTATTTGGTAGTATAAAAAAAATACACGAATATGCTTTTTATATGTATTTTTTTATTTTCATGTTCTAAGGAACATCACGTCTATTATCTTTTTCCATGCTTCACTGGATTCTACGGCTTTATTTACTTTTCAAATGCTTTGCTAAGTGTGCCAAGGTCACAGTGCAACCACTTTCTACATTCTGCAAGCACCAAAAAAGGGCATTCGAAGGAGATACAAATGTCTTTAATAATGGATACTAAAATAGGAATAAGGCTTTTATCAAAATTGACCCACCATGAACAAAGAGATACACATTCTGCTTAACAGCGTATATAAAATATATTGAAATTTTCTGAAAGAAAGTAACTGGACATCTGTAGATTATGGGTTTTCATCGCATGTTGTATCAAAGTTTGGACATATCTGTTTATTGCTGTTATGTAGATATCATTTTGATATAACTACACATTTGTGATAACATAGATGTAAATTTTTACCTTGAAAGAGACTAACATTTTTATTAAAAATTGTAACATATTGGGAGGAGGACATATGTGATGCTGAGCTGTCTGGATTCATTGTGGTTGCTTGATAAATAATGGAGCTTTCTGGGTACCAAAGCACAATTGCAGATGCTTTTAATAGAGTAATATTTTTGTGTCATGAAGAGACATCAAACTGCAAACTATCAGCAGCTCCTAGGAAGCTTTTTTCACTCCAGCCATTTTGAGGCTGAGCATGCTGCAGAATAGCACCTTACAACCATCTTAGATAACACCACTTTTCCAGACTTTCCTATCTCCTTTCCATGCTCCATTACACAGAGGGATAGCTCTAGATCACTGGAAGGATGCAAAATCTTAAACAATCACTGCAAGAACATCACCTTCAAGAAAAAGGTTCTTAAAGGTGACATAGAAGTTTTCAAATCATGATCTGTGATAGCACAAACCTTAGGCAAAGTATGGTAAGCTTGTTCTTGCACATAACGATCTCATAGTTGATCAGTGATGTCACCTGGGACTCCCAACTGTTCATTTACAGTTGTGTCCAAAATTATTCAACCCCCACTGAAATTGAGTGTTTTGGCCAGTTTGACATTGCTTTTGATCATTCAGTCATCTTGCTTACATTTACATTAAAGAGGCACTTGTAGGTCAGACAAATATAACATAACAGTTATAATGAAATAACCACAAATGTCTTTTCTGTGCTCACAGCATTATCAGTTTTATTCAACCCCCAAGTGACATTCAATCTTAGTACTTAGTACAGCATCCTTTTACAGTTATAACAGCTTTTAAACGTGAAGCATAGCTTGACACAAGTGTCTTGCAGCGATCTACGGGTATCTTCGCCCATTCTTCATGGGCAAAGGCCTCCAGTTCAGTCACATTCTTAGGCTTGCGCACTGCAACTGCTTTCTTTAAGTCCCACCAGAGGTTCTCAATCGGATTTAAGTCTGGTGACTGCGATGGCCACTCCAAAATGTTCCAGCCTTTCCTCTGCAACCATGCTCTAGTGGACTTGGAGGTATGCTTGGGATCATTGTCCTGTTGAAAGGTCCAACGTCTCCCAAGCCTCAGGTGTGTGACGGACTGCATCACGTTTCCATCCAATATCTCCTGGTACTGAAGAGAATTCATGGTACCTTGCACACGCTGAAGCTTCCCTGTACCTGCAGAAGCAAAACAGCCCCAAAGCATGATTGACCCTCCACCATGCTTCACAGTAGGCAAGGTGTTCTTTTCATCATAGGCCTTGTTCTTCCTCCTCCAAACATAGCGTTGATCCATGGGCCCAAACAGTTCTAATTTTGTTTCATCAGTCCACAGAACACTATCCCACAACTTTTGTGGTTTGTCCACATGGCTTTTGGCATACTGCAGTCGACTCTTCTTATTCTTTGGAGACAGCAAGGGGGTACGCCTGGGAGTTCTGGCACGGAGGCCTTCATTACGCAGTGTGCGTCTTATTGTCTGGGCTGAAACTTCTGTACCCACATCTGACAAATCTTTTCTCAGTTCCTCAGCAGTCACACGGGGACTTCTCTCCACTCTACGCTTCAGGTAGCGCACAGCAGTCGAAGTCAGCATCTTCTTTCTGCCACGACCAGGTAGCGTTTCAACAGTGCCCTTTGCCTTGAATTTGCGAATGATGCTTCCTAAGGTGTCTCTTGGTATGTTTAACATCTTTGCAATCTTCTTATAGCCATTGCCCTTCCTGTGAAGAGAAATCACCTCTTCTCTTGTCTTCCTGGACCATTCTCTTGCCTTCACCATGTTTGTAACCACACCAGTAAATGTCTAGAAGGAGCTGAGTATCACAGTCATTTTAAAGCTGCCTAATTGGTGCTTATTATGCTTGATTGCTGCTCGGTGACATCCACAGGTGTTTTCAATACCTGATGGAAAGCACCTGTATGAACCTCTGTTCTTCAGAGTGGTAGTCTTTAAGGGGTTGAATAATTGTGGCAATGAAGAAACCACATAAGAACCATTTACTACTGTATTACATAAACAATTGATGTCATTTTAGTTGCATTTGGGTAGTTACAACGTCCTTGTAGGATTTGATTCTGAATACAATTCCAAATGTACACTATAGTCCCTAAACCCCTTTACAGCATTGGGGGTTGAATAATTTTGGACACAACTGTACATTACTGCAGCCTGGGAATCTATCATTTAAAGATAACAGTGCAGTGTGTAAACAATGGTGTGCATTAGGTCATCATGATTGATGAGGATTACATCACTTGAGGCTGTGACAGACTTGATATGGGAGGATATTAATAGAATGTATTTTATAGGTGTTTGGGTGTTTTTATTTCATTAAAGAACATTTTCAAGGTGTGTCTGTCTTTAATTACCTTTAACTCTTTCTGGGAATGGGTAAAGGGTACTAATGTACCCCTCCACTGATTTCCTTTGGAGGGGTGGATATATGGATGCCCCATTAATAAGGGAAGCTTCCAGACTCCATATTACCCCACTTCCTTCTTCAGCCATCAGAGGTGGGGAAGGGAATCTTGTCCCTCAACTTTGGGACAAAAGTACTTTGCAAACGGGGGGAGGCTTTGCCCCCACATTTGCAAGGAACCCCCCAAATATTTAAAGGCATGTGACCTGGTCTAGTGCAGAAAAAGGCTGGAGGCTGTATGCTTTCTTGCCTTTGTTTCTGGCAACTCCGGCTGCATACCAGGATTAGGGTCTGCTGGGTATTTCAAAGTAGAACCAAGGGCAAACTTTTTTCATTTTGGATAGAGTAAGGGAAGGTTATAACCCCTGTCAATTTTTTTGCCATCTGTATCCCATTGTGAAGAATTTACTTCACGTCCTGTCCTATAGCCAAAACAGAAAGTGAGAGCAAAGTGAGAGGTTTTTTTCTACTAACTTGTGCACTTCTGGTCAGCCTAATCTGAACATCTCTGCTCTGTCCCTTCACAGGTAGTCTATGCTGCTGCTTTTACATCCACCTCAAACTGAAACAGACTGATTACTATCAATGTGCCTTATGGTAATCTACACTGTTGCTTTCACCATCTGTAGTCCTGTTTATAATATTGTGATGCTTATTTTGCTCTTTTTGGGCTAATCCTAATCCTTACAACTCTGCCCTCTTGCTCCTCATGTAGTCTGATTTTTGTGTGAAAGGTTTGTTATCTGTGTGAAAAAGGTGTCAATGAATTAAAATGTTTGTTCACCAATGCCAGAAGTCTGCCAAGCAAAATAGGTGAGTTGGAAGCTTTGGTGCATGAAGAGAACTATGATTTATATGGTATTGCTTAATCTTGGCTTCATTCTTCACATGACTGAGCCATTACTATTCCTGGATAAGTTCTCTTTCAGAGAGACAGAGTAAAAAGGAAAGGCAGTGGTCTATGTGAGAAGTGATCTCAAAGCCAGTGTGAAAGAGGACCTAGTTGATGGAGAATGTGATGAGGCTGAAGCATTATGGGTGGAACTGCACATGGGAGTACATACTACAAAGGTAATTGTTGGAGTTTGTTATAGGCCACCCAGTGTTAATGAGGAGGCGGAGACTCAGCTCCTTGCACAGATCAAAAGGGCTGCAAGGGGTGGGACAGTGATAATAATGGGGGATTTTAACTACCTGGAAATTGACTGGAGTAATAGCACTGCAGGAACAGTTAAAAGGCAAAAATGTATAAACCTACTACAAGACAATTTTATGGTTCATACAGGCCCCAACTAGAAATGATGCTCTGCTGGACCTGGTAATCTCAAACCATGCAGAGCTTATTACTAATGTCCATATAAAAGAATATCTGGGTAGCAGTAACCATAACATGATTTAATGTAATAAAGAGAGTGTTTAACCCACTGATAGGTAGATCCTCTGAAGATTGAGAGAATACATAGATTAAGACTCCCACTAGGAGTAACATCAGACATCCCTAGAGATGTGATTGTTAGATTCCATTATTATGAAGACAGAGAAAGAATATGGAAAAAAGTGTGGGAGATCCGAGAAATAAAATTTGGAGAAACAAAATTACATGTTTTTGCAGACATCGCATCTGAGACATTAGCCAGAAGAAAATCGTTGAAACCCCCTATTGGACCAGATGAGGGAGAAAATAATTCAATATAACTTGGTGATTCCTGGCATGTCTGATGGGATGACAAGATGGGAAATCAGCTAGGCTAAGATTCCCAGAAGAACTTGGTGACTTTGTGAAAAATTAGAACTGCAGAAGGTGGACATTGTTGAAAAAAGAGAGGTGGCAGACAGTGAATAAAAAGATGAGATAGATCAAATTGGGATGGGAGTGGGTGGGTGGGAGGTTGGTGTTAGAGAGATTGGGGGTTTTGGGGGATGAATTATTCCCCCCCCCTTTTTTTCTCTCTTCCCCCTCCATTACGCCCCCACCCCCGTGCCCTTAGTAAGCCTTTGAGGAAGATAAGTAGAGATGGCGGGGTGTCAGAAAGCTAAATAGGATATTAAACGCTCACACCCAATGCTGGGGGTAGGAGTAGGCATGTTCAGAGCCATACCCAAAATTAGGAATCATTAGTGGGGGGAATATCAAGTCAGATTCCAGGGCAATATACAGGCCAAGGGGTTTTTAACAGTAACTTAGGTAAGGGCTGGGGTTTGCTGGAGGAGGGGGTGGAGGATGAGAGGGGTAGCATGGAGAGGGAAGGGATATGGGAAGGGTGGGGTAGGATGGGAGGAGAGAGGGGGAGTGGTGGGAGGGAAGGGATGGGGGTGGGGTGGGGAGGAGAGGAGAGGAGAGGGTGGAAGGTCCATGAGATGGATGGTCTATACCGTTTTCCCTTCAAACAAGAAAGAGAATAGAAATACTATACAGCTATGAGTCTGATTAATTTTATTACATATAACGTGAAAGGGTTAAACTTTCCTACTAAAAGACATAAACTACTTAGAGTTCATCAACTCTACGCAGATGTTGTGTTTTTACAAGAGACACATTTAACACATGACTCTAATAATAAACTACACTCGAGGTACTATCCAATATGGTATTATTAGGACTCACCAATAAAGAGAGCTAAAGGAGTAGCGCTCGGGTTCTAAAAAAATGTGGGCTTTGTTGTGGAGGAGAGATTGGAGGACCCATAGGGCCAGTTCCTATGTTTTAGAGGGAAAATATGGGGACAAACCTATACCTTTGTTAATATATATGGCCCGAATCAAAAACCAGAAGTATTTCTGTATGGAGTGTTGGGGAAAATTATAGAGTTTAAGAGGGGGACGTTGGTCTTGGCAGGACATTTTAATTTTTGTGTTGATCCATGGATGGATACGTCATTGAATGTGCAGAGAGGAGGCAGTAAACAACTAAGAAAGTTGAAAAAAAGGGTACATCAAAGTCAGTTATTGGATACATGGAGGGTGAAACATCCTAGAGAAAGAGATTATACTCTCTCTGGCTCACTGTTGGATTATATAGTGATCGAGCATAGACAATTGGATTTATTTGTTAAATCTAATATTGAAATTATATCTATCTTGGATCATGCTCCTGTCACAGTGAGATTAAAGGCAGGAGGAGAAGGGAATAAAAGGGCAATGTGGAGACTAAATGTGTTGTTTATACAGGACCCTGAACTAAAGATGAGACTAAGGGAGGAAGTATAGCAATTTTTTTTGGTTAAATGAAACTGAGGAAGTCTCGGTGGCCAGTATTTGGGAGGCACATAAGGGATATGTGAGGGGAATCCTGATAGCCACAGGAGCTAAAAAAAGAAAGACCAGGAGAGAAAAAAAGGAGGTGACAGAAGAACTGTATAGAATAGTACAGGCACATAAAATGAGACAGGACACAGAGGTTTATTTGAGGATTACACCTAAAAGAGCAGTGTTAAAAGACTTATTGGAACAAGAGTTAAAGAAGATTTTTAATAAGATTGCAAAGGAAAGAGATCAGTGGGGGAATAAACCAGGGAAATATTTGATGAAAATACTTAAGGAAAAGAAATAAAAAAATTATATTGAAAAAATTAAGAACGAAAAAGGAGAACTGGATCACTCCACCAACGATATTGCTGAAACATTCCAAAATTTCTATAGTAAGCTGTATGATGTTAAATCTAAGAACCGGAAAGTTACAGAGGGAGAAAGGAGGGGGAAACGGCTGGAATATTTAAAGGCAGTGGACCTGCCAAAAATAGCAAAAGAAAAATTTGTGTCTTTAGAACAAGTTATCACTCAGGAGGAAATTAATAAGGTATTGAAGGGGGGAAAGAACCCACGACCCGATGGGTATATTGTTGGGTAAGAAATTCAGAGACCTATTGGTCCCCAAGATCTGTTTATATATGAATGCCTTAAGTGAGGAAATGGGAATAAGAGCAGAATCGTTGCATGTGTATATAAAACGATTATTTTAAAAGAATGAAAGGATAGCTCACAATGTGCTAGTTACAGACCTATATCACTTCTAAATACAGATACAAAATTGTTTGCGAAGGTGCTCTCTACGAGATTAAAAGAGCTAATGCCTGAATGTATACACTTAGATCAAGTGGGCTTTGTCCCAGGAAGGGAAGGGAGGGATAATGGTCTAAGAACATTGCTTCTCTTACAGAAGGCAAAAAGAGAAAAATTACCAACAATTATATTGTTGATCAACGCTGAAAAAGCTTTTGATAGGGTAGATTGGGGGTTTATGATAGCCACACTAGAGGCCTGGGGAATAGGTACTAAGATGATGAGTTGGATAAAAGAGCTCTATAATGGTCCGACAGCGGCGGTTAAGGTGTATGGGTCTCTCTTGGAGTCTTTTAGGATGTACAGTGGTACAAGACAGGGATGCCCCTTATCCCCGTTATTATTTATTTTATGCTTGGAACCTTTGTTGGCAATGATAATAAATAGTGTAGATATTAGAGGAATTATGATTGGTGAGATAGAGCATAAGGTAGCAGCATACGCTGATGATATATTGTTTTATATTGTGAACCCTGGGTTAACATTACCTAACCTAATGAGATTATTAAAAGAGTACAGAGAGCTTTCAAATTTGAAAATAAACCCTATAAAAGCAGAAATCTTGAATACTAATATTTCTACGAAGGAGATGCAGACTCTACAAAAGGACTTCCCATTTTCATGGAGGGCAAAAGAATTGAGCTATCTAGGAGTAAAATTGACCCCTTCTATAAAAAATATATATTGGGTAAACTATATCCCATTAATAGATAAAATTAAGGAGGAGTTGAAAAGACTTTCAAGGGGAAGGGTCTCTTAGATTGGGCGTATAACTTTGGTTAAGATGGTGATAGACCCAAAAATCGTATATCAATTTCATATGCTCCCAGTCCATATCCAAAATACTTCTTTTTGATAATAAAAAAATTAACACTGAAAGCGGAGTTCCACTCGACCTATCAAAAAATAAAAGTCAGCAGCTACAAAAACTGTAGCTGCTGACTTTTAAAAAACAGCCACTTCACAGCCGGGTACCCACTGCGCATGTGCGAGTAGCACTGCGCTTCGTGAATAGTCCTGTAGTCTTCTGGGACCCTGTCACGTGTCCCAAAAAGACTACAGGGAGGGAGGGAGGACAACTTCCGCTTCTGATCGCCTAGGCAATCGGACCGGAAGTGGGAGTGGGTACCTGTCAAATTCGGGTACCCGCTCCCCAAAGGTGCCAATCCTTAATGGGGAGCAGGGGAGCAGTCCTTAAAGCGGAACTTCTTCTTTTGGGTGGAGCTCCACTTTAAATATATATGGGCTAATAAGAAGACAAGAATCAGTTGTGAACTTCTGTGTAATAAGAAAGAAAATAGAGGATTACATTTGCCCGATATTAAGAATTATTACACTGCAGTGATACTTTCATGAATTGTAGATTGGACACATAGCTCACAGGGAAAGAGTTGGGTTAAAATTGAGGGCACATTAAGTAACACAATTAGAGAGGATTATTTGGATACCATGGAAGTTTTGTATTATGGATGAGTCTAGCAGTACACTGACACAAGAGGTGTTAAGAGTATGGGATGGATTACATAAACAATTGGATTGTTGATCCAACACTGTTGATTCCCCTGGTGGGTACAGATTATTTCCCGCCGGGGAAGCATAATATTTTGGGGAAATGGTTTAAGGATATAGAGGCACGGTTGGGGGATATAGTAATTAAAGGGGAGTTGTGCACTTTTCAGGATTTAAAGAGTAAAAAAGAGATATTTGTAGCATTAGATGAATTGAGATATTATCAATTAAGACATTTTGTTTCGAAGTTGCCCCAACCCCTGAGTACGGCGGAGGACATGCTCCCATTCGAAAAGATGTTGGGCTGTAGTTTTGCTCCAAAACATGTCACTTCTGGGATTTATAAGATTCTTACTGAATTGAGGGGGCGGGTCACCCTCTGTTCCTGGAGAAATAGGAAAGGGAGCTGGGAACAAAAATTAATGAAGCACAGAAGGATAAAATGTTCAAATTAACACATAAGGGGACAACTATGAACACAGTTGAAATTAATTACAAATTGTTAGTGAGATGATATTGGACACCAAGTGTTGCACATAAACAACGAGCAGAAGTCTCACCACTGTGTTGGAAGGGATGTGGAGCTAAGGGAACAATGGTTCATATATTGTGGGATGTCCATAAATACAGGGGTTTTGGCAAGATACAATCCAACTTATACAAGAAATATTGGGGATAACCATACAGAAGGATCCGTGGGTGTGTTTATTTTATAGGTTAGATCAGCAATGGGCAAACTACGGCCCGGGGGACCTTTTAATCCGGCCCGCGGAGCTAGGCTCCCGCTAGGCTCCCACTAGGCTCCTCTCACAGTCCGCCCTGAAGACCGGTGTAGCATGAAAATCTGTCTCCTATGAGGATCTGTCCCCCTCGACGTATCTGCGCATGTGCCGGAGATCGCCGATCGGCTGCTAATGCCTGAAACTGGCACATGCGCAGATACGTCGAGGGGGACAGATCCTCATAGGAGACAGATTTTCATGCTACACCGGAACGGCGTGGGAACACGGCAAGAGGAGCGCGCGGAGCAAAGGTAAGTGAATTGACACGGGGGATTTGGGGACTTAATATGGGGGATGAATTAATATGGGGGATGAATTACTATAGGGGGGATGAATTACTATATGGGGGATGAATTACTGTATGGGGGATGAATTACTATGGGGGATGAATTACTATGGGGGATGAATTACTATATGGGGGATGAATTACTAAGGGGGATGAATTACTATGGGGGATGAATTACTATATGGGGGATGAATTACTATGGGGGACGAATTACTATGGGGGACGAATTACTATATGGGGGACGAATTACTATATGGGGGATGAATTACTATGGGGGATGAATTACTATGGGGGATGAATTACTATATGGGGGATGAATTACTATGGGGGATGAATTACTATATGGGGGATGAATTACTATATGGGGGATGAATTACTATATGGGGGATTAATTACTATGCTTACTATGGGGGAATATTACTATACTTACTATGGATGACACATACACATCATTCATCTACTCTTGGTCCGGCCCCCGGGTCCAATATATGAACCCATTGCGGCCCTCAAGTCAAAAAGTTTGCCCACCCCTGGGTTAGATGTACCGGTGAAGCAGTATAAAAATAGTGTATTTAATCATCTAATTAGCGTGGCTAAAGGGCTTATTCCTAAATTTTGGCAGGTACAGGAGCCTCCAACTATGAGGAACTAGTTAGAGAGGGTTGATTATATAAACAAGATGGAGGAGGTATACCATATAGACAAAAGTAAAATATAAACATTTAAAAAGGAATGGGGAAGATAATTTGACTTCAAGACATCTGGAAAATATTTGGTAGTGGGAGGCCCAGTGATCTGATCTGTGGTAGGAGATTTAAAGGGAATGTCTTGTATGACCATAGCAGAAACAGTAAAAGGGTAAAGAAAGGTCAGAGGGAAAGAAAGAAAGAAAGAAAGAAAGAAAGACAGACAGACAGAAAGAAAGAAAAATAAGGAAAAGAGGGTATAAACATGAACTGGATTGTTGGGGAGATATGAACTGGGACGGGTTGAGTGGAGGGCGGGGATGGAGAGGGGGGGGGGGGGAGAGGAAGTTGGGACAGAAAATTTAGGAGAATTGTTTGTATTTTATATGTAAATGATATATGGTTGTGTTTTTGTAATTAAAAACTTAATAAAAGAAATTAATAATAATAATTTAAAAAAAAAAGCAATCAAGGCTGCAAAAATTGAAAACGAACAACAGATTGCAAAAGATAGCAGGACAAACCCCCAAACATTATTCAAATATATTATTAGTAAAAAGGTCAGGTCTGAGCATGTAGGTCCTTTACAAAATAATCTAGAGTAGGTGTCTGGGGACAAAGAGAAGGCAAATTTATTAAATACCTTCTTCAGCTCTGTGTATACAAAGGAGCTTGGGGGAGCGCTTGTCCATAATGGGCATAATATTGACACAGCCCTATATGATCCACATTGGTTCACAATTGATATGATCCAGAAATATTTAGAGAGAATAAAGGTGAATAAAGCACCTGGACCAGATGGCATAAACCATTGGGTCCTTAAAGAATTGAGCTCTTTCATTTCAAAGCCATTGTTTCTAATTTTTAGGAACTCTTTAGTGACTGGTATAGTACCACTGGATTGGCGTAAGTCCAATGTGGTGCCAATATTTAAAAAGGGGTCAAAATCTTTACCAAGAAACTATAGGCCTATTACTTTAACTTCTATAGTTGGGAAGATATTGAAGAGTTTGATAAAACACCACATAGATGAGTTCTTGCTGGAAAAACATTATTTTAAGCAACAGGCAGCATGGATTCATGACAGACAGAAGTTGTCAAACACATCAGATTTCTTTTTATGAGGAGGTGAGCAAACCTTGGACAGAGGGGTGGTGGTGGACGTGGTATACTTGGATTTTGCAATGGCGTTTGACACAGTTCCCCACACACGGCTAATGTGTAAGGTAAAGTCTACAGTCTTGAAAAAATCTGTATGTAAATGATAGAAAACTGGATAAAAGAGTAGTGGTTAATGATTCATACTCTGAAAGGTCTAGGTTTGTTAATGGTGTACCCCAAGACTCAGTGATGGAACCCTTACTTTTCAATATATTTATAAATGATATAGGGTCTGAGATTAAAAATACAGTTTCAGTCTGTGAAGATGACACCAAGCTGTGCAGTGGAATAACGTCCTTACAGGATGTCTCCAACTTACAAGCAGATCTCAATGCACTGTTAATTAGGCAACAATGTGACAAATGAGGTTTAATGTTGATCAATGTAAAGTTATGCACTTGGGGGCTAAGAATATGCATGCATCATACATACTAGGGGGAGTACAACTGGGGGAATCAATGGTAGAGAATAGAGATGAGCGAATCGAACCAGGCGAACCGGAATTCGAGTCGAATTTCAGGAAATATTCGATTCGCGGCGAAACCGAAATTTTGCCTACTTCGGGTGCGCGAATCGAACATTTCCCGATCAGCCGGCAAAAGTGTCCCTGCAGTGAGCTCCGCTATTTCTGACAGTTCTCTGACAGAAGGAACACATGTTTAGCGGTTGAAACATTGTATCTATTAGTTTACATTTAGGATACAGATGTTTCAACCACTGTTCATGTGAAGAAGCTGTGAGAGAACTGTCAGAAATAGAGGAACTCTGCACATACACTTTTTGCCGGCTTGGAATTATTCTTCTTTTCATCCTACTTCTTCTTCTTCTTCATCTTCATCCTCAGAAGAAGAGGATGAGGATGAGGATGAAGAAGAAGAAGAAGAAGTAGGATGAAAAGAAGAATAATTCCAAGCCGGCAAAAAGTGTATGTGCAGAGTTCCTCTATTTCTGACAGTTCTCTCACAGCTTCTTCACATGTACAGCGGTTGAAACATCTGTATCCTAAATGGAAACTAATAGATACAATTTGTATCTATTAGTTTCCATTTAGGATACAGATGTTTCAACCGCTGTACATGTGAAGAAGCTGTGAGAGAACTGTCAGAAATAGAGGAACTCTGCACATACACTTTTTGCCGGCTTGGAATTATTCTTCTTTTCATCCTACTTCTTCTTCTTCTTCTTCTTCATCCTCATCCTCATCCTCTTCTTCTGAGGATGAGGATGAGGATGAAGAAGAAGAAGAAGCAGTAGGATGAAAATAAGAATAATTCCAAGCCGGCAAAAAGTGTATGTGCAGAGTTCCTCTATTCTGCAGATACACTTAGAGGAGCTCTGCACATACACTTTTTGCCTGTTTGGAATTAATCTTATTTTCATCCTACTTCTTCTTCTTCTTCTTCTTCTTTATCCTCATCCTCAGAAGAAGAAGAAGAGGATGAAGAAGAAGAAGAAGAAGTAGGATGAAAATAAGAATAATTGCAAGCCGGCAAAAAGTGTATGTGCAGAGTTCCTCTATTCTGCAGATACACTTAGAGGAGCTCTGCACATACACTTTTTGCCGGCTTGGAATTAATTTTATTTTCATCCTACTTCTTCTTCTTCTTCTTCTTCTTCATCCTCATCCTCATCCTCAGAAGAAGAAGAAGAGGATGAGGATGAGGATGAAGAAGAAGAAGAAGAAGAAGTAGGATGAAAATAAGAATAATTCCAAGCCGGCAAAAAGTGTATGTGCAGAGCTCCTCTAAGTGTATCTGCAGAGCTCCTCTAAGTGTATCTGCAGAATAGAGGAACTCTGCACATACACTTTTTGCCGGAAACCGCTGTATGGAGGGAATGTCATGGAACTGTCAGAAATAGACTATTAATGACAGTTCTGGGACTGTCCTTCCATACAGCGGTTGAAACATTGTATGTATTTGTTTCCATAAATGGATCCATTTATGGAAACAAATACATACAATGTTTCAACCGCTGTATGGAAGGACAGTCCCAGAACTGTCATAAATAGTCTATTTCTGACAGTTCTATGACATTCCCTCCATACAGCGGTTGAAACAGCTGTATGGAGTGAATGTCCCAGAACTGTCAGAAATAGACTATTTCTGACAGTTCTGGGACATTCACTCCATACAGCGGTTGAAACATTGTATCTATTTTTTTCCATAAATGACATTCTGCAGATACACTTAGAGGAGCGCTGCAGATACACTTTTTGCCGGCTTGGAATTATTCTTATTTTCATCCTACTTCTTCTTTTTCTTCTTATGAGGATGAGGATGAAGAAGAAGAAGTAGGATGAAAATAAGATTAATTCCAAGCCGGCAAAAAGTGTATCTGCAGCGCTCCTCTAAGTGTATCTGCAGAATGTCATTTATGGAAAAAAATAGATACAATGTTTCAACCGCTGTATGGAGTGAATGTCCCAGAACTGTCATAAATAGTCTATTTCTGACAGTTCTGGGACATTCACTCCATACAGCTGTTTCAACCGCTGTATGGAGGGAATGTCATAGAACTGTCAGAAATAGACTATTTATGACAGTTCTGGGACTGTCCTTCCATACAGCGGTTGAAACATTGTATGTATTTGTTTCCATAAATGGATCCATTTATGGAAACAAATACATACAATGTTTCAACCGCTGTATGGAAGGACAGTCCCAGAACTGTCATTAATAGTCTATTTCTGACAGTTCTATGACATTCCCTCCATACAGCGGTTGAAACAGCTGTATGGAGTGAATGTCCCAGAACTGTCGGAAATAGACTATTTATGACAGTTCTGGGACTGTCCTTCCATACAGCGGTTGAAACATTGTATCTATTTTTTTCCATAAATGACATTCTGCAAATACACTTAGAGGAGCGCTGCAGATACACTTTTTGCCGGCTTGGAATTAATCTTATTTTCATCCTACTTCTTCTTCTTCATCCTCATCCTCATAAGAAGAAAAAGAAGAAGTAGGATGAAAATAAGAATAATTCCAAGCCGGCAAAAAGTGTATCTGCAGCGCTCCTCTAAGTGTATCTGCAGAATGTCATTTATGGAAAAAAATAGATACAATGTTTCAACCGCTGTATGGAGTGAATGTCCCAGAACTGTCATAAATAGTCTATTTCTGACAGTTCTGGGACATTCACTCCATACAGCTGTTTCAACCGCTGTATGGAGGGAATGTCATAGAACTGTCAGAAATAGACTATTTATGACAGTTCTGGGACTGTCCTTCCATACAGCGGTTGAAACATTGTATGTATTTGTTTCCATAAATGGATCCATTTATGGAAACAAATACATACAATGTTTCAACCGCTGTATGGAAGGACAGTCCCAGAACTGTCATAAATAGTCTATTTCTGACAGTTCTATGACATTCCCTCCATACAGCGGTTGAAACAGCTGTATGGAGTGAATGTCCCAGAACTGTCAGAAATAGACTATTTCTGACAGTTCTGGGACATTCACTCCATACAGCGGTTGAAACATTGTATCTATTTTTTTCCATAAATGACATTCTGCAGATACACTTAGAGGAGCGCTGCAGATACACTTTTTGCCGGCTTGGAATTATTCTTATTTTCATCCTACTTCTTCTTTTTCTTCTTATGAGGATGAAGAAGAAGAAGTAGGATGAAAATAAGATTAATTCCAAGCCGGCAAAAAGTGTATCTGCAGCGCTCCTCTAAGTGTATCTGCAGAATGTCATTTATGGAAAAAAATAGATACAATGTTTCAACCGCTGTATGGAGTGAATGTCCCAGAACTGTCATAAATAGTCTATTTCTGACAGTTCTGGGACATTCACTCCATACAGCTGTTTCAACCGCTGTATGGAGGGAATGTCATAGAACTGTCAGAAATAGACTATTTATGACAGTTCTGGGACTGTCCTTCCATACAGCGGTTGAAACATTGTATGTATTTGTTTCCATAAATGGATCCATTTATGGAAACAAATACATACAATGTTTCAACCGCTGTATGGAAGGACAGTCCCAGAACTGTCATAAATAGTCTATTTCTGACAGTTCTATGACATTCCCTCCATACAGCGGTTGAAACAGCTGTATGGAGTGAATGTCCCAGAACTGTCAGAAATAGACTATTTATGACAGTTCTGGGACATTCACTCCATACAGCGGTTGAAACATTGTATCTATTTTTTTCCATAAATGACATTCTGCAGATACACTTAGAGGAGCGCTGCAGATACACTTTTTGCCGGCTTGGAATTATTCTTATTTTCATCCTACTTCTTCTTTTTCTTCTTATGAGGATGAGGATGAAGAAGAAGAAGTAGGATGAAAATAAGATTAATTCCAAGCCGGCAAAAAGTGTATCTGCAGCGCTCCTCTAAGTGTATCTGCAGAATGTCATTTATGGAAAAAAATAGATACAATGTTTCAACCGCTGTATGGAGTGAATGTCCCAGAACTGTCATAAATAGTCTATTTCTGACAGTTCTGGGACATTCACTCCATACAGCTGTTTCAACCGCTGTATGGAGGGAATGTCATAGAACTGTCAGAAATAGACTATTAATGACAGTTCTGGGACTGTCCTTCCATACAGCGGTTGAAACATTGTATCTATTTGTTTCCATAAATGGATCCATTTATGGAAACAAATACATACAATGTTTCAACCGCTGCATGGAAGGACAGTCCCAGAACTGTCATTAATAGTCTATTTCTGACAGTTCCATGACATTCCCTCCATACAGCGGTTGAAACAGCTGTATGGAGTGAATGTCCCAGAACTGTCAGAAATAGACAGAAACTGTCACAGAACTGTCCTTCTTCTCATCCTTCTTCTTCTCATCCTTCTTCTCATCCTTCTCCTTCTTCTCATCCTTCTCCTTCTTCTCATCCTTCTCCTTCTCCTTCTTCTCATCCTTCTCCTTCTCCTTCTTCTCATCCTTCTCCTTCTTCTCATCCTTCTCCTTCTCCTTCTTCTCATCCTTCTCCTTCTCCTTCTTCTCATCCTTCTCCTTCTCCTTCTTCTCATCCTTCTCCTTCTCCTTCTTCTCATCCTTCTCCTTCTCCTTCTTCTCATCCTTCTCCTTCTCCTCATCCTTCTCCTTCTCCTTCTTCTCATCCTTCTCCTTCTCCTTCTTCTCATCCTTCTCCTTCTCCATCTTCTCATCCTTCTCCTTTTCCTTCTTCTCATCCTTCTCCTTCTCCTTCTCCTTCTTCTCATCCTTCTCCTTCTTCTCATCCTTCTCCTTCTTCTCATCCTTCTCCTTCTCCTTCTTCTCATCCTTCTCCTTCTTCTCATCCTTCTCCTTCTTCTCATCCTTCTCCTTCTTCTCATCCTTCTCCTTCTCCTCATCCTTCTCCTTCTCCTCATCCTTCTCCTTCTTCTCATCCTTCTCCTTCTCCTTCTTCTCATCCTTCTCCTTCTCCTTCTTCTCATCCTTCTCCTTCTCCATCTTCTCATCCTTCTCCTTCTCCTTCTTCTCATCCTTCTCCTTCTTCTCATCCTTCTCCTTCTCCTTCTTCTCATCCTTCTCCTTCTTCTCATCCTTCTCCTTCTTCTCATCCTTCTCCTTCTCCTTCTTCTCATCCTTCTCCTTCTCCTTCTTCTCATCCTTCTCCTTCTCCTTCTTCTCATCCTTCTCCTTCTTCTCATCCTTCTCCTTCTCCTTCTCCTTCTCTTTCCTCATCTCCAAGGGCATTTAAATTAAAGGTACAGTGTTCTGCACTAATTTAAAGGCTCTCTGAAGCCTAGAAACCCTTTTTATAAGTCATCTTCGTAGCGAAGAAATTCGCATCGAATCGAATTTCACACTGGAATTCGCCGAATCAGCCGAATCGAATTTTTGAGAAATTCGCTCATCTCTAGTAGAGAAGGATCTGGGAGTTCTGGTAGATCATAAGCTTAAAAATGGCATGCAATGCCAAGCTGCGGTTTCTAAAGCAAGCAAAATCCTCTCTATTAACTGGTATGGATTCCAGAGAGAGATATCATATTACCCCTGTACAAATCATTAGTAAGACCTCATCTGGAATATGCAGTTCAGTTTTGGGCACCAATTCACAAAAAGAATATTGGAGAAATGGAGAAAGTGAAGAGAAGGGAAACCAAACTGATAAGAGGCATAGAGGAGCTCAGCTATGAGGAATGATTAAAGGAATTTAATTTATTCTCTCTTATAACGAGGAGTATAAGGGCGTATATGATCAATACATCAGTGGTTCATATAGTGAACTCTGTGTAGAGTCCTCATCACAGAGGACAAGGGGGCACTCTTTATGTCTGGAGGAAAAGAGATTTAATCTCCAAATACGGAAAGGTTTCTTCACAGTAAGAGCTGTGAGAATGTGGAATGGACTCCCTCAAGAGTTGGTTCTGGCCAGCTCAGTAGATTGCTTTAAAAAAGGCCTGGTATCACGTACCTGATTGGAGACTGAAAAGACGAGGATGGCCTCACTTGTGTCACTAGCCCTGACCCCACTGGAAGTTGAACAGAGGGTGTCTAAGGACCAGGGGGACAAGAGTGCCAGCAGATGTTGTTTGCAGCACTTGCAGCTGGAATCCTTAAAAGACTGATGGACCACCGATTCAGGAACAGTAGCGATATGCAGAGCTGGTAAGGTAGATCGCCAGGCATGCACCAGAGCAAGGTAGGAAGCTGGGATGGGAGACAGGAGCAATGTCATAGGAATAGCCAGGGTCATCAACGGGCGGACAGCGAGGTACCAAATCATAAGCAAGCTAAAGTCAGGAGCAGAGCCGAGGTCAGAAACAAGTATCAAGCAGCAGAGTAATCAATAGTCAGGTCAGGAACAAGCCAGGTCAGCAACAAGGGAATCACACAGGAACGAGCAGGAAATGGGGAACAGCTGAAGACCAGTCAGCACTCAGCAAAGGCACCTTTTAAAAAGTCCATCTGGCGCCAATCTTTGCTATGCGTGTGCACGTGCACTTGTGTGTGCACGATCGAGCACTTCTGTGCGCATGCGCACGTCTATTCGCCAGCCGTCATACAGGAATTCCCTTACACCTGGATTCTTTCATAGATATACATAATATAACTGGATACTAACATTTATAGGTAAAATTGAACCAGGGAATATCTGATTGCCTCTGGGGGGATCAGGAAGGAATTTTTTTCCCTGCAGGAGCAAATTGGACCATGCTTTGCTGGGCTTTTCCTGCCTTCCTCTGGATTAACTGTGGGTATAGGATTATAACTTTGTTTTTGTCTTTTTTCAGCCAGACTAACTATGCAACTATGCATGCTAGCCATGTGTCTTTTAGTAATTACAGATTGATTAATTGTCAAGTAATACCTCCACCTATCACAGTATAAAGCTAGACCACCTTCATAGGGAAAGCAAATGCTGGAGTCACATGCTGGGGTGGCATAGGCTAATCTTCGTTCGTTAAAGTGGTTTTCTTTGATTAAGTGGTGCACTTCAGGCCCAAAATGTTATTATTCCCAAAACTCCTCCGTCAGTATCCATATGTTCCAATACACATTCAAATGAATTTTAGTGCACACAAGCACTATATAATTCCCAATTTATTTTTTGTAAAATAAAAAGATGATATTTTGTTAAGTAAATCATACCAAATATGTGAACTCCTAAAACTGCATATATTTAAAAAATTGCAAAAAATACAGTTTGCAAAATTGTTCATAGTCGACCCTTTTAAAACATTTATAGCTCATCTGTTTAGAATTAATGATAAATTATATCCTTAGAATTATTCCTCTCAGAATACAAGATTTTCTCTAATTGGACAAGGGGAGAGGGTGGGTGGATAAACAACTGGATCGCCCTTTGTCCAATCACAGAACAGCATGAATTCTGAGAAAATAATGTTTTGTAAATAGTGGTAGGAAGGGGAGAGTAAACAACACTATCCTTCACTGCACAGCAGCAGAGCTGAAAGATTAAGATGGAGAGTAATGTCTTGCATGAATCTACAGCGGCCATCATGACATAGTATATCTAGCATTGGCGGTAACCGATGTAAACAAAAGTAAAACCTTTTTCCTGGTGTTCTACTTTATTTTTTTATTATCTAAGTTGATTGCTGCCACAAGGGGGTAAACAAACCTGCCAAATCCATTAATACTCAAAGCTGAGCTTTTCTGGATTCACACTCTACAGAGGACATCAGGGAACTAGTTTCCCCCATTACTGATTTAGCAAATCCTTTCTTTATGGTATTTCTTTAAGTAGGGGCCAGCTTGGTAGAGAAGTGGGATATTGCTTCCTCATTTTAAATCTGCCCTCCTAATGACTAGTGATCTGATACCCACAGGAGCAATAATCGAGAAGTAGCAGGATAGGTTAAGAAAGCACAGATCCACTAAATGAATAAATCAGAAACAGGTGGATTCTTATACTGCAGGTCCTCATGTCAACTTCCCCTTGCAAGCAGAATAATGAGCAGTACAAGTATACTGTATACTGCCTGCTTTGTGATATACATGGTCATCACAGACTTTTATTGATTCACTCAGTTGCACTATTTACGCACTTCTTTGCACTTTATTGATTTAGCATTATTTAAGATATTTATGTCTCATGCGTTTACAGCGCTGCACTTTTATCACATCTGCTCACTTTTAGGTGATCTCTGAAAACCTATCTCTTCAGGGAAGCCTATCCTGCCTTCAGCTAATAACCAAATCTTCTATTTCTCCTATCAGTTCATCCCTCACAGTTATTACCTTTTGTACCACTAGTCTCTCCCTCTTAGATTGTAAGCTCCAAGGAGCAGGGCCCTCCTAACCCTTTGTTTTGAACTTTATCGTTGCTGTATTCTCTCCCTTTATATAAAAGCGCTGAGCAAACTGATGGCGCTATATAAATCCTGTATTATAATAATAATAATTTAACAATGACAGGGGTGCTTACAATACAGTTTTTATTCATGTATGTGAAACCTTTATCCCACAAAAACTGTTGCTGTAGCCATTTAAAAAGTGTTAAGGCCAAAATATCATCCGAAATCAGCCAGTACAGTGGATACGGGTATAGGTGTGTACGGGTCAGGGGCGGACTGACCATTTGGAAACTCGGGCACTGCCTGAGGGCCTGGGGTCAGTAGGGGGCCCTATGAGATGCCTCTGGTACCTTTTTCATAGGCTTTTTTGAGTGTGGGCAAGGACACAGGGGCCCCATGAGTTGTCAGTCCGCCCCTGGTACGGGTTCTTGTTTGACAGAAGCTGATCTCTCGGCCAGCTTCTGTTGAACAAAATTGCTGGAACACCAGCAGCTGATCGGCATCCAATCAGCACTCTCAGCCAATGGCTGCGAGCGTTGACCGCTGTGTTCTGACGGGGGGACGGTCCCCCTGTCACAGCACAATAGCTCAGCGGGGAGATCATTGTATTAACATTGCATCATTAGTACAGCGACCTCTTTAGCCACGTGTACTGTGTGTACCAGGCTTTAGGCTTTACTACTATCTTCCCCAAAATTACAGTGCTGCTGTTCAAAGGTGCCTTAGTTGCTCCTTCATCCAGAGCAGAAACACCCTAAGACAGAAAGTATATTACTGGGCAGATCACTATATGCAAAAAAAAGGAAAAAATGGCTAAAAAAATAAAACAATTGTTTGCTGTGTTGTTCTTGTGGACAGAAACAACTTCTGTAACTTTTATGGGGGGGGTGCAACTGGCCCTAACTTTGCCTCACCTAGGATCAAAGGAGCAGTAAGGACTGGAAGGTGACCTCCTTAATTAAACACAGGTTTACGACCATAAGATCTGATATGGCTAGTGTGTGGATCAGGGGCGGACTGACAACTCATGGGGCCCCCGGGCAATAGGGGATCATGGGGCCCCTGTGTCCTTGCCCAAACTCAAAAAAGCCTATGAAAAAGGTACCAGGGGCATCTCATGGGGCCCCCTACTCACCCCGGGCCCTCGGGCAGTGCCCCTAGTTTCCAAATGGTCAGTCTGCCCCTGGTGTGGATAGGTGCAGCGTGGTGGGGAAAGTAAAGGCACAGAACCTGGTTGCAGGAGAAAAAAACATGTATTGAAGGAAAGGCTAAACTGAACAGACATCCTAGTGGGAGAACACCACACCAGGGAAACGCTCACATATCTGTGTAACTTGAGAACAGAGTGGACCGACAGCGCATCTCCCTCCCTCTCTCTCTCTCTCTCTCTCTCTCTCTCTCTCTCTCTCTCCCTCCCTCTCCCCCCCTCTCTCACCCCCCCCCCCCTCCCTCCCTTTCCTTTCCCTGGCAGACACATGCTCTAACCCTCACCCAACCTCTTTGTGTGCATACCAAAACCTGGGAGCAGGGTCTTAAAAAGATTTTGCTGACCCAGGATGGCTGCCAGGGGTCACTTGGATTCAGCAAAGCCATCCAGAACCTGGGACCAGGAAATCACACAGAAACCAGACTTTTCTTGACTCTCCAACTGCAGTACTGCTCCAGTCAAGCGCCAACTATAGTGGAGGAAGCAAATTGCACCTGCCTAAAAGAGATCATGTTTGTCAAACAGTCTAAATCTGTCAAATTGCAGTATTGCATAGTCTTTGTAAGTGTTTGTATTATTGGAAAAGAAAACAAAGGTAGCCACCACAAGTTGCAATAGATTACATTTTTGTTTTGGGGTTTAATACCACTTTAACCGCTTGTGGACCTCGCACTGTACATATACTGCTACAGTATGGGCCCACTGTGCTGGATCACGTATATGTGCGTGATCCAGCATATCTAGGTAGGGGGTGTGCACTCGTCGCCCCATCTGTGCTGTCATTCGCTACAGCACAAGCAGATCATCGGGTCCCGGCCAATGATTTTTGGTAAACAACACAGTACTCTCTACAGACAGCAGCGATGTGACAGGTTTTTATCTCCCTGCAAAGCAAGAAGTAAAAACTGGCACATTGCTTATTAAAAACCGCACATATTGCCCACAGTAAACATTGTTAGGCACACAGTTAACCATTTGATATCCCCTAAATGTTAACCCCTTCCCATCCAGTGTCATTAGCACAGTGACAGTATATATTAGTGTCAGTGGCAGGTAATCAGTCCCCACAAAGTATCAGTTAGTGTCAGATTTCCCACGCACTATCACAGTCCCACTATAAGTTGCTGGTCAATACCAGTATAAAAAAAACAACAAAATTTCTAGTATTGATACCATCAATTGTAAATGTTATAACTTTCACACAAACCAATTAATATACCCTTATTGTACCCTTATTGGGATTTTTTTTTTACCAAAGACATGTAGCAGAATACATTTTGGGCTAAATTTATGAAGAAATGTTACATAGTTAGTCTGGCTGAAAAAAGACAAAAGTCCATCCAGTTCGACCAAAAAAGCCAGTTCAACCAAAAATGTGATTTTTTAAAAAAAAAAAAATTGGATATGTTTTGTAGCAGAAAGTAAAAAATATTTTTTTTTTCAAAAATTGTGGGTCATTTTTTCATTTATATAATAAAAATAAAAAACCCATTGGTGATCAAATATCACCAAAAGAAAGCTTTAATTGTGTAAAAAAAATGATATTATTTGAATTTTCTTACAGTGACCGTGCAATTGCCAGTTAAAGTATCGCAGTGCTGAATAGCAAAATATACCCTGGTCATGAAGGAGGTAAAATCTTAAGGGGTTAAGACTGAAGGGCTTCTATTGCACACCAGGAGAATCTCACAGTGTGAAGTGAAATCAGAGCATGCATTTTCAATACAAAAGAGGAGCCTGTACAACTGTCCAAGATTGAAGGTTAGGTTGGAGCTTAGCTTTAAGGGCTAACTGTACCAAAAGTCTCTTTTACTTCTCACAGTTCAGGAGAATATCTTTGTTTTTTATGCACTAGCTGCAATTTTTAGGTACATTGGCTTCTACCTCCTGGGATTTGTCCAGTTCTCCCTTAACTTTATTAAAGTTTAGTATCAATTACTGTTTCCCAAGAGCTTTCTATTACCAGTTTTATTCCAAAAAATCAATTTCTGCCAGCTAACGTCGCATATAGTGGTGTACCAGTATGATATGCAAAACAACATATTATTCGAAATGTATGTATTCATCACAACTTTATATTTCTACAGTCCGGTTCACTGGGCAGGCTCAACCAAGGCTAACATTAGCTCTCTGCTGAAAGTGCTTGTTATTAGCTAAAAAATGTACACAGACAAGTTAATGCTGTTTCCTTTTTACCAGTTGCTATGGTGACAAAGCTTTTTCTTACAAATATCACATTACACAAATTCGAAGAACACATACAAATGGACACATAATGAATTGACTGTTTCTCCACTGACTGCAATTTGGACTGAAAGCTCTACTCACCGGCTAAAGCATCGGGATAAGGATGCCATATGCAGACTGATAGGCTTTATTTTATGTGATTAGAGAGCCTGTTTTGAAGAGAAAAACAGAAAGCGATACAATTTCCAAAACAAGTAGAAGATGTCCTAGATACAAGGATTCTATAGGTTTTAAAATGTTTAATGTTGAAAAAGGCTTGCAGCCAAATCCCACTTTCTTCGACAGAAATATAGCGAAAAAAAAAATAGGCATTAAAGTGGTTTTAAAGGCACAAGGTTTTTTTTTAACCTTAAAGTGGAGCTCCACCCAAAAGGGGAAGTTCCACTTTAAGTCTTTGTCTCCCGCTCCCCATTAAGGATTGGCACCTTGGGGAGCTGGGGAAATGGGTACCCGAATTTGACAGGAACCCGCTCCCACTTCCGCTGTGATTGCCTAAGGCGATTGGAAGCAGATGATGCCCTCCCTCGTGACAGGTCCCAGAAGACTACGGGGCCATTCACAAAGTGTAGCGCTTCTCACGCATGCGCAGTGGGCACCCGGCTGTGAAGCCGCAAGCTGTCACAGCCAGGTGCCCACACTGAAGATGCCGGCACCAGGGAGAGAAGACATCCTGTGAAACCAGCTGTGGTGAGGACATCGCTGGACCAAGGGATAGGTAAGTGTCTGTATTTTAAAATTCAGCAACTACAGTTTTTGTAGATGCTGACTTTTATTTATTTTTTTGTCAGCTGGAATTCCACTTTAATGCAAGTATTTGCAATCTTATTCACAATTGATACGCAAGCCATATTGTAATTGAATGTTATTTAAAAAAAGAAACTTTCGCCTTCAATCTGCAGCCATTTTAATTTTCGGTAAAATTCAATGCAAAATAGCAACCTGGAGGCGTTTTGTACACAGCTGGAATATGGAACACCCCCAGAAATGTCATTTCCTTTGGTTGGGGGTTGAGACGTTAGCATAGTCAGGTGGGCAGGGTCAACAAATCTTGACAGCAAGGTACAAAGTCAGAACCCAGAAGTGTGGTCGGAGGCAGTCAGGGTCATACACATACTGGCAGAGTAAAGTAGAATCATCAGGCAAAGAGAGGAATCCAGGAATAAGACAGAGGTCAAAGTCCAGAAGTTCAGTAGCTCAACAGTATAGCACACTCTAAGGAAAACAGATCCAAGAAACAGGCCAAGTACACAGGATGTCCTGCAATTTAAGCAGAGTAAATTGTGGATTGACTGCAACTGGAAGGCAGGTGAAGCTAGAGAGTCCTAGGAGCAGATGTTCTAAGCAGAGCGTATGGGGAAGAGAGTCAGATTCTCCAGTGGCAAGGTGAACCTAGGTTTGGACCCAGGCACATGATATTTTCTGCTTGTGTGATTGGCTCACTAATTTCTCAGTCTGCACTAAGATACAATGAGCAGAAAACGTATAAAATAAATGGGACTTTACCACCATACACACTTTCCGGTGATGTTGAGACAGTGAGTGGTTTGCTTTTGCTACTAGTTGATAAGATGGTTGGTTTACCCAGGGGAGTATTTACCTCAAGGCAAACAAGATGTTGTTCAGTGCCCCCCGGTAGAAGGGACACATGTGGCAGGTGACAGAGGATGGGGACCAGGGGAGGCACTGCCTGACCTCTGCTATGAGATCTGAGAGAAGCTGCGGGCTGCTGGAGGGTGTAGGTAGAGGCCAATTCTCGTACCCACACAAGGAGAACACTGGGCTTTCCTGACCATTTCTCCAGGGATGGCCAGTTGCTTTTATTCTGGAGGTGAGTGCTGGAGGAACGCTTCTCCTCTCTCTCCTCTCTCTCCTCTCTCTCCTTTTTAGATTGTGTGTGGGACACCTGATTTTAGTGTTGCCTAGCACAAAAACAAAATACCCCACTGAGTTTATTTGATATACTATATATTGTCCCCAGTCCTGAAGTAGTTTCTGAAACATGTCAGGCTGAATGGAACACTTAGAACCATACATTTGTTAATATGTCATAAAATTGACAATGTATGTAGGGAATGAAAGGTAATTGGTGAAATTCTGTAGCACATCATCAGCTTTTTTATTTTATGATTTATATGACTATTTTTGCCAGTGCCATTTATTGAAACTTTTTTTTGCTCAATGTATTACTGTCACTGTTGGCACTTTCCTTTTAAAAAAAGATTATTGCTTCCCTCCATTTCCATGTATATGCATTTAGATACAAGTCAAATTTTAGGCAGCCCCTGAAATGGGAAATTCAGCTTTGGTGAGATTCTCCCCAAGGGTTAAATACTTTTAAAGGGATGCATGCACTGCAGCTTTTTCATCATAACACTGAGAGGGCACTGGGTGAGTATAATGAATCAGTCTCTCCCATTCATAATTGGTCTGCAATCAGTTACTTCTTTCAGAGCAGCGAAAGGTAGGGCTCAATGATAATGTTTGTTAAAATCCTTGCAATTAGCAAAGATTACCAAGAGGGGGTTGTTTCTTTTTCTCAACAAAATTGGAAATACACTTTAAAGAAACATATTTAATGGCATTATATTAACCTGTAAAAGCCTCCATGGTGTAGACATCCAAACATCCTACAACTCCAGCTGGATTCCACTTCTTGGATGCGACGTCAGCAGCCACAGAAGACTCAAAGTTGACACTCAGCAATCACATTCTATAATATCCACCTTCACTCCTCCTTCTCCAGCCACTACATAAAAGTCTATGTAGGGAAGAGAAGGAAAGGACTGGGAAGCTGAGCCAGCACAGACAGTAATAACACACTGCCAATGGCGGAGAGGGCTGTGAAGTACAAGGAGGGAGGGGGACTGTGTAAGGGGAACAACTCTTTCTGGAGTAGAAGTCCCACAAAAATTCTGCACTGCTCAAAGTTCTGCTGAACTGCTCCTTATATCCTATTTTTGCATCAGGTGCTGGCTCTCACAGCTTGTCCTACTCGACATATGTAGCAAAAAGTGAAGGCAGAGCTGGCTTCCAAACTACAGTCCCCATCTTAGGGCAATCCCCACTAACGCATTTTACTCTGACCTCTACAAATAAGGCCAATCAGGATGAAATGCATTAAAGAGGAGTGGCTTATGGTTGGAACTGTGTTTTGGAGGCCACCTACCCTACATCAAATAAAGCCTGGCTTCACTTTTTTCTTCCTTGGGTAGTCAAATTTGCTGGCAAGTTCACTGGCATATTGCCAATAAAAAATCTTGTTTGGAAAAAGTACTTTAAATAAGGATTTAAAATGCTTGATTTTGTTTGTACTTTTACCTGCATTTTATTTAAGTTAGTGACAGGGTCTCATTAAAGTGATACTAAACCCAGGACCCTGCATTCACTATATCTGATCTCCCACAGTACACACAACATGGGAATGCAATTATTTTAGTAAATATAAACTGCTAAATACCTTTTCTCATCAGCAGTTAGAGGAGACTTGTGACTTCAGCAGAGCACTGGTTAAAGTTTGTAGGAGGAGTTTTCTTTCTGCCCTAGGAGGATATGAACCCCCCTGATGCTCTGTATGGACAGTGCTGATTGGCCCTGTGCTGATCACATGCACTCTCCAAAGGAAAAAAATCCTCTTCAGCAATACACACCAAAATGAGCATGTGAATGTGACTGATTCACTCTGTATCAGGTGGTCATTTCAACAAGAGGAGGGGCAGAGAAGAAAGGATCATACAGCCTTTTTACACAATACAGAGGATTAACCCTTTTAGGTTCCACAGTGAGTAGAACTAGCATGCTTTACTGTATATACAGACTGGTTTTACTGTTGAGGGTTTAGTAACCCTTTAATTACTTTTATACTAGGGCAATTTTTTAGATTTTTTGAAAATGACTTTAAACTCCCAAACAATTATATATTTTCTGAAAGCAGAGGCTGTGTAGCAAAAAAATGGTGTCAGTTGGAAATGTATGCTAAAGAATTTTAGCCATTCGGGAAGTACTTGATTTACGTGGGGCACAAAGTGTTTCTAAAGCCAAAACCTTTTCTTTATTTTTAGGTAATTTTAGATATTTTAGTTTTTTTTTATTTTTGTAGTAAAGACAATAGAACCCGTCTTTTTTTTTTATTTCTGTCTGTGTCCTTCTTCCTCTGATCAATCAGGACACAGGGACAAACAAAGCAGACAGCCCTAGTATCATGCCATCAGCAGCATCATATACCCAACTCTCTCTTTGAGGTCCAGTGGATGCAAATGCTGCTAGGATGTGGTAGTTTGTAGTAATGGTGCTACGTTACAGGACAGTGATATGTCCCAGGTGATCTGCTCCACCCTGGAACAGGGATAATTTCAACACCTAAATTACTACAATATATCTGGGATGGGCTGCATCTTTATGGATAATATAGTATCTTTCTGTGTGTAGCCAGGTGCTTGGCCAGAGAGAGAGAGTGATTCAGGACACACTGCTGTAATATTTTTCGTGTCTCCACTGGACTTCAGGTTGAATAGGTTAACACTACCTCACCTCCATCCACCAGGTGAAGCTGTCAAGCAGAAGGTGCTGAAGAGACCAGATGGCTGGCAGCACTGAATCACGGGAGATGAAATTCAGGACAGAAACTTTACTTTGGTAGTTAATGGATGATTGGACTACAATTCACAATCCAAGCTGGGCATAAAGGGAGAGAGAGATCATTTTCACAGGTTGAATATAGAGGACTTTCCTCTTTGCTACAAGGACACCAAGGTGTGCACACTGCTGCTCCTGTAGTCATGTGCTGAGGATCAGAGTCATTCCAGGCTGATCCAGAAGTGTGATTTACAGTGGGACTCCTGTTGCTGTATCGCTGGGACTGGTGAGAGGACACCGTAAAAACTGGGCCCCAACACTAACTGGCTGAAGAACTAGGGCTAAAAACTACTCATTCATCACTGACAGTCTATAGAGTGCACTATAAAGTGGTTATTGGTCCCCTTTTCAGCGACAGTTCTCAGGTCTAGTGATATGTTGCTCATGCACCAAGCACTGAGCTGTGTAAAATGAGAGAGAGTATGTTCCATACCAATGTAGGGACACTAAATAAACACATCACCATGGGGAACATGCAGTTTTAGGGTCATTTTCTTTTGTGTGACCTAGAAACAGGTTTACAACCCCAGAGGAGCTAGCACTAGCCCACAAATGTCCACACTCATGGAACTTGTTTGTTTACATCAGGTTTATTTTTGTTCCACTACAAAGTGAAAAGATAGAATCTTCATGCTCAATATAGAAAAAGAAAAGAGCAGAACTTTCATTAATATAACAAAAACTCTCTTTAAAAATATAGAGATTATATATAGACTAATTCAACTGTTAATGGAACAAGAAACATGAATAAATGAGTTAAAAAAACAAACAACTTTTAACTATTTGAATTCTTTACCCCTGTCCATGACCCCTGATAAGGGTCATGGACATCAACGACAATATACAAAATGCTCTCCTATTTCAAGCTGACTACACTAGGCATGCGAGCACATCCATCTCAGTGTCAGTTGTCAGTTCCTGGCTGTGCTTGGAGGACAGACTGCAATGGACACCCTCCCCTGCACAGCTATTTTCTAGGAAGATGAGTGTACTGCTGCTTCACCACCCCCTGCTCCCTAAGCCCCTTATGCATCAGAGAACAGAGATGAAAAAAAAAGAAAAAAAGAAAAAAGGTATTTAAATTGTTTGTTATATATACATATATTGAGTTTACCTTTCATTTCCTATTTTAACCTGAATGGGTTGTTTTACAAGGTAAGGGTTCACCTATACTTTAATGAAGAGGCAATAATGCAAAACAGGTTCAGGATGGCAAAAAAGCATGCACACACTGCAGAATAATACAAAAAAGTCAGCGAAGTTCAGGGTAATTCTGCTAACACATGCAAACAGCTGGAGGGATCCAATGTCTGAAGACATGGGATCACCCAATTAAACTAGAGTACTCTAGTAGCAATCAGGGAGGGGTCTCCACAGTAGCTGAGCTTTCCCAAGTAGCTGCATGCTATTAGGCTGCCCATATACCAATTCTGACAGTGGAGGGGCTATCACTTGACTGCCTCATTAGATGTTGCCTCTCTGGGCTGCTGAGTGAGTAGGTTTCCTGAGTGTGTCTAGGAATGCAGGTAGAATGTGTAAAATGGTGGTAATGGGGCCTGCTCTTTGATCTCAGCATGATGAGTAAATGGGCATTTTGCTACAGAGATACTGCATAAACAATGGAATATCAGGAAGACCTTTACATTTCAGTCAGGATCCAGTAAAGATGTTGCTGATGAGCTTGAAAGGTTTTGAATGATGTAAGCTATTTTATACTTGCCTTTGTAGAGCTCCACAGTAATATAATGAGCAATCTAAGATCAAAAGTGTGGTATGTAAAAAAAAAAATCAGACCATTAACAACAACATACAAAGCCACTCTGCCTCAAGCTACATCACCAATCTTGTCTCCAAATATTACCCAAACTGTTTGCTTTGCTCCTCCTGAGACTTCCTGCTCTCTAGCACCCTTGTCTACTCCTCCCTTGCTCATCTACATGACTTCTCCAGAGCCTCTCCCATCCTCTGGAACTCCCTACTCCAATCTGTCCAGCTATCTCCTACTCTGTCCACTTTTAGGCAATCTCTGGAAACTCATCTCTTTTGGGAAGCCTATCCTGCTTTCAGCTAATAACTGAATTTGTTATTCCTCCCATCAGTTCATCCCTCACGGTTGCTACCTTTTGTTCCACCAGCCCTTCCCTATTAGATTTTAAGCTCTCAGGAGCAGGGCCCTCCTAACCCTCTTATTTTGAATTTGTATTGTTGCTGTATTGTCTCCCTTTATATTATAAAGCGCTGTGCAAACTGTTGGCGCTAAATAAATCCTGTATTATAATAATAATATTCTATATACAAATCAATTCAAGTTGGAAAGTTTTTTTTGCATGAGCACCTCTGGGGCGGGCACTGATGTATCTAAGGTGCAGGGTAACAAGTCATATAAATGTATTGAGGGTCACATGAACCTCTAGTATACATTTAAATGGGTGTAATAAAGAGGAAGTTTTACATGCATAATTTACACTCTATTAGAATTTGCAGCAAACAAGTCTGGAATGGACTTCATATATCACCTATTTTGGTGTCAGAAATGGAAGTCCCAAAAAGTTGTGTGTGAAGAAGCTTCCCATAGGAAAATGGTATGTAGAAGATTATCAGATGATCATTCATAGTAGTGCTGATTCTGAGTTTTGAATCACCATATCTTATCTGCCCTCATGTTGGGTACTTATTACTTCTGGAGGAAACAGAAAGATTTCCCAAACCAAAGAAAGAGAAACTGGATTGCACTACAGTCTCTAAAGATAGGGAGAGAAATATGTCAAACAAACTGGGTCTTTCTGTATCAGATCAGATCCCCAAGGAATAATAATATAACCAATATACCCATAACCCATTTAACAGTTTCATTTAGGGAGGCATTGATATGTCACTATTTTTGCAACTTTAGTTTGTTACAATTTTTTAAACATCATATGCAATGAAAATCATTTTATAATTTACTTTCCTTAAAAACTGAATCTGTTGTTTTGTAACTTAGAAATATTGCCTAAACGTCATAGCAGCTTTATTCATTTTGTAACCAGCATATCATAAAATTCTCATTCCCCTACTAATATAATTATCTCTGTGCCTTTCCCTCAGGTCCACATAGACCTTTAGGCTAAATTACAGGCAACCTGTTGAATAGAAAATTATATCCCCAGCACTGTCCCTAGGCATACCGTACTGTGCATTTCATCTTTGGGTTAGACCAGGCATATCAAACTGATTTTTTGCTGAATGCCTCTCTTTCTTTGCATCCATCAGCTTTATTACAGATTTAAATGAAGGCCACTTATAAAGGCTCCAATGAAGAAAAAAGTATCTAAGAAGCCCTGGGACTTTGATGTGAATTCATACAAAGTAGTGAGAGGGCAAAATGGTCATTGGCTCAAGTGAGAATGCTCGCAATAAACAGGGTTACCCTCCAGTGGGTAACCCATCAGGTTACCAGAAAAAAACATGCAATTATGGAAGGAACCCCAGACCAAAGAATAAGAGAGTCCAAATTCACATATTAGTTTGTACTAATAAACAGCAAACGTATTACAAGGGTCAAAGAAACGACCCCTTCACTAGGGCTACAGCAAAAAACAATATAATGTAATTGTGACAGATAAAATCATGAGTCTAAAAGTCATAGAACACCAGGATTAACATACAGTACATATAGATACTGTATGCGTACACACTATATATGTGCATTCAACTCCCCCCCCACATATTAACATACATGCACACATGCAGTTTTTTTGTCCGGTTTTCTCATTGTATGTACTAGACATTAGGCTGCATTAACACTATAACATGCTTAAAAAACACATGAAGCTCGAACTTAAAGGTGTATGAGCTACTTTGATGCAACTTTGGTGAGTAGGGCAGCCTATTGAAATGAATGGGCTGCCCTATGGTGTTGCACGTCATAATATGAATAGGGCCTGAAGATTTGAAGATATTTGTAATTATAGGATAGTCTGAGCCTCCAATTTAGTACTCACGTTAAAAAAACTCAACACATGCACCTTATTTGTTTTTCTTAATACCTATAAAACAGGAGTAGATGAGAATAAAAAATGAAGTTTCCTAAAACGCTTGTATTGCAAAGAGTTAATCTAGAGTGGAATGTTTTTATCAAAAAATCTGGAGCTTTACTTTAATTGGTTTTCAGACATCCCATTTCCAAACACAGAATTTCCTTTTCATTATCAAAGCTGCTGTAATATTTCATTATTATCATCAGCAGCCTTTTAAGCTGTGCTTGTTATACCTACAGGGCTTTTCTAATCCATCTGTATGTCCATATGTGCTGCAGAAACAGCACGTACTCACAGCGCTATGTCAGATCATTTTCAGCATTCAATACACACGAAAACAGAAACGGCATATATCAGGATTACCAACAAGCAGAGGATGTGATTTTGGAATTCAAAGGCAAAAATACAAATATAGAGTATAATATACATACCATATATACATAGCACCAGTCTTATATTAACAATACTGTATTGACCCCAAATCCATCAAGAAAGGGACAGAAAACATAAAGAAAAGTTGAGATTGGTCATTCCCAGCAAATGATGTGATCTGAATATTATTTGGGACCCTGGGGCTTTGTCAGATTAACTCTTGAACATAAGGAATGGCTGCAAGTGATGGAAATAGTCTACACGACAGCATACTCAGTGTGTACCATTACATCACAGGGGATCAGGGGCGGACTGACCATTTGGAAACTCGGGCACTGCCCGAGGGCCCGGGGTCAGTAGGGGGCCCCATGAGATGCCCCTGGTACCTTTTTCATAGGCTGTTTTGAGTTTGGGCAAGAACACAGGGGCCCCATGATCCCCTATTGCCCGGGGGCCCCATGAGTTGTCAGTCCGCCCCTGCAGGGGACTTGACACAACTGCAACCAAAGAGATCTTTACCTCTGCTAGAGTGTAACAAAGTTTGGACTCTAACATTTCTTGGTTCTCCATGACCCATTGTCTTGCATGTACTTGTTAAAAAACAAATGCAAAACCACTTGTCTCAACTGTATTTTTTTCAATGCTGGACACATTAAAAGTGAATAGCTAGGTCTCCTCTTGCTTAAATGCCATCTGTATTGAATGAGACCAGCAGGGGATATCGCATATGTTCACTGTATACACCAATTGTAGGGGGAAGTATGCAGTGAAAAGTTACATGTTCTCTCACCAGCACCCAAAGTTTTTTTTTTTTGGTGATTAGTAAGGGCCTGTATTGATGTGCTTTTAACATCAATTTGAAACACTTCCGAAATCATTCTGAATCCAATCAATTGCAGGTACAGTTGATTTCTAACTGGTCCTCATTTGACAGATGCTTTTGTATTCCCTTTGCAGAGACGTGAACACATGTCTGCTGATGCTGGCCCTAGTTCTCCCTGTTAAAATCCAACTGAACATTCAGTTTAAATCAGCTAAACACATTCTAGGTGCATCAAAACAATAGGTGTACAAAGCACAGTTGCATACAGCTCATTTGCTTTTGGAAATCAGTCACAGCCTGAGTAGAAAAGCCTGTCTCCTGCCAGCACGCTAGAGAAATGAAAAGAAACCAGAGCTAAATCAGCAGGAACCCTAAACTTTGCAGACTGCAAAGCAAGGGGTGTGATTGGCCTAAGCAGAGAAACCACAAGCAGAGACCTCAAACAACCTCTGCAGAAATATTTTGGATATTTTTGATTGATCACTATTATTTCCACTTGGATTAGATATATGTTTATGGGTTTGTCTTCACTGCCACCTTCATCTTTAATGAAGTAAACATATGAACACGGACAGTCTAAAGATCTTTTAATTTTTAATTTTTTACATTTGCTCAATTTTTTAAATGTGCTCATATGTCCAGACTCCTCATGATTTCAATCACCAATATAGCTGGTAGCCTGTCTCTTTTTGCTAATTATATAGTTACAAAGCTAGTAAAGTTCAAGACACCAGTTCATCCAATTCAACCTGCATATGGTTTAAGACTGAACCCGCTTCTCATCCAACTTCATTGTGTGGCCACATGTCATCTTTAGAGACCTTTGGTTAAACAGTTTTCTCCCAATAATTGTCATTATTTAAAGATATGTATATTGCGATCATATCCTCTCTTAAGTACCTCTTCTGCAGGAGGAACATATTTACATTTTGTAGTCGTTCCTTATAACTGAGGTCCTCAAGCCCCCTTTTCAGTTTTGTTGTCCTTCTCTGAACTCTGAAGATTGGTGACCAAAACTGGATGACATAACTGGATAAGTTGCCTGTCAACTTGTAAAGAAGAATGCCCTTATTGGCAGTTTATATCAGATGGGGAGGGGATATGCTAGTGCAGACAACATGAATGGAACAGCTTTGTTGTGCCTACTGTAATCCTTATCAATGTCAACTGAAGGGATGGAAGAGGGAAGGCTGCTGCCTCGCCTAGGGTCCCATTCTGCCTTAATCTATCTCTGGTCGGATGTTACAGAAATTTGTTGCTAGAACTTGATATCAATCACGGCCATGATCTACAAGCTGTCACATAAAAACATCATCTAAAAGAGTGATTAGAAGCAAAAACGAAAACAAATCTGATTGCACTGTTTAATTTGAACATTTTGAAGATTAAAAATAGAATACAGAACAAGATATGCAGGCACATATCCAATAAATTAAGTCAATTAAAATAGACAGGATAACAAAGTAGAACACGAAAGACAATTAGAACAATCTTCCTTTGGAGGGCAGAACTTGTTCCAAATGAATGTTTAAAAAAATGTTGGAAGAATTCATTATTGAAATCCCTTAAAGAAGAACTACATACTAATTAGAAAAGAGAATATTGTTTTATAATGAGATGTTGCTGGTATCAGTAACTGCTGTGTAACCAGTGAACTCTTTATATCATTTTGTTGCAGACAAAGAACAGCTATGTGCAAACCCCGGACAACCGAGTCAATGGGGATGATTCCCTAAAGAAACAGAACATGTTCATTTAGCAAAGTATTGTTCTCTTAGCTTAATGAAAGAGGTGAAACTGTGTTCTCTTTAATCACCTGATCATGTGCAAGCAAAAATCCTGATTTTTTTTTATCCTTTGCACATGATTGAGTCCTCACAGTGAATGCAGCGTTGCCTCATTTGCAAAGCTGAGTGAACATGTGCAGTTGTGTTCAAAATAATAGCAGTGTGTTGAAAAAAGTGAATAAAGCTCAAAATCCTTCTAATAGCTTTTATTTCCATACACACAAATGCATTGGGAACTCTACACATTCTATTCCAAATCAAAACATCAAGAAAAATATATTAAATTTGTGTTGTTCCTCTAAAAAAATTGAAGAAAAGTGAATATTAGACTGTTCAAAAAAATTGCAGTGTTTGTATTCTTCTTTACAAACTGAAACATTCACTATATAAACTGAAAAATGTTTGAAGATTTTGCTTTCCTTTGAATCACTTAATTAATATTTAGTTGTATAAGCACTGTTTCTGAGAACTGCTGTACATCTGTGTTGCATGGAGTCAACCAACTTCTGGCACCTGTGAACAGGTATTCCAGCCCAGGACAATTGGACTACATTCCACAGTTCTTCTCTATTTCTTGGTTTTGCCTCAGAAACTGCATTTTTGATGTCACCCCACAGGTTTTCTATTGGATGAAGATCCGTGGATTGGGCTGGCCACTCCATAACATCAATCTTGTTGGTCTGGAACCAAGATGTTGCACATTTACTGGTGTGTTTGGGGTCGTTGTCTTGTTGGAACACCCATTTCAAGGGCATTTCCGCTTCAGCATAAGGCAGCATGACCTCTTCAAGTATTCTGATGTATTCAAACTGATCCATGATTCCTGGTATGCGATAAATAGGCCCAACACCGTAGTATGAGAAACATCCCCATATCATGATGCTTGCGCAACCATGCTTCACTGTCTTCACAGTGTACTGTGGCCTGAATTCAGTGTTTGGGGGTCGTCTGACAAACTGTCTCCGGCCACTAGACCCAAAAAGAACAATCTTACTTTCATCAGTCCACATAATGTTGCGCCATTTCTCTTTAGGCCAGTCAATGTGCTCTTTGGCAAATTGTAACCTCTTCAGCACATCTTTTTTTTCAACAGTGGGACTTTTCGGGGGCTTCTTGCAGATAGTTTGGCTTCACATAGGAGTCTTCTAATTGTAACAGTACTCACAGGTAACTTTAGACCTTCCTAGAGCTGATTGTTGGCTGAGTCCTTGCCATTTTGGCTATTCTATCCATTCGAAAGGTAGTTTTTCGCTTTCTTCCACGTCTTTCAGGTTTTGGTTGCCATTTTAAAGCATTTGCGACCATTTTAGCTGAGCAGCCTATCATTTTCTGCACTTCTTTATATGTTTTCCCCTCTCCAATCAACTTTTGATGTTCTTCAGAACAATGTCTGGAACGACCCATTTTCCTCAGAATTTCAGAGAGAAATGCACTGTAACCAGCATGTACAACATTTGCTGCCTTCCTTCCTTAAATAAGGGGAATAATTGCCACCTTTTTTTCAAAGAATGAATGACCTCACTAATAGAACTCCACACTGCTATTATTTTGAACATGCCCCTTTCAATTAGTGATTCAATTACACAGAATCAGCAGCATGCATGTCATGACTGTTGGGTCTGTTGGATTTCTATTACTCTACTACACCTGCTAGTAAATTATTTGAAATTATAATTTCTACCAAAAACAGTGATTGATCAGGTTAGTGATGTCTGACTGCTATTATTTTGAACACAACTGTACTTTGCAATGTGAACATTCAGTTTGCTACATGAACGACCTCTGTTACATTAGTAAATCAACTCCTTTGTTTCAGCTGATATCATGATCATGTGATTTCCTCTAACTACCTGCATGTATCAATATAAAAAATTTTTTTTTATCTGAACTAACTTTACAAAACAATCATTAAAGATTTGGGCTATAAAGTATCAAACAGCTTTCTAGCAAAAGACTGTTGAGTACTAGTGGCTTTTTTAAGCATCTGAGCTGTCAAAGCTGTGGCCAAAAACATCTGGCAGAGGGCAAAGTATTAGTCACTAGTATTGTATGTACAGTACACTGTGTTTCTGTAGATGATCTTTTCCTCATCATTGATTTATCATGCCTTGTTTTGTACTGTGTCTCTGGGTAGAGACAGCTATCTTGGTGGAGGCTTTGATTCATTATGTCAGAGCTGTCCTCCTGATGACTGGTGATCTTGTTGGGGGGATATTCTAGAAGCAGCAGAAATGGAAGAAGAATCACAGATCCTCAGAATTAATAATGCTGAAGGAAATCCTTCAGCTCGGTCCTCGAGCTTTCGCTCCAGCAATGAGTGCATAAAGCAGCACAGCTGTGATAAAGTATCACAAAATCTCATGAGGCTAGCAATCAGAAGCAGCAGTCCCTTAGATGATCTCACGCAGACTCACAAATACGAAGTTAAAGGTAGTGGTCTCTAACTACAGCCCATGGTCCAGATGGGGCCCTTTGCTTGCCATTTTTCTGGCGTATTTCTCCTACTGATGAGACACTATTCTTTCCATGGGCATCAACAGTAGGGCTTAAATCTTCCTACACCAATGTTGGGGCACTATTTCTCCCACTGACACCAATCATGGGGCACTATTCTTCCCACTAATACCAATAATTGGGCACTATTCCTCCTGCTACTGACCACAGGTGTTATATAATTTTTTTACTACAACTGACCACCAAGCGTGGGGCATTGTTTACTCCCACTGACTATCGGAAATTTACTACTCTCACTAGCCAAGTCCAGCCCCCTTTAAGGTTGAGGGACAGTATTTTATTATTATTATTATACAGTATTTATAAAGCGCCAATAGTTCGCTCAGTGCTGTACATTACAAAGGGGGACAGAACATGTGACAGAACAATACCAATACAATGCAAACATGAGGGGATTGAGGGCCCTGCTCTTTCGAGCTTACAATCTAGGAGAGTACACTTGTTCTTTCTTTAGAAAGACTGGAGACCCCTGGTTTTAGCCCAAAAAGTTTCTAGACATAGGAAGTGCCATGCTTTTTTTCAAAAGGAATTTTGAAAAAAGTTACATTTTTAGAGTACTGCTTAGACCCCTTTCACAAGGGCAATCCGAACAAGTCCAGCAGTCATTATTATTATACAGGATTTATATAGCGCCAACAGTTTGCTCAGCGCTTTACAATAGAACGGGAGACAATACAGCAACAATACAGTTCAATACAAGAGGGATAGGAGGGCCCTGCTCCTTGGAGCTTACAATCTAGGAGGGAGGGGCTAGTGGTACAAAAGGTAGTAACTGTGGGGGATGGACTGGTTGGAAGAGCAGAAGATTCCATTATTAGCTGATTCATTACACATTTGCTTACATCTGATCAGTTCCTCTGACAAAAACAGAAGGAAATCCATCCTCTTCTGTTTAGGAAGATCAGATCAAAGGTAGTTGGGTGGAAAAGGACAGTGGAGTCCTTTTACTCTTGGCCGCTCACATGCAGAGCAGGATTTGGATGTGTTCTCTCTGCAGAAAGTGAGTGTACACAGATGTATCATCCACCCACTCTGCTTCAATCAACAGGGGATCTGTGAGCTGATCCCTTGCTGACTGGAACAGATTCCACCCCATGTGAAAGGGGCCTTGGACATATTAACATTTCTAGATGTTCCCTATAAGATAGTAAATATTCTGTTTCTGAGTTCAAGCCCACTCTAAAAGGTGCAGTTGTACTTTGCAAAATTTCAGAGGCTGACTTTTAGTTCCTTTTAGTTCACTGTGCCATAACTTTCATATTTCTTTCTTTATTTCAGGTATTTATATAGTGCTGTCAATTTATGCAGCACTTTACATATATAATGCGCATTCATATCCGTCCCTAACCCTCAAGGGGCGTACAATCTAAGGTCTCTAGCTCACATTCATACATACACATACTAGGGCTAATTTAGACAGGATCCAATTAACCTACCAGCATGTCTTTGGAGTGTGGGAGGAAATTGGGGTACCTAGAGGAAACCCATGCAAGCACAGGGAGAACATGCAAACTCCAGACAGGTGGTGCCGTGGTTGGGATTTGAACCAACGATCCTAGTACTGCCAGGTGGAAGTGCTAACCATTTAGCCACTGTGCTGCTCTAGAAGCAATTGCTTTCCTAAATGTGCTCTGATGATGGCTAACATATTCAGAACAGTTCTAACTGCCTCTATATGTAGACTGTATCTGTGTTACAAACAATTCATTTTGGATACAAAGAGGGGTAAATTAGTTTTTTTAAGTAAAGCTTAACCACACCCATTCCTGCCTGCTAAGCGTCTAACTGGTCACACAATGCTGAGCAGAGTCAGTGACCAATAGGGAGGTTTGAAAGGAGGGAGGGCTTGGCCAGGATAAAAAAAATAACACCAAACTTTTCTTTCTAAGTTTGGATAGACTAGGGACTGGTTATGTCAGCTTTTCTGTGTCCCTGCTTGGTAGAATCTTGGTTTCAATTCCTCCTAAGGATCAATAGTACAGAAAGCTGCACACAATACAAAATGTTACAGTTGTAGCCAAAATACAAGGGGGGAATCCTCTAATTGGGGAACTTGTTCTGGTGTTTATTGTCAGAGCTGGGATTTCCTTTCGTTTGAGAGAGAATTCTACTTGCTTCCTGTTGTGTCTCTGGAAGTACAGAGAAATCTCCATCATGGGGCTATAACCAGCAATAAAAACGTGACTGGGGTTCTAACCTTTCCACATTACACACAAAACTAAAAAAAATTGTTTTAGATGGAGTTGCACCTTAACAAATAATGTGTTTAACTTAATCTGCCTATATCTTTGAATTTGTAAAATGTGATATAATGCTTTTACTATAGGTAGCTTATGCATGTCTTATCGTGTGCTCAGTTTTAATTGTCCAAAACATGTTACCGCTTGTTTCCCCTAATTACAAAACAAGAGTTTTGAAGACCACATGAGTAAATTAAGGGCTGTTCAATGGTGTTAGAGCTTAGTTGGGTGGATGATGTTCTGGGCTGACAAAAGGCCACTCAAGCTGAACGCTGTCCCATGGGTAACATGCTCACCCCCAGGGGGATCATGGGGCCCCTCTGTCCTTGCCCAAACTCAAAAAAGCCTATGAAAAAGGTACCAGGGGCATCTCATGGGGCCCTGTACTGACCCCGGGCCCTCAGGCAGTGCCCGAGTTTCCAAATGGTCAGTCCGCTCCTGCTCACCCCTACCTGGAACTCTGCTCAGTTAAAGCAAACGAATAAGGACTATGTGTAAGTACACAGTGGGGAGGCAGCCAGCAAGGGCAAATGGGTGGGGCTGGCTATTAGGAGACACTGCCACCTTGCTCTAAATGGTGATGCCAGTCACTTATACTGAATTGATTGGCTGCTTTATTTCTGTCTGAAAGGCTGTTCCTGCTGCCGATGTTTCATTTATGATGTTCTCTTTTGTCTAGGCATGTAGGTGCTTTAACCAGCCTGATAACATATTCTGAAATATCAAGGAATTTCAATATAAGACAATTTCATTTAAAACATGGTTAACACTGCAGATTGTATTTGCATAGAAATGACTATATTTTTCCTTTAACAGAATGTGGAATTTTGAACAGTATTCTGTATGCCAAAAGAATATCCAGTGTTATACCAATCTGGTAAAAAAAATGTAGTTAACAGCTGTGTTGAAGACTATGTGGTTCTAAAGGCAAGTCTTGTAGGTCAAACAGCAGTATATTAGGTGGGCAAAAATCTAGCCATCTGGCAATTCTGATGGGAGCCAAAAGCTAATGTAGACATATTAATATAGGTACTGCATTTATGATTGGCTGACATACCCATACATTGCTGACTACTTCTGGGTTTCGGGGGTGCGCATGTGTGTCCCCTGGTCAGCACCAGCTGTGCTTGGCTGTGTACAAACACAACCAAGAGCTCTGTGTAGACAATTAACACAGAGCTCTCTATAGAGTGAAATTTAGAGATCTATAAGTAAAAGCAGCACACTTTACATACATTACACATAGTTAGGCACACAGTTAGGGACCTTAGATTGCCCTAGATGTTATCCTTTCTCAGTGTCATTAGTGCAGTGACAGTGTATAATATTATCACTGATCACTGTATTAATGTCACTGGTGATGTCAGTGGCAGTTAGTCAGTTTCCCCCCCCAATGTCAATTAGTGTCAGATTGTCCACCACACTATTGCAGTCCCATTATAAGTTGCTAATAACTGCCATTAGTAGTATTAAAAAAAATACAAATTCCAGTGTTTCCATAGTTTGCAAGTGCTTTAATTTTCACGCAAACCAATCAATATGTACCTTTTGGGATTTTTTATCAAAGGCATGTAGCAGAATGCATTTAGGCAAAAATGTATGAAGAAATTAGATTTTAACATTTTTTATTGGATATGTTTTACAGCAGAAATTAAAAAAATATTATTTTTCTCGGTTATATCACAAAAAATAAAAAAACAAGTTGTGATCAAATACCACCAAAAGAAAGCTCTATTTGTTTGAAAAAAAATTATATAAATTAAGTTTGGGTATAGCATTGCATGAATGCACAATTACTAGTTAAAGTGGCGCAGAGCTAAATAGCAAAAAATGGCCTTGTCACAAAGGGGGTAAAATCATCCGAAGCATAAGTGGTTAAAGAGTAACTCCACTTTTGCTGGCAAAAAAAACCACACACACCCCTTAGGGTGATTAATGTACATTACAGGGATTTTAACAAACTTAGTAGCAAATTCCTACCTTTTGTTGCACTGAAGAAATAGCTCTTTGTTTCATCAGACTGATTGCATATTCATTCTGAATTGGAGGGTCTGGTTCCTTGTTAATTAGCTGATGCACTTTCTCTGTTCTAATAAGGAAAGCTTCAGTGTGTGCATCCCTTTAAAAGTGGGTAACCCTTAGGGGAGTATCTCACCAAAACTTACATTTCTGTTGCAGAAGATGCCTAAATTCTGACTTGGATCATAGTGCAGACTTCTGGGAAAATCAGTGAGCCAATCCCACAAGCAGGAAATTACATTATTGGAGGCGTTCTGTACACCAACTGTGTATAGGACACCTCCAGGTTGCCATATTGCATTGAATTTTACAGAAAAGTAGAGTGCTGAAGACTGAAAAAAAGGCCTTTTTTTAATAAGATTAAAATACAGCATGGCTTGTGTAGCAATTGTAAATTTCATACTGTATATTTATTTTTTATTTGCTAATTTTTTTCTTCCACAGAAGTGAAGTGATCCTTTAACTTAATTACACACTTTTCATGTAGCAGGCCTTCCTTCAGTCCAGCACCAAGTCCAATCCCTTTGTTGCTGCTGCTTGACACAGTTGCTGAAGGTTCCCTGTACACCAAAGAACAGGGGTGATATTTTGATTTTGATATTTTAATTAAAAAAAAAATCAGTATTAATGTACTGCATGTAAAACCTAAAAAGTTTGGGCTTTAAAGGCACCTTAAAGGATACACCATCCTGTACTAGAGAAGTAAATGTATTTTGGTCACATGATTTTTAGACAACTCTGTAAAACCTGGCTATGGCTTACTATAAACACTAAAGTGGGCTTTCAACTCAAACTGGGGATTTGTTGACAGGCAAAATGTCTACACATGACAGATGGGCAAGTGACAAACAATTAGGAAAATGATTGGACTCGTGAAAAATGTAGTATATTTAAGGTGAAATTTATCAGTGAAAATGTAAAGGTGGACCTTCGTTTCAAGGTGACCATAAGCATTACTGGATCATAACGACTTTCTTTCTTCATTGTACACTGTGTGAACATTTCATTTTTTTTTAATGATACACAAATTGTACATAAATGTAATATGTAGGGAATAAAAGCGACCAGTGCTTAGTCTCTATTTTGACTTTTTGTTTTTTGTAAGGGCTGAGAAGCTTTTCAAGGGTAGATTTATTTCTTTCTCTTCTGAGCAATTTTGTGTAATAGAAATGAAGTATGTTTGAAAGCATGCCTGCCTCATCGCATTCATTGTCTTTATTACAGGCTGGATTCTTAGTATATCTTTATGTTAATAGATGGTTCTGCTTAGTGTACATTTTTATTCTTGGCTGGAGATTAAAGAAGAATTAAATTGTTTGTTTAACTAGTTGCAGACTGGGCATAGCAATATGACGGCTACACTGCAGCCAGCCAGTTCTGGGAGGGCGTCATATGATGTCCTCCTGTGATCGCACCCCCGGTGGAGCACATCGGGAACTGTCAGTGATTGCTGTATCCCCTGGACACAACCATCACAAATTGGGGTAAAGGGTCAATCACAGCGGCCCTTTACCATGTGATCACACTGTCCAATGATGAACAATTACAAATGTAAACAAACAGAGGTCCATGCCTGGGTCTTCTCTTTCCTTTCCTCACAGCAATACAGAGTGTTAGGAAAGGAGAGAGAATCGGTTGTAAAACTTTGAGAGTATATTTTGCCAAACTGCTTAACAGTGCCCTATTAGTGCTCATAAGTGCCTTATCAGTACCTATCAGTGCCCAATAGTGCCCATCAGTGCTCATCAGTGCCCTTCAGTGAGTGCTTGTCAGTGCCCATCAGTGCTGCCTCATCATTGCAGCTTATCAATGTACATCAGTGCACATCAGTGCTCATCGATTCCCTTCAGTGCTCATCAGTACTGTTCAGTGCCCATCGGTGCTCCCTCATCACTGCAGCTCATCAGTGCCCATCAGTGAGTACTCATCATTGCTCCTCAGTGAGGGCTCACCAGTGCCCATCAATGCTGCCTCATCTCTGCAGCTTATCAGTGCTCATCAGTTCTGCTTCACCACTGCAGCTTATCAGTGCACATCAGTGCCCATCAGTGCTGCCTCATCACTGCAGCTTATCAGTGAACATCAGTGATCATCAGTTACCATCAGTGCTACCCCATTACTGCAGCTTATCCGTGTACATCAGTGCCACTTATCAGTGAACATCAGTGTCACAATATCAGTGGATCCTCATTAGCACCCATCAGTGTCACCTCATCAGTGCACATCAGTGCCAGCTTATCAGTGCAGCCTCAGTGCAGTGCATTAGTGAACACCAATGCAACCTCATTAATGCCCATTACTGCAGCCTCATCAGTTTACATCAGTGCACATCAGAGTTATCTTGTCAGCATCCACAAATGAACCCTCATCAGCACCCATCAGTGCCCCCTCATCAGCACCCAACAGTGCACCCTTATCAACATCCATCAGTGCACCCTTACTAGCACCCATCAGTGCACCTCATTAGCACCTAGCAGTACACCCTCATCACTACCCAGCAGTGCAGCCTCACCAGCACCCAGCAGTGCAGCTTCTTCGGGAAACAGCAGTGCAGGCTTGCCAGCACCCAGCACTGCAGGCTCACCAACACCCAGCAATGCAGCCTCATCAGAGCAGCCTCATTAGCACCCATCAGTGCTGCCTCATTAGAGCAGCCTCATCAGCAGAGCTGCTGTTAGAAACCATGGGGCCTCATACAGCCAACTTGACAAGCCATCCCATTCCCACAAGAAAACACAGTTTACTATGCTTCAATTATGAATTAAGACAGTGATTCATTGGTACCAATCACTCATAGTGTTCAATCAGGAAAGAAAGGGGCTGGTAAATGTGACATATTTACCAGACCCTTTCACCACTCTACATCCTGAATGATCCTATTATATGTTTGTAGTTGCCGATGGGAATGAGAGCAGTAGAGCAGTAGAGCAGTGCCATCCACAAGTGGAGCAGTGGCGCCAGTAGCATAGTGGCATTCACCAGAAATGGAGAAGCGCTGAAAGAAAGGCCAAATACTAGTGGGGTGTCACTTCAGCCACAAAGATTTAGGACCCATGCCGGTCTTCCATATGCGCTTCAAAGCTCCCTATGGCTTCCCCATAACTCTAGAGCAGCTAACATCCCCTCTTTTACTGCCTAGCCAGGAGTTGAATACAGACAATTTTGCCCCCCCTCGATTTTTTTTATTTAATGTTTTACTAATGACTTATCTAATTCAATTGTGGACCAGTGCAACCTCTATGCCCAACAATTCATAGCCAACAACCCAGATTCAAGTTATGCCTGTCCCTATGAATGGAAGCAGTTAACAGTGGAGGAATTTAGAATCTTTTTGGGCCTCACATTTAATATGGGATTTACAAACAAAAAATTAATTACACTCCTACTGGTCTACCCACCCCATCCATCATATGCCCATTTACTCATCAGTCATGCCCAGAGCAAGATATTTAAGGATCATGCGGTTTCTCCATTAAAATGATAACACCCAGTACCTTCCCCATAATGACCCAGCATATGATGAACTGTATAAAATTCGGACACTTTTCAATTTTTTATCAAAGAAATTTGTCTAATAATTTATACCGGACAAAACTATCTACATGGATGAGTCGTTTGTCCCCTTCACTGACAGGCTGAGTTTCAAGCAGTTTATTGCCAGAAAAAGGGCCTCATATGGGGTTAAACTGTACAAGTTATGCGACAGTGCCATGAGGTAAGTGTATGCCTTCCTAGTGTACGAAAGAAAGGACACCCAGCTGCATCCCCCTGAATGCCCAGATTACATTGGGTCAAGAGGAAAAGTCATTTGGGAGCTTGTATTTCCACTCCTTGAAAAGGTTTATCATCTCTATGTTGATAATTACTACACCAGCTTATACCTTTTCCGCAATCTTTACCGAAGGAAAACATTAGCCTGTGGCACAGTGAGAGCTAGTAGGAAGGATTTCCTGCAAAAGCTGGTGAACACAAGACTACGAGGGGAGTCAGTGAGTTTACAGAATGAAGAGATATTGGAGACGAAGTGGAGGGACAAACAAGACAACTACATGCTCTCATCAATTTACAACACCTACGTGCAAATCACCAAAATGAATGGTACAATCCAAAAACCAGATTGTATCCACGATTACAGTTTGTTCATGGGGGGAGTTGACTTAAATGATCAGATGATCCAACCCTACCTTGCTGTAAGAAGAACCCACCATTGGTAGAAAAAAAGTCTCTATTTTTTTTCCATTTTGGCCATTTATAATTCATATGTGATTCATATGTGATCTACCACAAATCCATCGAGACACCCATATCCTTTCTTCGCTATCTGGTGGAAATTGTCACTGCCCTTTTGTACCCTGGAGGCCCACCAGAAAGCATTCATTCCGATGAAGTGAGCAGACTCCACGAACACCATTTTCCCAAAAAAAGTCCCTAACAGAGAAAGAGGTCAAAGATGTAGAAAAGAAATGTTGGGTGTGCTCCAGAAGAGGAGTTAGATGAGACACCAGTTCTTCTTGTCCCCAGTATCCTTCACAACCAGGCCTCTAGTGACTGTTTCTGATGTTACCATACTTCTGTACAATATTAATGAAGTATGGTCAACATAATTCTGAATTCCTGCCATTTGTCTTCACACTCCTCATGCCTCTGCCTGCTCCTGAACTGACCTTAACCTGTTATTTGACCATGCCACTGCCTGCTGCCTGCTGCCTAAACTGATCATACCTCTGCCTGCTCTGGAACTGACCCTGGCCTGTTTATTAAGAATGCCTCTGCTTGCCGTCTGAACTATCAACCACGTTTCTGCCTTCCACCTGAACTGACCTCAGCTTGTTAATTAACCATATTTGTTGCCTGCCACTTGGACTGATTTTTTGCCCTGCTACTGTAGTAGTAGGATTCAAGATAACACAGGGGTCTCACATATGCGAGGAGCTTCAGAATAATTTTTCGGAGTGGAGAAAATTAAGTTTTTGGTTTTCTACAGGTTTTGTAAGTCCCGGAAAAGGGTCTGTTAGTCCGGAAGCTTCGAAGACATTGGGTGAGACGAAGCCTATACCCCTGTGTCCAGGTCTTACCTTGCCAAGGCTGCTTAATATTGCTGCTGGAATAAAAAAAAAGAAAGAAAAAACAGCATGTGGATAAGCATGCAAGGACATGCTAACTATAAGGTCCATAGAACCTGTAGATGGGTCTATACTCAGAGAGTAGATTAACTTAATCATATCAATAGAGGAATTATTTTTTTTCATAACGTTTTATTAGGAACAAGGAAACAGTACAAGTCAAAAGTACAGCATAAGGGAATATTGTATGTATCACAATGGTCAACGCGTACAGAAAGGCACACACTTTTAGGCAATAATATTAGTCCGAAACCCACAATCAGTGCATACTGTGAAAAGATAATACAGACCTTGAGGGAATACATCCAAAGTAAGGGAGGGGTTGTTCCAAACCGTGGTTTGGATGGAGGGCTCTCCATAGGGCATAGCTGTCTATCTGATCTGGAAACATAAAAATCTAAAATTGTTAGAGAGTGGGGCGTGGCACAAATCTAGATAGGTCTACATAAGAGGGGATTGCGGGTCGGAATTTCTAGTAGCTGTTAAACAGATCAAGGGGTACGTATCTTATTTTCGAGGGTGGTATGTGCGCCTAACAGTACCAATCTGAGGAAGCCTAGGAGAATGTGTATGGGAGAATGCTAATGATGGTGTTATTCGTGGGAGAGGAAAAAGAATAGAACAAAGTTTGGGAATAGCAAAGAAGAGGGGAGGGGGGAAGGATCACATGCTGGAGGTGACTAGGAGAGGGGTAAGGGCTGAAGGAAGGGGTGGAGGAAGGGGAGGGGTGGGAGAGAGGGGGAGGAGGATGAGGAGGGGGGAGGGAGAAAGAGTAACCACACTCTTTTTCCAGAGCAGCCTGTATTTCTTTTGAGGTTGACTGTGGGTTTTTCTTTGAATCGCAAACAATTCTTCTTTTAGTTATGGCTGCAATCTTTCTTGGTCTACCTGACCTTGGCTTGGTATCAAGAGATCCCTGAACTTACCACTTCTTAATAGGTGATTTAACAGTACTGATTGGCATATTCAAGGCTTTGGACATCTTTTTATGTCCTTTTCCATCTTTATAAAGTTCCATTACCTTGTTACGCAGGACTTTTGACAGTTCTTTTCTGATCCCCGTGGCTCAGTATCTAGCCTAGTCAGTGCTTCCACATAAGAGCTAACAAACTCATTGACTATTTATACACTGAAACTAACTGCAATTTAAAAAGCCACAGACGTGGGACATTAACCTCTAATTAACCTCTAATTGGCATTTTAACCCGTGTGTGTTACCTTGTGAGTCTGTACGAAGGCCAAACATTCCAGGGTATGTAAACTTTTGATCATTGCCTATTGGGTGATTTCTGTTATCATGATTTAAAAAGGAGCCAGACAACTATTTGATAAGAAATGGCTTTCTATGATCATCATCCTTCAATAAAAGAGCATTTTTTGGCATGATCAGTCATATTTTCAATATCAATGCCAAAATTTTACAATTTGTGCCAGGGTATGTAAACTTCTGAGCACAACTGTAACATATGCATTGCTAGCGACTTGAAGTAGAGGCGCCTGGGGATCGAGGCATGGTGGAGGAGACATTGGGCTGGGGAAAATTCAAGAAGTAGCAAGGAGACTGACGAGGTTATGCGATGGACCTCTTTCCAGAAGGGTTGAATGGCAGGACAGGACTACCAAATGTGCAGAAGTGAGCCATCCTCAGAGTCACATCTCCAACATGATTTGGGTAAACTTGGATTAGAGTGAGTCTGGAGGGGGTCCTATACCAGCGGGAGACCAGTTTATATCCATTTTCTTTCATACGTTCAAGGAACCTTTATGAGCATAGGTGAATATTTGGTCCCAATCCGAAGAAGATAAATCGATGTCCATGTCTCTCATCCATGCTCGACAGGCCAGGATTGTGGAAGGGAATCAGTCTCCAAATAGGAGAAGATACGTGGTGAAAACCAAAAGTTGTTGGGGTTCCATTTTGGAGCAAAGAGCTTAGAAGGGGGTGAGAGGGCGGGTCCATTTGTTGTGGTGGGGTTTAGAGCAGGATCTTCAAAGTCGCTCCAATCAATGGGTGTGTTTGAAGTATCATGGGGGTATGTTTCTGAGGGAGCCAAGGAATCAGTGCCAAAGGAGAGGAAGAGAGAGAATCCTCTAGGCAAACCCAGGCATTTGTGGACTAGTGCACATTCCAATCTATAATTCTGGTGAGATGACAGGCCCAATGATATTTTTGGAGATTGGGGAGCCCAATACCCCCCTTGGATTTGGGGAGGGTCAATTGTGAAAAGGAAATACGTGGCCATTTGTAACTCCATAGGAACTGTGAGCAGTTTTTCCTGCAAAGAGCAAAGAAAGTCAGTGGCAAGTGGATAGGAATGGTCTGGAAGGATGTTCATTTTAAGGGTTGCGGCCCTTACGAACCAGGAAAAACATGGGTGATGCCAGTTTGAGAGGTCTTCCTGAATGGCTCGAAGGGCAGGGATAGACTTTTCAGCGTATAGCTGCTGGAGAGTATTAGGGAGCTGTATGCCGAGATATGTAAGAGCTTCCATTTCAAATTTGAACAGGAAGTGTGATTTACATGCACAGACCACCTCCAGCGGAAGGGAAACGTTTAGAGCACAGGATTTGGAGAAATTAATTTTGAGATTGGAGAGAAATTGAAATGAGTGAAAGTCATTAAGAAGGTTGGACAATGTGATTCTGGGTTCCGATAGAAAAAGTAAAATATAATCCGCGTAAGCGGCAATTATATGCATATGTCCCTCAACGGAAACTCCCTTGATATTGGGGTTTATTTGGAGTTTACAAAGCAAGGGTTCTAGCATTAGAATGAAGAGAAGAAGTGAAAGGGGGCAACCTTTTGCGTGTGCCGTTTTTGAGAGGAAAGGGTCTCGACAGATGACCATTTACCTAGACTTGGGCCGTTGGACTTGAATACAAAGTCATGATGTAATTAAGCATGTTCTCTCTTAGACCTAGTGCGCTCAGGGAAGCCTGAAGGTAGTCCCAGGCGTCCCTGTCAAATGCTTTCTCCGCATCCAGGGAAAGAAAGAAGCCAGGTTGCTGTGTAGAACAGAGGAAGTGAAGTAAATTCAAGGCCTTAGTAGTGTTGTCTCTCGCTTCCCTCCCTGGGATGAAACCTACTAGATCTAGATTCACCAAGGAAGGGATCAGCGGTATGAGTCGATTGGCCAAGATTTTAGCATTAATTTTGACGTCGGCATTCAAGAGTGAGATAGGCAGATAGCTTGTAACTAAGGTTGCGTCCTTTCCCCCTTTGGGTATGACAGTGATATGGGCTTCCAGGAAACGATGTGGAGAGGCAGAAGGGAAATTTAAAGAATTGAAGGCCTCAAGACAAGGATCCCGCAGGGTATCTATGAATGTCTTGTAATAGGCAACGGGGAGGCCATCCGGGCCAGGGCTTTTACCAGGTTTCATTTGTTTGAGGGCCAGGAGTAATTCATCAGAGAAGATGTTTTGTTCAAGGTCCTGTGCAAGGTCATCAGCGATTGCGGGTGGGCTGTATAGGTGTAGGAACTCCGAGATCAGGGTGGATCTGGATTTCTCTGATTTAGTTGGAGGACGTTCCAGAGGAAGGTTGTAGAGGGTGGTATAATACCTTTCAAAGTGAGAGGCAATATCGCTGTTCGAGGTGGCCACGGAGCCGTCCGCACCCCTTATTTTGTGGACTGTTAAGTTGGCTTTTTTTGCACGGAGGGCTCTTGCCAGGAATCTGCCACTCTTGTATGCATACTCATAAAAAAGCTACTGGGAGATAATAAATCTGCATTTGACCGCCTTACCGAGTTCCAACATCATCTGTGAACATCATCAGCTGATTCGGTCCAATAAGAGTTTTATGGACGCCTGTTTCTCCCGTTTACATTTGGTTGACATTGCAATGAAAATCCCTCGGATAACACATTTATGTGCTTCCCACTGGGTTAAGGGAGAGATGTCGGAAGTTTGGTTGGTCAGGAAATACTCCCCGAGTTTGGAGAGTAATTCAGCCTCATTTGCTACGTCAGCTAGGAGGGACGCATCCAGTCGCCATACTTTAGTACGGGAATGTTTTTCAGGGAAGCTTAAGGTCATGGAAATGGGATGGTGATCCAAAAGGAACATAGGATCTATAACAGAGTTATGTAGAAAAGGAAGGTCCACTTGAGAGAGAAAAAGGTAGTCAATTCTGGAGTATTTGTTATGGGGAGCGGAAAAGAACGTGTAATCTTTGTCGTTGTAGAGCACTCTCCAAGAATCATGGAGATGGAGATCTTGGAGTTGGGTATGAATCTGGCTCAACGATCTATAGGGCAGAAACGAGGAACCTGAGGAGGAGTCTAATAGTGGGCATAGAGGGACATTGAGGCCCCCCCGCCCGCCAGGATCAGCACTCTCAATTGAAAGGAGGAGATTAATAAGGCAATCCCACAAAAGAAGGGTACTTGCCTGGTATTTGGTGCGTATAAATTTGCAAGAGGAGTGATGGGTCTGTTAGCTAGTGTGCCCTTGAGGAGTAAATATCTACCTTCAGGGTCAATTAGGGAATCTGAAACAAGCAGGTGCTTGGCAATTAATATGGCGACTCCTTTAGATTTGGCTATGGGATTGGGGGCATGAAAGACTGTCAGAAAACATGCATTGTAAAGTTTATGGACTGCATCCTGTCGGAAATGCGTCTCCTGGAGAAAGACCACATTTGCCTTATGTTTGCGCATGTACGAGAGCAGGAGGGATCTTCTTTCGGGAGTACTTAACCCCTTCACGTTAAGGGAAATTACTTTTAAGGTCGAGTGACCTGACAGAGTTTGGGGTTTGTTCATAATGGTGGTGGGGGGGGGAAGAGTTGAAAACAGGAGGAAAACAAACAGAGAGAGGAAAAAAAAAAGGGGGGGGGGAGAAACCAAGAAAAGGGGGGGAGAAGGGGAGGGGGGGCAAAGAGGGGAAAGGGGGGGGGCGAGGCAGAGGGGAGGGTGGGCAAGGGGAGGAAGGGGGGCTATAGAAGGGCTGGGGGGGATAGGAGTGATGTGGGAGGGTAGCAAATACGGAGGGGATGTAGACCAGCTCTATCCCCGATAAGGGGAGAGAGAAAATGGGAAGAGAAGAGTGAAAGAGGGGGGGAAATTATAGGAAGGAAGAACAGGAAAAGGGGAAATGAAATATCTGGAATGAGTCAGTGGAGGCTCAGTGAGCCCACTGTGTGGGGAGTGAGGAGGCCTAGAACCTGCAATGGGGGATCCACCGGCCAGAGAATCCATTTGAGCACATTAAATAAGGAGTATGGGTGATAGCAGAGGCCATGTGGCTAGAGGTCTGGTGGGGTCGGGGTGACTCAGTCAGCCGCAGGTATAATTGTCCTGATGGGTGGGTATATTAGGGGCAAATGTAAATAGTCGGGGTGGGATATGAGTATGTGGGGAATTTTAACAAAATAATATTGATCACACAATGACTGTTGTCATATATAAAGGATGAGGAGTGATAATTATTGTTATAAATACTGATGTTGAGACAACAGTTCGCTAGCTGATATGGAATGCAAAACTCCTCTATCTAAGAAATTAACTTTTCCACAGCAAAAAGTCCAGTGATTCTTTTCCAGAGAGATGCATTTACTGGGTTCTGGCACAGGACGCAAGATACTTGTAACAGATGACAAAACCCAGCGTAATATTTGTAAAAATTACAATGAACAGCAGCCCTCAGAGTCCCATTTAAATCACTTCATATCAAACATAGAGACACTACACAATCCAGCATATATCCAATCTATAACATATACCTAGGTAGCTACCATGCATGCAATAATGTATACTACCTTCTAGGCCTGTGCTTCCATAATGATGTTGTTTTCTAAATCAAAAAAATCTTTTCTTGATATACCATTTCTTCCCCCATCTAAAAACAGCTGATTGGTTCTTAAAGCACTTTTTATCCTAACATGAAAAGATCCTACTTGCATTTTACTGAAAGCAATAATTAAGACCTACATTTAAGCTACAGTGTCTAAAACTCCCTTTACCCAGTTCAATAAACAACTGAACATCTGACCAATCAACATTGCAGTTACACAGGTATGTTGGGTTGGTAGGTTTAGTGGAATTAGCATAGGAATGGTCTGTCAGCCCTTTTAATGTGTAAACGGATAAATGGACCTTGTGTAAGTATGTCATGTATACAAGGAGAAAAAATAGAAATAGTTTTATACATATATATATATATATATATATATATACATACATACATTTATGATATACTACATTCCCCCACTTGTGTTGGTTCTATCCGAAATACATAAATAGTAAACATATATTATCAACTAGATGGGTGCATTGCAGTTTATGAGGTATTGAATACTTCACAATGGCTCATATGTAATGTGAAATTTAAAGTGGTTACATCTCTCTTCACCAGCCTCTAATATATCCCCATGAATCAGTTATTAGGTAATATGACTTTAGACCATGACAAGCAAGGATTTGGTGAATGTCCGTGGCCCATATAGCTATTAGACTTGATCATATCTTGAAGTCCACACAAGATCTTAAGTATTGCACAAAGACAAGCTAGTTTAACTGGGTTTGGCTTTGTTACACGAGTCATCCTTCATCATCCTACTGAAAGTAACGATTGGTCCACTAAAATTAATTGCTCCAATCCATATAAATTCAGGATTTTCACCATTTCCAGGCTCAGGGTTATCATTTCTAAATATGAATTGTTCAGTTTAGCAACCTTCATCGCAAGTCCAAAGGGAAACTTCTGCCAGCAGTACTTTGCTTTCCCCATTTTGCTGTAGGCCAACCCCGCATTGCCTTCAGTAGAGCATTTACTCAGATCATTCAGTACATACTTCCACTGAACACGATCATAGGATGGTTTGGGTAGCATCGACTTGACATCAATGTTTATCAGATCATCTGTCCAGACAAAACAGCAGTATTGCCAGTATGTTCGACATATATGTCATAAACTTCAGCATATTATAAACAACTGATTTAACAAAATTCAGATTATGACTAGAGTTACCTCTTTTATAAATGTAGAGAAAGCCACCCAAAGTATTATATCCTCAACTTATGTTATTCTACCCAGCCTGAGCATAAGTGTGCAAATACTCAGACACCCATTATGTTATGCTATGCAAAGCCATTGTGTAGCATCTCACCTTAGATGTTACATATATACAGATGGTATTATAATGATTATTGGATTTAAATGCCTCTCTGGTTAAAGATCAAGAGATAAAAGATAATGAAAAAAATATTTAAACAATAGAAAAAATATGATGATAGAAAAAAAAATTGCACTGTAAAGTCCATTGAAAGTGTTCATTATTTGTAAAGTCTTTGCAATTCCTTGTATTGTGATATCAACACAAAGTAACACATTTTATTGTCTATCCAGAGCAGCCTTTTCTCCTTCTTTAGCAAGCAATGTCAGAGACTTCTCATGCATCTTTAATTCACTGGCAAATGAGTATTTCTGGCAACATCTGAAAGACAAGAAATTCTCCAACAAAAGATTCATTAGCCAAGTCCTTAAGTCCTCGTGCACATTGGACGGTTTTACAGCTTCTGTTTTTGGCTTTTGGTGTTTTTTTCTACAGCCAGTAAACTCCCTAGTATGTTATCCTATGTGTCCATGCACACATAGACTGAAATCAGCGTTTTTTTGGCAGGGGCATTTTTTGGCTGTACAAAAAACCCAGAACTAGTGGGGTTCTAGAGTTTTTTAGCTGTAAAAAATGCTCTAACGCTGAAAAATGCTGCAAAATGTGGTAAAACGCATAAAATCTGCGTTTTTGGACTTTTTTTGAGCAAAAAAAAAAAAATTGGGGGGGGGGGGGGGGACCCGCTAAAAAAACAGAAATGTGAAAAAAAACATTTCTAACGTGACTTTACACAGCTAACATTACCAGCGTTATTAAAACGCTCCGTGTGCATGGAGCCTAAACATTGTGCTTGAAGATAAAACTATTTACATTTTTACAGTCCTATGCTAATTCGCCCCCACTGCTATAGAGGTCTAATTTGCATTCAAAGACAGGTTTGAAGGATCCCAATTTGTCTTGTTCTACCTTCGTTTTATCATACTCAATTTTCAGATGGTCATATATGTGTTTTAACTGAGAAAATGGTATTCAGGTCTTGGGCTTTTGCTTATTATTATTTTGATTAGCTTTGTTTTACACATTAAGTTCACAAGTCTTTGACCTGGTAAATTCCCCTTGGTTGTTTGGATTAGTTTTTATCTTTTGATCTTTATGTTCAGTATTTGCCCTACACTCTAAAAAAATAACTCAAGCTACCTGTTACCACCACTTAATTAAATGTGTATTTCCAAAATAAAAATCCTAATTTATTGGTTTAAATAAACTTTTTCATTTAAAAACCTACTTTCATGAGTTGTGTTGAAATGATAATGTTGGAAATTACATCAACTTAATATTGTGTGTCATGTACAGTTACATTTCTGCATTCATTGTTGTACAATGAAATTTAAGTTAAGGTACCTTAATAAATTTGACTTGGTAAGTTAATAAATTTGACTTGGTAACTTAATTTTGCTCTACATTGAGAGCTGCATTGCAAGTCTCCACCCCCATTCACTTAACACAAATCAAGTCTCAGTTGTTTCAAAAACTGTTCCTTGAACTTGATGGACTGAAAGCCAGTGCTAAAGTAATGGGTCTCAAGTACAGTATTCTCTGAAGAACGTATGTGTTCCATAGCACAGTCATACTCAGATGACATTTTTCACTTTTATTTCAGTTCACAAAATGGTTGTCGCAGGGTAATGCGGAAAGAATATAGCAAATTGTAAGAAAGCTCACAAAATATCAACTTTCAATATCCTCCAATAGCTTCACTATATTGCCACAATTTGTTGCACAATATAGCAAAGGTCTTGTAGAGAAACAGTTTCTGCACCAGACAGACAATATTAAAAAAATCTTAATACAAAGTGCTTACTCACTCATCAGTACAACTTTAAGGATTTGATTTTGGTGTGCAAAAAATGTCAATTGTTTAACAATTGGATTGTTGGGCCTTGGTTCACACAATGAAGTGCAGGTGAATCACAAAGGAACTGCAACACATTCCTGTGCAATTCACATGTGGTTCAGTGTAATGCAATTTGAGCCCATTCATTTTGAATGAGCTCAAATCACACCACATCGCACCAAAGACATGCATGCACCAATTTTTGAACCACAGTGCAACCAGATTGCATGTTTTGTTTTGTACCATGCAATCTGGTGCCGGCAAATGCACTGTGTTTGCAACACTGACATCCACTGCAGACTGCAAGGGTAGTGCGATTTGAATGCGGTGCGCGAAATGCACACAGATTGCAGGGTTTCTGCAACACATTCTAGTGTAAGCCTAAACTGATTAATTCATTTTTGAAAGCTAGTATAAAAAAAACAAAGCTAAAAACTAATACAGAAAATCAATTTGGATCAACTTGATTTTTAACTGCTTTTTAACTTTAAAAAACTTGCTCATAATTGTAGCAATTAAGTACACGTGACTTGAAGGTTTCTTATAAAAACTGGAAAAACTATTTGAATTAACTTAATATGTTTAAGTACTCAACTTAAAAACATGTGTTTATAATGCCAGTAATTAAGTTGGCGGTAAATAAAAATGCATTCATTTCTATCAGAAAAGCTAATTACCTCAATGCAATGTAGTTTGTTGCTTCAACTTAATTTCACCAGACATTGTCATAGCTTAAAAAGCTTGATGCAAACTGTTGCGTTAATTTTTTTTGTTGAGCCAAAACATTATTTTTTAGAGTGTAAACAATGTGGCTAAATCAACCTTTACAGCCTTCCTATTTGATTTTCTCCATAAATGATCTGCTGTTAACAAAGTGTCATTTAAACTATGAGGATTTGGGGTAACCAACAAAATGTTTTCCTGGATATTCTCACACTAAGCATCTAGAACCATATTTTTAGGTATCAAGCCTCCACACTCAAATGCAGGGCTATTATCAACCCAAACTTCCATAACATTAGCTATCCTGTGTGACAATTCATAGGGTGATTTATTCTGTAATTGTTGTATCTTTTCATGAATAGTAACATCAGACCATACAGTATGCAACACACACAATTATCCAGTAATATATCCCTTGCCCCAGGTGGCTTGATACAGATCTGTGCAATTCTCATCCAAAGACCATTCCCTACAGAATTTTGCATGACTCTTTCTACATCAAATGGGTTTACTAAAACAAAGGAGGCACGCCAGTGTAGTATATAAGTGATGAGGAACTGGAGGTCTAGGTCTTTGATAACGCCCTGTAGAGGAGGGGCGAAACGCTTCAGATGGACGTGCTTCCGGTTTCCTATGTTAAACGTGTGACGTCATATCCAGGTGAGTGGAGCGCACGACAGTCGGTGGGTTCTAGGGTCATCTTGTACATGCTTAGAGATGATGTCTTACTCAGTGCTGCCAGTTTGGTTTACTTTCTGGAATCCGTTTTACACTAGGAAGTCTGTTTTGCAGGATTTTGTCAATTGGCGACTTATTTTAAGTTATAATGTGAGTAGATTGAGCACTATTTTATTCAATTAAAAGTCTTTGCAATATTGCACTATTGGTTCTCCTTTGTCTTCCTATATAACACATCGTTAGGAGGGGAAATCCCTTTTGAAGTTGGATGTAAGGAAGCTCTTGTATATGGAGGAGGCTATGGAGAGGAAATTTTCCCTGGGAATTGGAGGATAATATTGTATCCATAAAGTACAATTTATTCTTATCTCTGGTGAGTGCGGAATACATCAGTATTCATAGGAAGGTGTGGATCCGTGGAGTCTTTTCTCTGTATTACACTTATCCTAAAAAAATTTTGAGCACTATTTGCATGTTTAAAGATGTTTGTTTTTGGTTTCATCACTTTTTGTATTTGGACACAAATTTTATATTTTTTTTTCATTTTGGTGGTTTTGGACATTTACCGTATTTTATAACCACAGAAGTTATTATGATATGTGTATAATTATTTATGATTCATTTCATGTTTTGCACTGTTTTATTGTTTCACTGATCAGATGGGTTTAGACTGTACATAACTCTGGCATGTTGGAAGTAACAAAACCATTTTAAGAATTTGTTTAACCAATTGCTAACTGCGCTATAGCCGAATGATGGCTAGAGCAAGGTTGTCCAGTGCTGGGAGGGCATCATATGACGTCCTACCAGAACGCACCCTCCTACGGACACAACTGATCACATGATGAGGTAAAAGGCCAATCACAGCGTCCTTTTACCACATGATCAGCTGTGTCCACCGACACAACAGGTCATGGAGTAAATACAGTTGCCAGTTATCGGCAGCACTTTCCTTACGCTGTCATAGCATGAGGAAAGTACTGCCGATAATCAACAAATGTGACAGAACAGACCCAGCAGTGTCACCCACCAGTGCCCAGCAGTGCTTCCCACCAATGCCCAGCAGTGTCACTCACCAATGCCCAGCACTGCCACCCATCAGTGCCCCCCATTAATACTGTACAAGCAATTGCGCCCATCAGTGCCCAGCAGTGCTGGCAATTAGTTTCACTAGTCAGTTCAGCCAGTCTGTGCTGTCAGTCAGTGCCATCAGTCAGCACCGCCTGTCAGTGTCGCCCATCAGTGCCACCTATCAGTGCCCATCAGTGACCATCATAGCTGCATATCAGTGCAGCATCATCAGTGCCTCCTCATCAATGCCCACCAGTGCCACCTCATCAGTGCAGCTTATCAGTGCCCATCAATGCTGCTTTCCATGCCACCTCATCGGTGTCTATCAGTGCCCATCAGTGCTGCCTCATCAACACACATCAGTGAAGGATAAAAATTACCTGTTTGCAAAATTTTATAATAGAAACAAAGAAAAACTTTTTTTCAAATGTTTTGCTTTTTTTTGTTTATAGTGCAAAAAATAAAACACCCAGTGATGATTAAATACCACCAAAACAAAGCTCTATTTGTGTGGGAAAAATGGATAAAAATGTCATATGGGTACAGTGTTGCATGAGTGCGCAATTGTCATTCAAAGTGTGACAGTGCTGAAAGCTGAAAATTGGCCTGGGCACGAAGGGGGTAAAAGTCCCCAGTAGGCAAGTGGTTAAACCATGGCGAGGAACCATTCCGATATCTTTAAGAATTTCATCTAGTTCTTTCAATTGCCAAGGTTTAATTACAAGCTGTACTTCACCTGTATTATTATTCTTGTTATAAACTGTGGTGGTCACAGTGGGTGCAGCTGGCAATGAATTATCAGATTTGACATGGGATTCTGTTTCATTTGATGGAAAGTTTGAGTTTGTATTTTGCTGCAGATTGCTGAATTTTAGATTTGATGCATATCTGCATTCCTAGGATCTCTCCTCTAATTCCATAATTCTTAATTTCAATCTCTGTCTTTTTCTTTTGATAATTCATCACAAAGTTTAGATTTCTCAATCAAAGCTTCTTCAATAGTAGCTACATGCAATTTTAAATGTACAGTCTCTGTTTCTGATTGGTTCTTTAACATCACACAGATCTTGTTGCTACTATCAACTGCATTCCATAACTGGGCAATTTCTATGTCTTTACCTATTACAGAATTTTCTAAAGTTAAACAACAAGATAGCAAGCCCTGCACAATTCAACCTTTCCTTATACTTTCTGAAATTTTCCTATCAAAAATATTTTTCTCTAAAAAGTCCACATCTGCTTGCATTTTTCTGGAATTTTATAAGGACCGCCATGAAGTTGAATTTTAACACCCATCTGTTAACTTTATCAGAAGTGACACTAGCTTCACAAAAAGGGAACAAACGGAAATATTTTACTCACCGTATGTGAGGCACAGTCTTGGAGTTACTTCCTCAATGTCTAGTTCAGGTCTTCTGGTCCAAGGCAGTCTTTTGTTCAGTTTTCCAGTCTCCAGTTAATAATTCTGTGGTTCAGACACCTAAGTCACCACTAGACTTTTAAGTCACAGCACAACTTTTGGGTCCAACTCACAGGAATGCTGTCATCGCTGACTTCTGTTACTGAACCCAAAAATGCTCTTTTGGTCACTTGGACGGCACCAATATGTTGTCACATATAAAGAAAGAGGAGTGATAATTATTGTTATAATTATTGTTGTTGAGGCCAGAGGTCACTAGCCGATATGGAATGCAAAACTCCTCTGAGAAATTTATTTTCCCGCAGCAACAAGTCCAGTGGTTCTTTTCCAGAGAGATGCATTTACTGGGTTCTGGCATAGGACACAAGATACTTGCAACAGATGACAAAATCCAGCAGAATATTTGTAAATATTACAACGAACAGCAGCCGTCAGAGTCTCATTTATAATACTTTATATCAAGCATAGAGACACTACACAATCCAGCATACGGCTGATCTATAGTATGCACCTAGGTAGCTTCAATGCATACAATAATGTATACTAGCTTCAAGGCCTGTGATTTCATAATGATGTTGTGTCCGCAATCAAAATTATTTTTTTCTTGATATACTGTTTACTCACCCCATCTAAAAACAGCTGATTGGTTGGTCAAGCACTTTTCATTCTAACATGAAAAGACCCTACTTGCATTATACCGAAAGCAACAATAGAGACCTACAATTAAGCTACAGTGTCTACAACCCCAGTTACCCAGGACAATAAACAACTGAACATCTGACCAATGAACATTTTTCTCATTACGGTTACACAGGTACCACTTGCCTGCTGAGTAGAATTAGCATATGAATAGTCTGCCAGCTCTATCAATCTTGATGGATAAATGGACCTCCTGTATCCATGTCATGTACACCAGGAATACATATTTTTACTTATAATACATTACAATACCTACTTAAACCTAAACTTGCCAGGGGAAAAACTTATTGGCAGCCATTGATGACCAATGCTTCTGAAAATGATTTCAGTTTAATCTGGTGTCACGATCACTGCCCAGTTTTCCAGTTTCAGGGCGGCTCCTTTCTCTTGCAGTATCATATGAAGCCATGCTTGCATGCAGGGACTAGAGCTGTTTCTCACTACACTGTGTGCATCAATAGAAATACACAGACCTGTAGCCTAGGATGGCAAGACACTTCCCTGCTCCTCCCTCCTCCCCCTCCCTTCTCCAAGCTTTCAGACTGTCTCGAAACTGCACTATCCACTGTTAACTCTGTGAAAGCATACATGAGATATTACTGAGTGGCTTGAAATATATTTTTGACTTTAGTTTCTACATAAATTGTATAATCATATACAGTATGTACAAAGGGTGTCCATATTGTTTTATTAGTTTCCTGTTTCATAGTGTGGCAAGATGGTTGTGCTTTACCATTACTCTCTCCAAATTTAAGTCTGGTGGAAATATCTGTCTCATTGAGATCAATACATTTTTAATTGTGGTTGTTATGTCATCCCAGGAATTGCTAATCAAGGAAGTGGAGGGATTGCAATAAAGTTGTAGTGGCTAATTCAGAGAAAGTAAATTACTAATACAGTAACGAAAGTATGTAAAAACAAGTGTGTAAAATTAGCTACAACAAAATGAGTTTAAAGCAAACATTACAATAATGATTCAAAATATGTGCCCTGAAAATACTCTAGTTTTGCTATACAAGACTTTATACATGTAACCCATCTTATCTCCTTTTGAATCAAGTCAATGATTTAGAAGACAATTCCTCTTCCTTGGCAAAAGAAGTACCAGTTCAAATATAGAATTAGTGTGAATTTTGATGGGGTGGTTGTTCACAAAGTCAGGTTGGGATGACCATGCCATGCTCAGAAAAGAAGTGGCTGGTACTGCATGAGTGCCATGATCAGTAGAGTTAAGGTCTGTAGGCACATAATGTCATTTATCGGGATTGGAGAACTTTCTAATGCATTCAACTCTATTTCTGTCATAGCGATAGAACTCTTTTGTTTGGTTGTGTACTCTAAGCATCCCAACACTATCTCGCTGTCTATTGAAAAGTGAAAAGAGTCTAGTTCAAAATCTATTTCACATTTTGTAAGCTCAGTGATTTCAATGTTTAACACATCTGCACAGAGTTCAAGACTTGGAATGGTATGTGCTGGTTTTGAGCTCAGCTTGGCCTTACCAAGGACAACACCCACATTTGCTTTAAGTGCTGGGACAAGGTCCTCCAACACCAAGAGCAAAGACTGAAGACTTCATCTCACCCCCGCCCCCCCCCCCCCCCCCATTCATGATGTGCGAGCTTAGGGGATCTGTGACTGATTATATGCTACCTATACCACATAAACATCTCCAAGCATGTAACAAGTGAAATAAATTCAAAAATAACAATTGTAAAATAAAATAGTCCAAAATAAAAATCAGTGCAACCATAAAAAATATTCAAAAATTATATAGTCACTCAGTAAAAGTTCCAAAAATCCTGGTGTTGAAGCCTTTCCAAATGGCTGCCCCGGGAAAAAAGAAGACCTCAAAAGAAAAGAAAATTCATATAATTTAATTTATCCCTCATAAATTAAATACACTCAATAAGCAAATATACTTTATCAAGCCGTATCAAGCCAAAAAGGAAAAATAAAAAACACACGTGATCACTGACAGTGAAAAAGTGAATAACTGTGTCAAACGTGGCAGTGAATCAAATAAATGCAAAAAAACATCCAGCAGAAAGTGTCAATAACTGTGATCACTTCTATTGTGTAAGGAGTGAATACCCTTACCAAATATAATAAATAATAAATAAACATGCTTTAAGAACCATAAATCAAAGATATATTCCACAGAGTGTACTCCACCGAGGAGATCCTTCTATGATACTATCCCAGCCTTATGGATAAAATCCTGATGTCATCTGGATATTCCTTTATCCTCAACTACCAAGCTCCACCGATGCCTCTTTAAAAATGCCATTTAGACAGAAGCCAAACCTCTGAGAACGTCCTGGAATCCTTCACATAGATTTAGATAGGATTCGCCAGTACCCAAGATGGCCGCTCCGTCACTTCCGGTTCCGCTGTGCGTCTAACCTCACTTCCCTTGACATGTTTTGTCATTGGACTTAATCATAAGGGAGCTTAGGGGATCTACAATGGAAGTACGCAACCCGCACAGGTGTAGTGATGCCACTGTCACTACTATCAGCCTTGCAACTGAAGGAACTCAGCATAAAGTGCCCCCATCCCTGCAATAAACCACTGCGCCCAGGGCAGCAGCCCCTTCTGCCTACCCCACAGCTATTATTTCTGTGGAAGCATCAGAAAAAACACGGCTCTCTATTTTGGTAGCATTTGTTAGGGATGCAGGAATGTAAGAGCACAGTATTTGAAGTTGTTCTAGTGCTTTCAGAGACTCTTTCTATGGTTCCCATCTTTGTTGTTTCTCTCTGTGTAAAGGGGTACCCCGATCTGTGTTTTCAGAAGTAAGCTGTCTTATAAGTATCTTACCTTGAATGGTAAAGGGTGCAACGGAACCTAGAGGATCGTAGATGCTTTACAGTATAAAGTTGAGTGATTAATAAAGACACACAAAGATATTTTATTCATTTTTTATTTTATTTTTTTAATGATATATGCTTTTTATTATCATATTGGAATATTGTATTGTGTTAACAATCATGAGTGTATAAGTATAAGCATTACTGGAAGAAGTGACGCAGCCTTGTTTTTCACACATACAGTATATGTATATTGGTGTTAGAATGACACTGAATGAATGCAGCAACTCTGTAGTTTATATATATATATACAGTGCTCAGCATAAATGAGTACACCCCTACATATTTATCAGAAAACCTTTACTTTACTTTCAGAATCAACATTTTCTCTGGGAAACTATACTACAAAATATTCCCACAAATGCAGGCCATTTATTGCAAACAAGATTTGTTAATTTGCAAGCACAAAAAAGTATTTTTCCTAACAAGTTCATTCAAGACCATGTTGCAAAAATGAATACACCCCAATGAAAGTCCTAGGAGCAAAGCTAAATTTTAGACAACAAAATCCTAATTTACAAGAATTTAACTACAGATGAGTCTAATTATTCATTAAACTTGTGTACAGCAGACAGTTGATAATAAAAGGGCTAAAAGTTACTTTAGCAAGTAAACCCCTTCTCATTTCATGCTGTCAGCAATGGCACCGCATGGAAGAGAAATGTCACAAGTCCTGAGAAAAAAAATAATTTATTTACATAAAAAAGGTGAAAGCTACAAGATCAGCAAAGCTTTACTTATTAGTTAGAATACTGTAGCAAAAGCGATGCAAACATTTTACAAAGATGGAACTGCAACCATCTCACAGAGATGTCCAGGCTGTCCACCTAAACAGGAGCATCTTCTGATGAGAAGAGTTGAAAAAAATCACCATGCAAGTTCACTGCAGTTAGCTAAAGAAGTAGAAAGCCAAACTGGGCTGATTGTTTCCCGTGACACAACACGGTGCACACTGCAGAGGAATGGCATGCATGGGTGCTAAAAAGCCCACCTAGAATTTGCCAGGGTCCTTGCTGAAAAAGAAGACTACTGGGACCCTGTACTCTGGAGTGATAAGACCAAGATAAATGTTTGTGGAACTGATGGCTTCAAAATTGAAGGGTGTCACAAAGGAGAGGAGTACAAAGAAAAATGCATGGTGCTTACAGTGAAACATGATGGTGGCAGTGTCCTTCTGTGGGGCTGCATGAGTGCTGATGGTGTCGGGGAGCTGCATTTCATTGATGGTATCATGAATTCACAGATGTACTTCTCTGTATTGAAAGTGAAGATGCTACCATCACTCCATGCCCTTGGTTGTCGTGCACTTTTCCAACAGGTCAATGTTCTAAAACACACATCTAAGGTCACTGTTGCATTTCTGAAGAAGAACAGGGTGAAAGTGATTCAGTGGCCAAGTATATCTCCTCATCTTATCCCAATCAAACACCCATGGGGAATTTTGAAGAGACAAGTTGAGCATCACTCTCCATTCATCATCCAGGCTCTAGAAGAGGTCCTTCTTGAAGAATGGAAAAAGATAGATGTTGCAATATGTCACCAACTTGTTCATTTCATGCCTAGAAGACTTGGTGCTGTCCTTACAAATCATGAAGGTCATACAAATACTGGATGTAGTAGTTTTTGCTGTGGAGTGTATTAATTTTCGCATCAACTAATTTGAGTAAAACTGAAGATTTTGTAATCTAAGTTATATTATTAACTTTACGTTTATGTAATGAGCTAAACAAATGTTGTATAAAACTCAGTTTTGGCAAAATTTTGGAAACTGTTCTTGTGTTCATTGAGATATTGATTAAAATCTTATTTTTCAAAAGGGGTGTACTCATTTATGCTGAGCACTATATATATATATATATATATATATATATATATGGAACTTATAGTTTAGGGCGGGTGTCGGCAACCCGCGGCTCCAGAGCCGCATGCGGCTCTATTTCACCTTGGCTGCGGCTCCGGAGCACACTGCCCACCAGGTGACAGGCAATAGGGCAGCAATGGGCAAACTACGGCCCGGCGGACCTTTTAATCCGGCCCGCGGAGCTAGGCTCCCGCTAGGCTCCTCTCACAGTCCGCCCTGAAGACCGGTGTAGCATGAAAATCTGTCTCCTATGAGGATCTGTCCCCCTTGACGTATCTGCGCATGTGCCGGAGATCGCCAATCGGCTGCTAATGCCTGAAACTGGCACATGCGCAGATACGTCTTGGGGGACAAATCCTCATAGTAGACAGATTTTCATGCTACACCGGAACGGCGCGGGAACACGGCGAGAGGAACGCGCGGAGCAAAGGTAAGTGAATTGACACAGGGGGGACTTGGGGACTTAATATGGGGGATGAATTAATATGGGGGATGAATTACTATAGGGGGGGTGAAATACTATATGGGGGATGAATTACTATATGGGGGATGAATTACTATGGGGGATGAATTACTATGGGGGATGAATTACTATATGGGGGATGAATTACTATGGGGGATGAATTACTATATGGGGGATGAATTACTATATGGGGGATGAATTACTATGGGGGATGAATTACTATATGGGGGATGAATTACTATGGGGGATGAATTACTATATGGGGGATGAATTACTATGGGGGATGAATTACTATATGGGGGATGAATTACTATGGGGGATGAATTACTATGGGGGATGAATTACTATATGGGGGATGAATTACTATGGGGGATGAATTACTATATGGGGGATGAATTACTATGGGGGATGAATTACTATATGGGGGATGAATTACTATGGGGGATGAATTACTATATGGGGGATGAATTGCTATGGGGGATGAATTACTATATGGGGGATGAATTACTATGGGGGATGAATTACTATATGGGGGATTAATTACTACATGGGGGATTAATTACTACATGGGGGATTAATTACTATGGGGGATGAATTACTATGGGGGATGAATTACTATGGGGGATGAATTACTATATGGGGGATGAATTACTATATGGGGGATGAATTACTATGGGGGATGAATTACTATATGGGGGATGAATTACTATGGGGGATGAATTACTATGGGGGATGAATTACTATATGGGGGATGAATTACTATGGGGGATGAATTACTATATGGGGGATGAATTACTATGGGGGATTAATTACTATATGGGGGATTAATTACTATATGGGGGATTAATTACTATGGGGGATGAATTACTATGGGGGATGAATTACTATATGGGGGATGAATTACTATGGGGGATGAATTACTATATGGGGGATGTATTTTCAGTTGTAAAAATGTGGCTCTCAAAATAAATTTCAATCGTGGTTTTGGTGAGATTTGGCTCAGTTGAAAAAAAAGGTTGCCCACCACTGACCTAAGGCTATGATTGTGATTATGATGATACACTGTGGCCCTGATTAACCCTTTGCTTACTGGGCCCCTCAACCCCCTTCATGACCAGAGCGCTTTTTGCAATATATGCAGTGTCGGATTTGTTTTAAATGTTGCAATGGTTTTGCGGCTCCCAGTCTTTTTTTCCCTCTCGGAAACGGGTCCAAGTGGCTCTTTATGTCTTAAAGGTTGCAGACCCCTGGTTTAGGGTGTAGCTGCCTGGGAGTAAAAAGGGGTTAGTTCATTTTGAAATGTGAGCGTGCCTTGTTTGACAACCTAAAGCAATCCATGGTTACGTTGCATAAGGGGAAGATATGTTCCTAGCTCAAATTCCTTTACATTAACAACATGGTCGTCATAGGGAAAGGCCTTCAATACCTTGTCACTGTTAGAGATAATTTTATGAAGCAGTTACTCGGCAAGGATATGCTTGGCAGTGGCAAGCATATCCTAAAATCTTTTGAGAAGATCAATTGCTTCTTCTTCCGTAGGCAGATATTTGAGACCATTGTTTACTTAGAAATTCTTTTCCACAAATTCATGTGCATCAGATCTGAATTCTTTTTCACCGTCTTGAGATGTTCTTCTCAGCCGTAAAATTCTAAAGCAGAAGAAGGGCTGTTTCTGAAAACATGCACCTTCATTTGGTAGATATTGACTTCATCCCTAACTACACATGGTTGTTTAGTTTCAATTAGCTTTTCAGATGAAAATTTCATGGACATAGTAGTAAATATCAATGAATCTGAAAAAAAAAAAAAAAACAGCAAATGCATTAGTTTAATTGGGATAACGTCACATGATGTGATAGCAGTTTGGGCCCATGGGGAAATTAATTAAATTTTCAAATTTGATAATTCAGATTCTGATAACTAATAGATACAAATTTTATCCATTCGTTAATTCAGATGCACATTGTCCAATCAGCTCATGCCATTTCTCTTCCAGAAAAAAATAAAAAATTTTCAAATCCACCAAAACCGATGAATATACAAAATAAATGCAGAAGATATGAATTGAATTCCGAAAATGAATCAGGTTAACATCAATGAATTAATGCATCCAAAATTAAATGAAATTAAAAATTCCAGCATGCACATGTCTATCCCTGACATCATTGTTGTTTTTATTGTCTTCTCAAATGATGAAACAGTGGAACATTTTCTGTATGTCAGCCATAACAGCTACTGGTTCTTGTTTGAAGTGGAGCAAACCTCCTATAGGATGGTTGCTCAGATTAGGCTTGATGATAATGACATTTTTGAGAGAAACATGTTCATATCAACCACTTGAGGCATAGACCACTCTGATCTGATCTGGCTTGCGAGGATGGTACATGCCAAAGCATGTGAGGTACCAGCATTCCTTTTCTTCCTTGAGAGATGGTGCAGGCTTAGCATGATCTCTTACAAACATCTTCTGCATAAAGTCAATAAAGAGTTTTTTCATCACAAGTTTTCTGTTCAGGGTGTGTTGTGAAGAGATAAATCATGCTTCTGCATTCTGACTATTATGCAGACAATGCATGGGTAACATGATACCTATATATTTATATATAAGGCTAGGTATCTTCAAAAGGTGATGTTTAAACAATAAATTAACTAGGGGTCACCACAGATATGAATTCTCTTTTCCACAGCTAACTGTCTACAATCAGATGGGGTAAAGGGTAGGACACGGATTAGCTAAATGTATGCAGGACCCGCATGCTTATACAATAGCAGTTTGTGATCTGCAGTGATTACACAAGTGCAGTACAGCAGAGAAATCATCATTCATGGCTCCTGGCAGTGAAGACATTAAATAAAAATGAGTATATGGAGGGTATCCTTTTCCTCACACCTGTTTGATTCACTTTTTTGCAAAGTTGATTAGAAATCTTGGATTCATAAAAAAATGAATGCCTTTAAAGTGTACGCTTCTACTATAAAATAGAACATACTTATCTTTAGCACTGTTTACATTGCAAAAAAAAAAAAACTAAAAATAATAAGCTTAGTTGTAAGCACGATCTTTGTCCTTACTGAGCTGGCATTACGGAAGTCAAAGGTAAAACCTCAGATATGCTTTTAAGAAGCATGGCATGATTGAGTCTGGTGTGACACATTTAGTGCCTAACTGTTCATTTTTAAATGAAAGGAATGACTAGTTCTCAAAAAGTGACAGGTTTAGGAACTAACCATTATAGCCATGCCTGGCTCTTTGCTCATTTGGGAATGCTACATCACTGTATTCTTCTCAGCCGTGAAACAAGTAGACAGTTGGGGACTGGGATCAAAGTGAGAACCTTGTCTTCTCAACATAGATATGGCATGTAAGCTCTGAGACTATGGAAGCATGACATAAGACATACAGTACAGAACTACAGTAGAGAACAGACTGGAGGCAAAACAACTAAATAAGAGCTTCTTTCATACATTAAACTACAGTATATGTATTGTTTCTATTATTATATGTCAAAGGACTTGACTGAAAATTAGGCAACCTAGCTTAGAAATGTGTTGATCTCTGTTTTACTTGCTTTCTTTTGGTGATTTTTTTTCTATAGAAACCTTTTAAATATGTCAGTCTCTGACTGTCTTCCATCCCAAAGGGAAACAGCAAGGACCAACTACAAACCCAACCCCTGTAGTCATGGAGGTTCTTTCATACTATGAAGTTCCCTTTTTTCTGTAATTGCTGCTTTCTATCCACTAACACCCAACTGTGTCATCTAAAGTAGATGTAAACTAAATCAATAAAACCTCATATTAGCTTTAACATGTTAATACCATTTCATAAGTTTTATTTTTTTTTCTTTCCTTGAAAGAGAACCTGGAGATTTTGCCTTGAATATTATTGCTCAGGATTTTCCTGTTGTTGAGTGACAATGCCCTGTCCCTGTCTCCTAGTTGTGCTCTGGTGTTGCCACCCTGTCACATCCTCTTCAAAGTGGCTGCACTGAAACTTATTGTGCAAGGATGAAACCTGAATTTTACCATACAGATGCACATTATTTATAACACCTACAGTGGGTTAGATGGTGGCGCAGTACTATGCAGTTCGATGTGATTTTGCAAAACAGTCAGTGACTTTTTTAGTGTGTTTCTCGTGAGTTGAGCAGCTCATTGAATGGGCTGCCCTACATGTGATGTGCGGGAAAACATGCATGCTCCATCGCATGTATGATGTGAACAGACCTTACAACTTCCCCAACTTTACTACAAAAAGTTTTTTTGTTGCTATCTCTATTCCGAAGAGGAAAAATTTGCCCAGGGGCACATGGGCAGCAATCAAAGCCTAACATAGGTTCTAACCTTTCCTAACTGCAACCAAAAATGAAAAAATAAATGTCTGGAATTAGGATTTAAATCTTGTACATTGCAAGTACCAAACAAGGTTTTAGATTCAGTCTGAAGTGTAAATAATGGCCTCAAAACAACTTATTCTTAAGATATTTCTTCTTGCACAACAATCAGGTACAACACTCTTTGCCTGGCTTCCCAACAATAATGACATTACTGTGGAATTGTACTAGCAAGTATTTAACTTATACAGTATACAAGATGTTCCACTCCACAATAACTTGGAGAGGAGGTTATAAAAAAAATATAAGGACTTACTGACATTGCCGAAGAGCCCAAAGTTATATTTAAAAACTGGAAGCTGTGAAAAAAAAATGAATTTGAGCCTGGATTTAAAAGAAATAGTAGAGGATTGCAAAAATATCTAGAATTTTCACAGAAATAATTAAAGCAGACCTAAAGTCTAAAACTCAAGAACAAATGGGGCACTAAATCCAGATTCACAAAAATTGTCACTGGGCACACTGGCTCCAATTCGGCAGTGTGACAAATGTGGTGTCAGACCCTGGCCACCTTAACCAACTTTTGACAAATGGCTGATCAAACTCCCACCATGTTGTTACCAATATGTATTGATGACATTTGCTGCTTCACCCTGAACAAAGATTTTCCAGCTTGTTGGACCACAATCTAAGTTCTGGCAGAACAAGACAGATCATCACTGGTTTTGGTTAACCATGAAGGTAAAGTGATTTTTTTTTTCAAATAATGAACATGTCTATACTTACCTGCTGTGTGCAGTGGTTTTTCACAGAGCAGCCTGGATCCTACTCTTCTCAGGTCCCCCACTGGTGCTCCTGGCCCCTCCCTCCTGCCGGGTGCCCCCACAGCAAGCAGCTGCACCATGTGTCCTTTCACACAAGGAGCCGTGGCTCAGCCCTGCCTCCTCTCTCTTCTCATTAGCTCACTAGCTGTGATTGACAGCCAATGAAGAGAGGGACTGCCGGGATAGCCTAGACTCCAGTGCACATCAAGTGATCAAGAGGGGGCCTAGGTGAGTATTGGGGGGGGGGGGGCTGGGGGGGATACTGCACAGAGAACATTTTTTACCTTCATGCATAAAATGCATGAAGGTAAAAAAACCTTGAGCCTTTACAACCACTTTAAACCATTACCCCAAAATCACTGCCACCAGATAGCTTATGGAACTATCAAGCATTCACAATAACAAAGACTTAATAAATGTCTGTATGGCAGTTCAGTATTCTCTTCCACATTCAAATATATAATCAATAGTAATGTACTGTAGCTTTATCATGTCTGGTTTTATAAATGATCTGAAGATTTTGAAATTGTGAATTGAAGAAGGGATTTTTTGCAGGTCAAGTGGGTAGAAGCGGGGGTTAACACCAGTGCAGGAAAAATCCTGCCTAACAGTCTCGCTGACACCAAAATTTCTGAGAGAAGGGCATGGCCACACCCAGTACACCCAGCTTGCTGAGAGAGAGAGGAGCAAGATGGAGGGTGTCGTTCTAGCTGTCCCGAAGTTTTGGTGTTCGGGGAAGCCGGAGAAACAGAGGTGGAGAGGTGGAAGATGCCTGTAGAGTGATCTGGAGAGCGGGGTTGAGACACAGGACCATAAATCCCATGCAAAGCTTGACGCCACTTACACCTCACCCTGAGATGCTGATGAGTGGTCGGTTCCCACCAGTGCTGACCGGCAGGAACCAGCAAGTGTCCCAGTGAAAACAACGTTACAAGTCCATCTTGTCACCCCTGCTTGGAAGGAGCAGGATCCAGATGACGCTTCTTTGTCAGGTAAGCCGGTGGGGAGTGACAGGAGTGGTGAACCAGTTTTGAGTCTAAATGTACTCTAGTCAGGATTCCTGATCCCAATACTCATGTTACTGAGCAAATGGACCTTATCCTACTGCTTGATACATGGGGCCATGTACTGTTAAAAAGGGTGACAAAGGATTCCAGCCTGAAGATGGCAGCTATTTTCTTTTTTGTGGAGGAACTTTGCTGTCTTTATTTGTTACAGGCCCATTTTCATAAAATGTACTGTTAACTAAAGGCTGACGCAGGATTCTAGTCTAACAAGATAATTTTTCTTGCGGACTAGGCCGGACTACAGTCCTTTCATTCTTCCCAGATATGCTGTTCTAGGAAAGCTGCAGGGAGACCGCTTAGCTTCATTACTTTAGCAGGAGGGGCTCATCCTTACTGTTCTTTATTTAAGGACTCTTGTTGAAGTGTTATGTTCTCTTCCTGTTGGCAGTATGATAACCCCCTGCTAGTAGAAATAATTTAGTCAGATAAGATAGCATGAGGGCTTGTGTTCTCTATTTGTTTTTTTTTTCTGTTTCTGCAGGTGCATCTGTAGTTAGCTTGCACATACGGTTGCGATATATATGTAAAATGTATATATTCTATTTTTGGTACAATGTATTTATTTGTACATAACCCCTTCCAAGTTCGTTATCTTTTCCCCTTCATGGTGTTTCATGGAATGCCCTTGCTCTTGGGCTCAGAAGCTAGTTTTTTTTTGGTCAATGAGGACATGACCATTTCCTAGTGGGCAGTGAATGTAGCACCCACTAGGTAGTGCTAGTGTAAGGTAAGTTTATTTTTGGCTTTTGATAGTGAGTGAGCCTGAATTTCTGTGGGTTCAGTGTGAGGTTAGGCTGGATGACTCAGCCGGTTAGGACTCTGTCACCTCCACCTGGTTCTGGGGGTCCATGGAAACTTCCAGAAGCTAGTAGGTGGCAGGGTGAAGCCCTCAATCTGCATATTCATGGGAGTCTGACAAATCCCAGATTAAGAGGCCCTAGTGATGTGTGGTAGACTAGCCGATAAATATGGGAGATTAGTGCTAGCAGGGGAGTCGGGTGGAAGATGGATTGCTGGGAGGTGTTGCTGTGTGGTCTGAGATGAAGCCACAGAGAAGGGGGAAGCTCCACTGCCCTGCCATCCACCAGGGAAGTACTGTCTGCAAATCTTGGAGAGGAATCAGCCAAGCTGGAGGGCCTGAAAGCAGTTCTATCCACAGTTGCAGGACAAGGACATTGTGAGTACCTCTACTCCTCCTGGGCCTAGAAGGGAGAGATCTGCTGGATGCAAGTTCTGGAAAGTTTTCAGGGGAAAGTCCATAGCTTACCCAATCCCTTGTCCTGAGATCAGATACCATAGCCAGGTGGACTGGTATTCTGTGCACCAAGGGGACCAAGAGCTCCTATACATTGTCATGTTGCTAGAAATCCACTCAGGGGACACCAAGCTCCTAGAAGGGAATCACTTTACTAAGGATGATAATGGTTCTAGCTGGAATGCAGTCAAGTGTCTGTCATTTTTTACTAAGTGTGCTAGAGCAGAAAACGTCCTCATTCTGCTATTTCTTCAATCAAATTTGGCATCCCATAACCCCTTTACACTATGCAATTTCAATCCCTTAATAAAACTAAAAAACCAAGTCCATGGACTGTTTACTGACTTTGGATGTGCAAGTGTGGAAAATGCTTGTTGCTTAGCTGTGAAGTGCTTAGGGGGACCTAAACCAAATCCAGCGGACCACACGAGGGTTGTGCTACATATATATGCTTTGCATTATATAGCTTATAGTAAATCTAAAGAAGACTGTAGAAACAGATCGTATAGTGTTTGGTCACTTTTAAAGTAAACCTTCTTCATTTTGTTGTGTCTGACTTTGTCCACTTTATCATGTCTTGCTTGCTTATACAGATGATCAGTCAGTCCTTGGAGCAGCTATGTCAACAGATTTACACCTGAAATGACTCTAACCAGATTTTAACTGCTGTTCATGCACAGAGTTCACGGTGCAGGTCACATAGAGCTCAGGACAGAAGCAGTATGCATAAAACAATTGCAATTTTGAGGCACATTGTCATTCAGTTTCAACACTCCAATACTTTGTCTAGATCATGGATCATTTAAAGATAAACTCCATAGATGACATAATTTGCAAACTTGGGCACTATGTAAGTATGCATATACAATATGCATATATGTATTTTTTTTTTTTTTCCAAAAAGAAAGCCTTTATTAAGAAAGAACATAATGGTACAAAAGACATGAACAGGGTGCCTAAGCGAAACAGCAGGCACAACCTACAGCGATACAGCAGTAACTCAAACAAGAGAATACAGATAATGATAATGCAATAATACAAAACCCGACTACAATAAGGTTATGCTTGCAACAAACCGGAGCCAATATAGTATAGTATGGGGTGTAATTGCATCTTATAATATCCCCTGCGCTCGTGCTTCGCCAAGCAGGGCTGTAGCGATAGGAAGAGTGGTCATGGCATCTGAACGTAGGAATTGGACAAAAAACTTATGGCAAGGTGGAGAGTTACAAAATCGGCATATATTGCGGTAGGAGCCGTTGATGGAAGTGGGGAGAGTGATAGGATGGCATGTCTAGTGTTCCATGTAGCATAGCAAAGCGAGAGGCGAGAAGAAAAGAGAAAGGAGAAAAGAGAGAAAGGAAAATAGAGAGAAAAGTGATAGAAACAGAAAGAGGGGGATGGGGGTGGAAGGTGAAGAAAAAAAAAAAAAATTTGCAAAATAAATTAATAGTGGGGGGGGGGGGGAAACATATGGGGTGAGTAATGACAGCAATATCTGGGGTTACTCATGCATGGGGATAGGAGTTAAGCTAACGCCAGAGTCGCGTGGGAAGGGATACATTGTCGAAAAGAGTCTCAGTGCCTATCACAAAAACTACTGTAAAGAAGTAACATCAGCAGGAAAGCCGGACCAAGTCAGACCTGATGGTCCATAAGAGACCTGTACGTAGGAGTAGTTGTGAAGTAGATCCAGCAGGCCCAAATGTGGGAAAATTTAGTGGGAGTGTCAAGGGCCGACGCAATTAGTTCCTCCATGTCTGCCATTTTACCCACACGGACAAGCCAACCACGAACAGAGGGAGGGCGAGTAGAGCCCCAAAGGACGGGAAGGCAGAGTCTGGCCGCATTGACCATGTGCATGGCCAAAGATCTATGATATTGTCTCTCCGGAAGGGAGGAATGATAGAGGAGAAACTGGGCCGGAGACAGATCCAGAGGCACGGTCGTCACCGATACTACAATCCTATGGACCTCTTTCCAAAACGGTTGAATGCTCGAACAGGACCACCAGATGTGTAAAAATGATCCGTCCGCAGCCCCACACCTCCAACAGGTATTGGGATAAGAAGGATTGAAATGAGAAATTCGTGAAGGGGTGCGATACCACCTCGATACCAATTTGTAACCGTTTTCCTGCATATGTATTTTTTTATACTCATGGTGGAATGCGCAAAAAATAAAACACCATACATAGGCGAACCAAAAAATTGTTTATAAAAACAAAAATATGCACTTAGGGTGGTCAAATGGTCCCCTCCTGAATAGGCAAGACTCTTGGTGGAGGCAAGGCACACTCAGGTCCACCTAGCCAAAAGGCCTGGCAGACCCTGCTCCTTATAGTCAGCTGAAGACAAATAATGATTACTGGGTGAGGTGTTCTCCAGAGAAAAAAACCCAAGGCAGGGGAGAAAGGAACCTAATGCCCGGAACACATGATGAGAAAATTGTATGAAATAAAACCCCCGCATTTGAAGTGATTGTTCAATAATCTATTCATTAGTACACAGCTTCCGAGAGCTGATCATGACGGTTCATGCCAAAGTATCTGAATGGACAAGCATGACAATTTTTCTTGCAAAATAACAGGACTAATGATTTTCGTTTAATCCGCATAGTATTTGTCCATAAAAAAATTGAGTGGCCAAGACCGTTCATGTTCGGAAACAAGAAAACAACCCAAAAGGGAAAAAAGGCAATAAAAACAATCTTCGTCTACAACAAAAATTTTCACGGAAAAAACATTGTACAGGACAGAAATATGCTTAATTGCAATAGTGGAATGATAATCTTATTACTACACAATTTGGATTATAATCTGATAATCTTCTTATAAAGATATATACACTGTAAATATTATTTTTATTGTATAGTAAACATCACTTCCAATTACATGCTAGTATGTAGCTATGCACATGGGAAATTGTACTGGATTGTATAAGAATTTTTGTATGCATAGTAGCACTCTCGTTTGAGAGTAGCATGCAAAAAACCCTGAACAATCATTCATTCGATTTTCTCATTGTGTGTACCAGGTCACACCCAAACAGTTGTTTCCATTTGGAAGAATTCCTCCTTCCCTTTTCTTCTGGTGACAAATCTAAAATTACATACTATATATTTATTGCAGTGCAAGTCAAAAAATTGTGAGGTATACTAACATATATATTTCATACCCCACATGTACTAACATTTACCTACATGCATACCCAACTCAATGTACATGTACAAATGAATCCAACGCACTGTGTAAAAAATTCTTGCTTACATTTTTACGTAAATGTCCATCAATATTTATTATTTAAATAAATGTCCATAATACAACATCAATTGTACGTTTTGCTTATGCGTGTACGTAAACAAATCTCCACCAATCTGTACTTGTGAATTCTTTTCATACAAATGTGCTGAATGAACTCCACCACCTTTTCCTAAGTGTGCTCACTTGGCAGTGTGGAGATACATATACATATAGGTCATAATACAACACAAATAATGATGCAGTATAACTAAAACAGTGTCCCTTAAATAAATAAGTCCCAAATAATGAAATAAAAAAACAAAGTTCATAAATATGTATGTTTAGCCAACCACCAGTGAATTTCAGATATCACAGCCTTCTCTTCGACAGATCACCCACATGTCACATGCATTGCCCAGTTAACCATATGAGCTCACCTCCTGGACTGTACCTTAATCAATAATCAAGGTCAAGCGCACATTTGCCCCTCTAGCGCTATAGTCCACTTGGCTCCTGGGTCCCAGTAGCAATCACAGGCACCAACATATAGACCGGAGCTTCTGTTTGACCTCCACCTCTCTGTGTGACATGCTCTCATAAAAAAGGAATAAAACCATTAGTGCTCTCCATATATTTTAAAACAATTTAATAAAATCTAAAATGGGTCACACACAAACAAATGCACTCTCAGTGCCATGTTCTGTGCATCATATAAAAGTAAACCATTTTCTCACCATAGGGTGAGATCATAGGGTTCAGCCTTGACTCCGTTCCTATACGTGACCTCAGTAGATCCTGGGTAAGTTTTTGTTTCATCATTTGGGACTTATCTATTTAAGAACCTGTTCAACTGACCCCAGGAGTCAGACGTATGGGATGGCCATACGTCATTTGAGCAGTGTTCATTTCCACTTTGAATTGGCTAATGCTGGAATCACTTCTGGACACTTGCTCCCTCCTTTCATCTGCCAGTGAAGTGACTCCTTTTCCCATCTCCAGCTTGGAGTGGACCCATAAGGTATTTCTATTATTTATTTAAGAAACACTATTTTAGTTGAGCTGAATAATTATTTGTGTCATATCTTGGAGGGGTGGAGGGAAAACGCCTAATGGTGTTGGGCAGAAACTAAGCTTTCACAGATTTTGAGCACATTGATTTGCCTTTAATTTATATACATTAGGTTTATATGCCACAGGTAGTTTATGGTATTTTGCAGTAATTTATCAGTGACTGTGCTGATTGTCTTTCACTTTCCATAAGTCATAATACCTCTACCCCTTTAAGGGGCTTCAAACAACTCCTAAAGAAATCTCCGGATTTACTACCAGGAACACTCTCTGGATAAATTCTCCAGTATGGTACAGCAGAAAGGGTATACTGTTATACATATGATGAGTAACTCAACTAAAAAAATAAAGAACATCACTGTGCTTTCTGCTAGTTAAAACACTCCTTTATTAAAAAAACAATAGATGTACACTTACATGGATATGTGCACTTTAAAACCACGTGCTACAGTATGGCCACTTTAAAACCTATGTAGCATTGACCCCTTAAGAGCAGTAGATTGGCATAGCCAAGCATCACTTGTCCAGTTCCGGGTTTTGCAGGATGATGTCACAGGTTCCACCCTGACGTGTTTCATCACAGTGTCACATGACTTTCCTAAGGGTATCAAGGGTCATGGTGGATTACTGTTTAAATACTGGAAAATTGTTTATTGTTGGTTACTTGAATACCAGACCACCATCTTGGATCCTACTCTATAATAGCCTCAGTCCGAAGTTTGCATATTGTTACCTGGATACCAGACACCATATTTGGAGTTCTTACTCATTACTCACTGCAAAAATATACATTCAGTGTACCTAAAACCCACAGCTATTAATACAAAAACAATATTACAGTATTGATGGTGTGGGAAAACTTGTCAGTGTGAGTTGCAACTGGAGAATTATTGCACACATTTTGCTGGTTAGGAGAAATTGATTGAGCAGAGGTTTATTTCTTTTTGTTATTGACATACCTAAAATGTTGGTTTTGTGCTTACTTTCTATCTTGGTGACAATAGATTCCAGGACAAATAGAGTGGCAAATCTTCCCTGCGTGGATACACACCCATAAAAACATTATTAAGGGTCTAATTCTTCCCCACTCTACCCTAAACTAAAAAAAAGTGTTGTCTTTACATACACTTCAAAATTTACCCCAGTGAAACATCAGATATATAAATATCACAATAATTCACATTTCCATGACTTTTAAGTTTGTGAGTTGCAGCCCCTGGCCACCTCAGTGTAGCTACACAAGTTAGCACATATGGGGCATTTGAGTACCATGACAGAGGTGGGGGTACTGTGAAGACCCACACTCTTAAAGAAAGGGCTTGTTTATACTAGCAGTACTCTCTGAAGTCTCCATGTACACTGGAATGTTTTTCTGCTGGCAGCAGAAAAACACTAAATGTGACATAAACGTATGGGAACAAGGAGGACAGAGTGAGTACATCAGTACACCGAGGGATTCACAAGGGGAGAGACTGCCACATGTGGCAAACTTCTAAAGGACTGTGCTGTGCTTAATCCTTTATCCTTGTCCTGGGAGATCTTCAAAGCAGCCAGGAGGGCTGGTGGTGTCTGCAGTCTGCGGAGCTGGGAGCAGTTCTATAGGGGGAGAAGATACTTCTGCGTGTAGCTTGCAACAATATATGGAAACTTTCAAAGGGGCCTGAGAGTTCCTAGTCCATAAAGGGCTTTTAATTCCTAAAGACTGACCATATCCAGGGTGGAGAGTAGTTCAGGATCTTTGTTTGTACATAGGAAGGAAGTTGTCCCTGTGCATTGCTTCAGTCAAGTTGGGCATCCCATAATCCCTATTACCCTATCCAAGTTATTTCCCCTAATAATATAACAAAAACAAAGCTCATGGACAGTTCACTGACTGAAGATACAAGTGTGAACAAATTTGTGTTGCCTGGCTGTGCAAAACTAAGAGGGACCAAGAAACACAGCTGCCCTCAAGAAGGTAGCGCTACAGTATATTGCTAGTCCTGCCCACTTTAAACAAGAAAAAAGTATTTAATTTGTATTCACTAACAGGGGGTTCACACAAGTGGGCCCAGTGTTGAATAGAGTCTCATAAGGTCTATCATCTATTCTCTTTTTCTATTTGTATCATTTATTCTTGTTTAATTAGTTCAAGCCTAGGAGTTCCAAATGTGAATAGAGCTACTATAGAGGACATAAACCCTAAACTGACCGTGTGGCCCAAAACAGGCCCATCTGTGCTGGAGAGAGAAAGAAAAGTGATCAAAATATTAAGGCTGTGAGCTCTAGGCTGGAGCAAGAAGCATAAACTTTACTTTTGCATCTCAAAGACCAATCCTTTTCTGGCACTTTTTGTTTACAAGGTAAATCAGTATTTTTTTTGCTAGAAACCCCTCAAACATTATATATACTGTATATATACAGTTGTGTTCAAAATAATAGCAGTGTGTTGAAAAAAGTGAATAAAGCTCAAAATCCTTCTAATAGCTTTTATTTCCATACACACAAATGCATTGGGAACACTACACATTCTATTCCAAATCAAAATATGAAGAAAAATATATCAAATGTGTGTTGTTCCTCTAAAAAATTTTAAGAAAAGTGAATATTAGACTGTTCAAAAAAATAGCAGTGTTTGTATTCTTCTTTACAAACTCAAACATTCGCTATATAAACTGAAAAATGTTTGAAGATTTTGCTTTCCTTTGAATCACTTAATGAATACTTAATTGTATAAGCACTGTTTCTGAGAACTGCTGTACATCTGTGTTGCATGGAGTCAACCAACTTCTGGCACCTGTGAACAGGTATTCCAGCCCAGGATGATTGGACGACATTCCACAGTTCTTCTATATTTCTTGGTTTTGCCTCAGAAACTGCATTTTTGATGTCATCCCACAAGTTTTCTATTGGATTAAGATCTGGGGATTGGGCTGGCCACTCCATAACGTCAATCTTGTTGGTCTGGAACCAAGATGTTGCACGTTTACTGGTGTGTTTGGGGTCGTTGTCTTGTTGGAACACCCATTTCAAGGGCATTTCCTCTTCAGCATAAGGCAGCATGACCTCTTCAAGTATTCTGATGTATTCAAACTGATCCATGATCCCTGGTATGCGATAAGTAGGCCCAACACCGTAGTATGAGAAACATCCCCATATCATGATGCTTGCGCAACCATGCTTCACTGTCTTCACAGTGTACTGTGGCTTGAATTCAGTGTTTGGGGGTCGTCTGACAAACTGTCTCCGGCCACTAGACTCAAAAAGAACAATCTTACTTTCATCAGTCCACAAAATGTTGCGCCATTTCTCTTTAGGCCAGTCAATGTGCTATGGATCTTAATCCAATAGAAAACTTGTGGGGTGACATCAAAAATGCAGTTTCTGAGGCAAAACCAAGAAATAGAGAAGAACTGTGGAATGTAGTCCAATCATCCTGGGCTGGAATACCTGTTCACAGGTGCCAGAAGTTGGTTGACTCCATGCAACACAGATGTACAGCAGTTCTCAGAAACAGTGCTTATACAACAAAATATTCATTAAGTGATTCAAAGGAAAGCAAAATCTTCAAACATTTTTCAGTTTATATAGTGAATGTTTGAGTTTGTAAAGAAGAATACAAACACTGCTATGTTTTTGAACAGTCTAATATTCACTTTTCTTCAATTTCTTTAGAGGAACAACACAAATTTGATAGATTTTTCTTCATGTTTTTATTTGGAATAGAATGTGTAGTGTTCCCAATGCATTTGTGTGTATGGAAATAAAAGCTAATAGAAGGATTTTGAGCTTTATTCACTTTTTTCAACACACTGCTATTATTGTGAACACAACTGTGTATATATATATATATATATATATATATACATATATATATATATTGGCAGAGACCTGAGAGAATAAAATGGTGACGCAACACATGTCGCACAGTATTTTGGGACTAAATACACTTTAATTATTTTTAAAAAACACTGAAAGATGATATTATGCTGAGTGCCATTATTCCATTATTCCTGGAATGGCAACAGACTGCAATACTTAAAAATCTCCATAAGCAACAATTTTTACAGGTTACCTGTTTAGAGTTACAGAGGAGGTCTAGTGCTAGAATTATTGTTCTCTGTTTAACATTCATGGCGATACCTCACACGTGTGATTTGCATGACTTACAGTACATATGTGTTCGCTTCTTCATGCAAGCACGGAAGGATGGGGGCGCTTTAATTGTTTTTTGTATTTTTTTACACTGTCCCTTTAATTTCTTTTTTTTTACATCACTTTTATTTATTTTTTTTACAAGGAATGGTAACATCTCTCGTAATAGAAATAGGGGGTGACAGGACTTCTGTATGGAGACAGCTGGGACCTATAAGACCCCAAATGTCAAATGCTTTAAAAGCATAAGATTAAAAAAAAAAAAAGATTGATCTTATTTTTAAAAAAAAAATGTTTACACCTTGGCCAAGACCGGAAGTGAGGTCATGTCATTGCTCCGGTCCTCCTAGATCATAATGGTTAGGAAAGATGAGCTGGTGTTTCCTCACCTCTGTGTTCAGCAGCTGGAACTGCTGGATTGGATTCCAGGCTGCTAGGGAGAGCAGTAAGCTGGGAAACACCGGCGAGTGGCAGGAGGGGGTCCCCTCTTGCTGCTGCTAAAAGTGATCCAGTGGCTAATCAGCCACTCAGATTATTTTTATGTGGAAGGGAAAAAATGCTGGGATTATTGCTGATAGCTTCAGTCCTAACCCCAGTATACTTCTTAATCGCAATGTACACTATATTGCCAAATGTATTGGGAAACCGCTCCAAATCATTGGATTCAGGTGTTCCAATCACCTCTATGGCCACAGGTGTATAAAATAAAGCCCCTAGGCATGCAGACTGCTTCTGCAAACATTTGCAAAAGAATAGGCCGCCCTCAGGAACTCAGTGAATTCAAGCGTGGTACTGTGATAGGTTGCCACCTGTGCATCCGTGAAATTTCCTTGCTAGTAAATATTCCATGGTCAACTGTTAGTGGTATTATAACAAAGTGGAAGCAACTGGGAACAGCAGCAACTCAGCCATGGAGTGGTAGGCCATATAAAATGACAGAGCAGGGTCAACGCATGCTGAAGCTCACAGTGCACAGAAGTCGCCAACTTTCTGCAGAGTCAATAGTTAAAGACCTCAAAACTCTGTGTGGCCTTCAGATTAGCACAACAACAGTGCATAGAGAGCTTCATGGAATGGCAGCTGTATCCAGGCCTTACATCACCAAGTGCAATGCAAAGTATCGAATGCAGTGGTGTAAAGCACACCGCAACTGGTCTCTAGAGCAGTGGAGACATGTTCCCTGCAGTTACAAGTCATGGGTTTGGCAGTTGCAAGGAGAACAGTACTTGCTTGACTGCATTATGCCAAGTGTAAAGTTTGGTGGCGGGGGGATTAGTTGTGGGGTTGTTTTTCAGGGGCTGGGCTTGGCCCCTTAGTTCCAGTGAAGGGAACTCTTAAGACGTCAACATACCAAGATATTTTGTACAATTTCATGCTCCAAACTTTGTGGGAATAATTTGAGGATGTCCCCCTCCTGTTCCAACATGACTGCACACCGATACACAAAGCAAGGTCCATAAAAACATGGATGAGCAATTTTAGGGTAGAGGAACTTGACTGGCTTGCAGTCCTGACCTCAACCCGATAGAGCACATTTGGGAGGAATTAGAGCAGAGACTGCGAGCTAGGCCTTCTCGTCCAACATCAGTGCCTAACCTCACAAATGTGCTTCTGGAAGAATGGTCAAACATTCCCATAGACACACTCCTAAACCTTGTGGACAGCCTTCCCAGAAGAGTTGAAGCTATTATAGCTGCAGAGTATGGGCCAACTCAATATTGAACTCTACGGACTAAGACTGGAATGCCATTAAATTCATGTGTGTGTAAAGGCAGGTGTCCAAATACTTTTGGCACCTTAGTGTATACAGTAAATACGTATTGCAGTCTTATTAAAAAAAACATAGATGCTATCGCATCTGGTGGTACATTTAATTTAGTTTTATATTATAGACTTGTATGCTAAGATGCTTACAATTTTCTTTGAGTCAGGCATTTTATGGGTAGAGCTCAATATAAAATAAAGTTTTGTAAATGGCATTGTGTGTATAGTAGTTATATTTGGGTGTACAGGTTTAGCTAAATAGAAATTTGAGGCGTTAGGAGGTGCAAAAAGACAGCTCCCCCCATCATAAGGATGAATAGCTACTGAATGAAGTTTTGAAATCTATCCAAACAACCACCCACCTTCTACAGAGTAGCTGGCCAGGGAGTGTCTGCTGTCAAATAAATGCATTTGACTGATGTTTCCTCTAAAAATGGCCTGTGACTGATGTCATAAGTCATATATGGGGTCCTCCATAGTGCATTGCTTTCCCTGAATGATTTTTAAGACAGCTGAAACATGACATTTATGATTAATTGAAAAGCATGTACATTTTACACACTCTAGACCAGCCTTTCTTGATGTTTTCCAACCCAGAGGAACCCTTAAATTAATTTTCAGGTCTCAGGGAACCCCTGCTATTAATCACATTGCTGGTCACTGGGAAGAATATTCCTCACATTGGTAGTCACTGAGAAAAATGTTCCTTACATTGGTGAAACCTGGGAAGAATGTTCCTTACATTGGTGGTCAGTGAGAAGAATGCCCCTTAACCATTTCAATACCAGGCACTTTCACCTCCTTCCAGCCCAGGCCAATTTTCAGCTTTCAGCGCTGTCTGTACCATGCGATCATTGTGAGCAATCACAGCTAGCAACACAATTGTACACACTGGTGTGACGATCGCGGCGTCAGACCCCAGGCCTTCTCACCAAACACATGACCGAAGGACTAGCCAATCTAAAACCGCGCTGTCACATGCATAACAATGTCACGCTCAGCTGCACTCTGCACAAAAATTTTCCAGCTAATGGACCACAATCTGTGTATCTGCAGCTTGGGAGCGATTGTTACTGCGTCAGGTTGATTACGCAATTAACCCTTCACACTGCCACCACCTCCTTTTTGTACAGAGAAAGAGGAAACTCGGCAATATCAGCAATAACACTATGATGTTTGCATAAGCGTCGGTATACCATAAATATACAAATAGCAATAGCACAGTAAAGAGATAACAGAAAGAAGTTTAGAGGGATAAAGTACTTGCCGTCAGCCTTGGTTTTAAGCAGATCAGGTTTCAGAGCCAAAAGGATGCCTTATCTCCCAAAGTTAGTTCCAATGTTAAAAGGGAGAATCTTCAACTTTACTTAACTCAGCTTAGCTCAGCTTTTTCTAGGAACTCAGCAGGGTGTCTCCTTAAAGCAGAGAAACAATCGCCTCATTTGGGGAGGGGTGTTGGGGCGGAGACCCAAGCTAGAACCAAAAACTCACTCAGTTGATGTCATGGTTCATAACTTATTCTCGGTGCATTTAGCAGCCTGGCCACTAGTAGAGCAATATGCAGATGCATCTGCTGAACGGTTAGGTATGAAATATGACATAACTGCTAGGATGGTTAAGGAGATATAATTTTCTGCACTCCTGGATATGCCAGCTAGGGGGTGTAATATATCAGGCGACTTGCATTAAAGTGAGCCGTCCGAATATGTCCTCCACGTTTATGTAATTATGTCCTATTTGAAGATATAAAATTATATGGAAAAGTGAGTTTTTAAATGTAAGTCTGTTTTTACGACTACCTGGAATGTCTTTGAGGCTCAGTGAGGGCTGGGTTTATGGTTTTATGATCCCTTCTCCAGCAAGAGTCTCGCAGACATAGGGGTACCAGCTAGTGTGGTTTATAGCCATGACACCCTCCCAATGAGTTTGCTGCCTGTGATCTCTGTCATCATCCAGACCACATATCACTCAACACAGAGGGAAGGGGGATATTGGAGGAATCTGATTTGAGAGAGAGAGATACAAGATGGAGGGGTTTGGAGCAAAATGGATGACCGCGTACATCTCTGTGTGCATGATTGCTACAAATGGATGTCATGAATTGAAGCCCTTCATTGTTTACAGTTGTCATGTGATCTATTGTGATTGGTCACAGTGATCACATGGTACCAACAGGAGCCCAGTACAGTGATCTGTCATTGGCTGTGTCCAGAGCACACAGCCAGTGACAGATCTCATTGCAGCTTGGTCCCACATCACTGTGTAAGGAAAGTTCTGGGTGGACCTCATATGACTTCCACCTGGAATGACAAAAGTCCCGCCTGGCCGTCATTTTACAATAGTCCAGGTGGGAAGTGGTTAAAAATTTTTTACATACATACTGTTGTGGAGGTGATAAGAGACACTGACTGAAATGTGTTTCTATTTCTTGGAAAATTAAGAAATTAAAAAAAAAACTAATTTACATACTGGTATGGAGGTGATCAGGGACACTGACTGAAATGTGTTTCTATATTCTTTTCATTTTTAATACTTTTTTTCTTTGTTTTTCTTAGAATTTTTTTAACCCACTGTGACCAGAGCAATATAATATTACCATAGTAACATTGTACTACTTCAAGGAAGTGATCAGGTTTTTTTGGGGTTTTTTTTACACATTATTCACATATTTTATGAATTTCACTGGTATAAGCAACAATTTGTATTGAATTAAATTTATTAATTTAGTGCATACTGTTATGATTAGATGGAATTGGCCACAGCTAATCACATGGTACAGATGGGCTGTGATTGGCCCTGTCTGTACCATGCGATCACTGTGACAAATCACAGCTAGAAACACAATTGTACACAATGGATGTCATGAATTGAAGCCCTTCATTGTTTACAGTTGTCATGTGATCTATTGTGATTGGTTACAGTGATCACAGGGTACCAGCAGGGGCCTGGTACAGTGATCAGTCATTGGCTGTGAACGGAGCACACAGCCAGTAACAGATCTCATCGCAGCTTTCTCCCACATCAGTGCGTGAGGAAAGTTCTGGGTGGACCTCATATGACGTCCACCTGGAACGACAAAATTCCCGCCTGGCTGCCATTTTACAATAGTCCAGGTGAGAAGTGGTTAAATTGGGTGTCAATGGAAAGAATACTCCTTATATTGGTTTTGCAGGTCTAGAAATTCGCAATGCATAATAATGTGTGTAGTAGAACCAAGCACTGAACTGAGCTTGCATCAGGCCCTTATATACAGCCAAGCTTAAGAAAGCTTGTTTTTTATTATTTTACAACAACAGTACCTGTCATTCTGTACTGCACACTATTATTGTTAATCATTTTTTATTCATCTGTCTGCATTTGCTGTTCTTTGGCATTAACAAACTTGTTCTGTGCTATGTTTTATTCTTGGCATTAATATTATGCTTTATTATTATAACAGTACAATTCTAGTAAAGCAGAACATCCGGCAGTATCAAATCCATTTCATTCTGATATAAAATGTAGCTCCCACTACAGTCATAGACAATAGCAGTGTGTATATTGGAACCATGTGTTGGGTATATATTCTGGTAAGTGTTAAAAGTAGGTTATTCTGGAAATGTTGCCCCTATTCATTCATTTTGGCGAGCGCCAATAGAGCGCCTTTAGAGCGCCACAAAGATTAGTTTGTGCATGTTAATTACAGTTGCCCTTTGTTTGTGAAAATACTTCTTTAATGAACAGTCTTCAAGCACATATTTTCCCTGAAAAGCTTTAATGGCTGCACACAGCTGGACGCTTTTGTCAATTCCAATTTTTTACCACAATGATAAAATAATTGGAAAATATAATGTATACAGGAAATATATAATTTTGGTACTAATAAATATGTTGGGTGTTTACACAAGACAAAGCAAAAAAAAAAATAATATATATATATATATATATACTGTACATACAGCTAACAACAAAGGCAAGATAACTGGTAATATTTAAAAAAGGAGATACTATGATGTCTTTAGAGTTCATTTTATTTACTATTGATACTGTTGCTATAACCAAGCTGGCAATAAATTATTTGATACAGCCTCCCATCACAATGTGGCACATATGGATAAAGAACCTGGCTTGAGAGAATTGATTGAATAATATATTTTATTTAAAACATATTACATTTTTTTATATTATACTATGTATAGCTCTATATGTAGCAGGGGCGGACTGACAACTCATGGGGCCCCCGGGCAATAGGGGATCATGGGCCCCTGTGTCCTTGCCCAAACTCAAAAAAACCTATGAAAAAGGTACCAGGGGCATCTCATGGGGCCCCCTACTGACCCCGGGCCCTCGGACAGTGCCCGAGTTTCCAAATGGTCAGTCCACCCCTGATATGTAGGTATTCTGATCGTATGGAAAAGGCTACTTTGCATCCCAAACACTGCATAAATGAAAAAGAAAAACATGTCAGGGCTGCTGATTCCTTTTTACCCATTTTCCCTCTACATGCCCTTGCTCCAACCTTACCTGCACAGCAGCAGCTTCCTGATGGTGGTAATAGTGGACTAATGTCTGTGCAATGTATGTTTTCATAGATGCTTGTAGTCTCCATCAGGGGCTGAATGACAACGTACAAATACACTTGAATGACAATGTAGGAGTACAGTTGGAAAACATTTGTCACCCTATGACAGAAAGTGCCTGAACTAGCATCTTCCTAGCATAGGCATCAATTATTTTAAACTGTGGATTTAAAAAGAGTAAATATAACTTGTGAAATTAAATGAACATGTTAAGGCCTAACTGAGATTTTAATGATTAGATTTAAATCTACTTTAAATAAAGTTGCAATTTTACTTCTATGACACGTTGCAATGTTTCTGTTTTTGTAAGGTTCGACAAAGCAAGTGTTTTTATATAAAAGGCTTTCAAACCCAACATGATCTGACTACACAACCTTCTGACATGCTACCAATGGACAATGAGGCCCTTGGGTATGAGAAGGGGTTATATGTGTTCTTGAGCACTTAGGGTCAATGCAAACTGGTTTAAAAAAAAACTGCTTCTACAGGAGTTTTGTGTTTTGCCTATAGAATCAGCTCAATGTTATTCTATGTGTTCAACCACATTTGAATGTTTAGAGGCATATTTTGAGCAGAAGAAAAAAATGCTTCTAATTTGTGTTTTTTATTGGACTTTCTTTGCAGAAATAATGCTAAAAACTCTTAAAGGTGCCTAAACATAACAAACTGTACAAAAATGCTTTATATGAATGTTTTTTTTTCTGCCAAAGGGAACTGGCATTTTTGTAAGCCCAGTGTACATGGAGCCTTATCATGTATTCATCATCTTGCATTGTATTTCATTATGAAATGTGTAATATCTTTGTACGGACATCTAGGGGTTTATTTACTAAAGCTGGAGAGTCCAAAATCAGACTCCCTTCTGCATAGAAACCAATCAGCTTCTAACCTCAGCTTGTTCAATGAAGCTTTGGCAATGAAACCTGGAAGCTGATTGGTTTCTATGCAGAAGGGAGTCTGATTTTGGACTCTCCAGCTTTAGTAAATAAACCCCCTAGTGTCAATGTACTATAACTAAAACTTGTCATTTTCATGCTTGTAAAGTGGTACAATCTAGTTTACTTAAGTGTCTTGGTTAGTTTACTTAGTCCATAGATTTAGTTTTAAATTTAGATGTATTTAGATTTGGTTTAGTCATCTAAATATTTATTTAGGTTTGGTTTAGTCCCTTAGTCCTTGGTTTAGTCCTCCTTTTTGTTCCCTCAATTAGTCTTCATAGTGGGTACAAGGCATAGAAGCTAATTGTCCATTTACACTTTGATATGACTGGTAATATCATGTACTGTATTTTCACAAGCTACGCCATATCATATTGGAGAGTTGAGATGTCAGTGAAATGTTCTTATTCAGCAGGTGATCATATTGGCCAGATGGACTTAGGTCTGTTGGAGGTATGTCAGTGCATAAAGCAGTGCTTGAAACAGAACAGTAAGGCCCCTTTCATACAGGGCGTACCCATCAGCAGATCTGCTTGCTCAGCAGCTGATCCCCGCTGAGCAAGCGGATGACAGGTCCGTGCCCGCTCTGTTGCTGCAGAGTGGACACAGACACTGCCTGTCCATTTACATTCAACTGGGTTTCCATCCGATCTGATGGATGGAAGGGGAATGGATCCCCATCCGTCCCTTTTTGTCAGATCAGATTGGATTGTACTGTATGTCAGTGGGTGTAAATGGACACATATCTGTTTACACCTGCCGCTCTATAGAGGAGAATAGAGGTTCTGATCAGGTCCGCTTGAAAAAAGGGCAGGCAGACCCGATCAGAACATCCGTGTGAAAGGGGCCTTAGAGTTTTGCTAAACTTTGCTATACCTCACTGTTTGAGGTAGAGAAAAAAGTGAAAAACAACATTTTAACCACTTTACAACCGCACTATAGCTGATCACATGACTAGGTAAAAGGCCATGCACAGCGGCCTTATCAACAGCACTTTCCTCACGCTGTCACAGCATGAGGAAAGTACTGCCAATAACCAGCAAATGTCACAGAGCAGATTTGCACTGATAATCAGGGCACTGATCATCAGTGCCCTGATCATCAGTGCCACCCATCAGTGCCCAGAAGTGCTGCCCATCAGTGCCCAGCAGTGTCACCCACCAGTGCCACCCATCAGTGCCCAGCAGTGCCACCTATCAGTGCTGTCCAGCAGTGCCACCTATCAGTGCTGACAGCAGTGCTGCCCAGCAGTTGAGCCCAGTAATGCCACCCAGTTAGTGCTGTCAGTCAGTGCCATCAGTCAGTGCTTCCCATCAGTGCCACCAGTCATTGCTGCCCATCAGTGCCCATAACTGCCACCTGTCAGTGCCCATCATTGCTGCACATCTGTGCCACCTCATCAGTGCCCATCAGTGCTTCCTATCAGTGCAGCCTCATCAACGCACATCAGTGAAGGAAAAAAATTATCTGTTTGCAAAATGTTATAATAGAAACAAAGAAAAACTTTTTTTTTCAAATTTTTGCTCTTTTGTTTATAGTGCAAAAATTAAAAACCCAGTGGCAATTAAATACCACCAAAAGAAATCTCTATTTCTGTGCAAAAAATGCTAAAAATTTCATATGGGTACAGTGTTGAATGACCGCGCAATTGTCATTCAAAGTGCAACAGCGCTGAAAGCTGAAAATTGGCCTGGGCAGGAAGGGGGTAAAAGTGCCCAGTAGGCAAGTGGTTAAAGAAAATTACTATTTCTAAACAAATAATAATATCCTTTGTCATAATTATTGAAGGATAGGAATATTGTGACCTAGAGCAGGTTTTCTGAACCAGGGTTCCATGATACCCTAGGGTTCCTCCATAGCTTGCTAGGGGTTCCTTGAGCAATGAGGAATATCTCATCTCAAATAAGATTTTCCCACTGACGCCAATTATATTTTTCGCTACTAATGGGGCAATTATTCCTAATTATGTAAGGAGCATTCTTCCCACTGACCATCACATTAATGTATCAAGAGTTAGCAGGGGTTCCCTGAAACTGGGACATTATTTCAAGGGTTCCTCTGTGTTGAAAAGGTTGAGAAAGATTACCTAGAGAAATAGTCCGAATGCCCTTAAAGTATCTAGAAGGAATCCAACTCTATAGATACACAGAGAGTTTTGTGAGTGGTTAAACTTCATGGATCTTTTTACAACCTAGTTACATTTATATAAATGATGCAACAGCAAAATAATAAAGACACTTATTTAATGTATTAGTATCAGTTTGCAATTTAAAGTCACCATACAGATATATCATTTTCATCTGTGCATATAATAGACAGGGAAACAGTAGCCAAGTGGATATCTTGTCACTGTTTCATGTTTCACTGTTTACGTTAAACAAAAAAGGGCAGGCAAAATTAAACATTTAATGTAATAAATGCAGCCACCTGGTCATTACTTCTGATTTAATTAGGATCAAGTCTGAATATACATGACTTAATTAACTTACAGTATAGTCATTCTGAACACATTTGATAGGAAGAAATGCAGTCATTATGATAATTTGAATCAATTGTGCATTTGATCCTTACAATACTTCATTGAATTCCATTTGCGTGACAGAATGACACAATCCCAAGGGCATGTTATTTTATACCTAGAAAACCTATTGCTGACACTATAAAGGTCTGCTCTGTGGAATGGTATTATGAAACATCTTGTCTGCTCATGTCACATTATTGTGATCTGAATTTGGTAATGTCCTGAAATCCTTATTGTTTAAAGTGGACCTGTCAGACAACATTGCTAACAGGGCATTAATATGACACCGTGAATAATTGCGGAGATGCAATGCACAGTTTCTGTCATACATACCTCACTTGAGAAATGTTAACAAAAAAAATTGTGTGAAATGTCAAATATAAAGCAAACTTTAGCTTAACTCTGGGCACAAAAAATACTTTAATTTCTCAATAGCCACAATGGGTATACATCTATTTTGTATATATTAATTCTTTTGCATGAAACTGAAAGTTCCTTTGAAAAGTGAGCAGCCTATTTGCCTTTAGTAATTCAGTCCCAATGTGGTCATGTGGAACCTAGAGTTTGTGGTTCACTCTGGGGAACGCTTGTATTACCAAAAAAAAATTTTTAGAGGTCAGAAGGAGAGTAAGCAAGTTCTGTACTAGTGAATAGAATTTTAAAAATATGTGTCTAGGTATGTACAGATTGCATAATACAGACATAATATTCAGTAATCATTAACTTTGGTTTAGTAATATGATGCATCTGTCTAGTATGATAGATACTGGGAGTGGGGACATACTAACTTTAATGATAAAGCTGACATTTACAGAAAAAAAATTTCTTTCACAAGAGAAATTCAACTAATTTGGTTTTAGCAGCAAAATTAACAAGGAATTTTGGATCCATGTAGTTTTCAAACAATAGAACCATGGTAAGTCTACCAAACTATAATACATATCTTGTTATAGCTAGCTAAAGACATCCCATGGTGGTTGGATGTTCTGAGTACCAAACTCCAGAAAATAGCTGTCCTATTGATATGCACATTCAGGGAATATGATCTTGCACTGTAATCTCATGTCAAGGTCCCAGACCTATTTCCATCTAAATCTTTCAGAACCTGTCCAGTTAACCGTAGTCTGGTGTTAAAGAACTGAAATAGCAGAAAAACTCCCCGCAGATCAATTTGTGGAAGAGCTCATGTAACTTCAGCAAAGGACCAGTTTTTTTTTTCTTTGGTACCAATATTTGAAAACACTTACAAGCCTTTAAGCTGGTATCAGTATGGTAGAGGGTTCACGTGTTTCTTGCTTATACCAGCTTAATGCAAGGACCATTGTTCTCATTTTTATGTCATAATCGGTATTTAATACATTGTTGTAACCAGCATATTTGACACCTAGAGCAGATCATTTTTTTATCACTTTCCCACTTAAGGCATCTTTATATGTCAAATTATTTTCAGTATTAATCCTGAAATTACATTACTATTTAATGTTTTATATATGATCGTGTTGGTAAAAAAATTAAATTCAAGGTTCTAATAGCGGAGAATGTAGAGAGCTCTGTTGAAACGTGGTGATAATAGCAACATGCTTTGATGAGTGTCAGGCCTACAGGGCTCTAAATTATAGTAATACGATCTTCTAAACAGCAATGCCTTTACAATATATAAACATATATGCCAAATGACAAAAATTCTTCATTCCTCCCCCAAGCAAAATTCTCCATGCTGTTTTAGAGCCGCATAAGAATGTCACTGTTTTTAAGGGTTTCTAAACCATAATACAAAAATGTAATACATTGCAGCTTACTTGTTCTTAGATGGGGTGCCCTATCAGTTTCTGTTTCCATATTTCTCTTTATTTTTGTCCAGTAATCCAGTACATTATAAACTTCCCATCCCTGGGTAGCTATGCTTACTTCTCCACTGTATCTATGGAGCGAGTCATAGACTTCAAATATGTCTGTCTGTCATGTCACCTCTATTACATGGGATATCAAGATGGGGAGATTAGTAATGTACGCCAGAAAGATAACAATGTTTTATTACAAGGACACTGCATTTCTGGAAAGATTCTAGATGCAAGTTCTGTATTTGTGAAAATAAGATTTAACCTGAAAAATAAAAAATAATGGTGCCACCATATCCGAGGACTAGTGAGATGCAATATATTATAATTTTTTTACTTGGTTTAGTTCTAATGTATTAGTCACATAATGGTTACAACCAATACAGGGTTTCTTCTTCACCCACAGTTCTCAGGCTGCCTCTCCTTGCAATTAATTGCAGGTGTCTTTGAAATGTATTTTAGGTCTTTCTATGGGGTTGGCATAGTTTTTAAACGACAGGCAGTCCTCTTTTTTTTGGGAGTTATAACAAACAGCCCTCCACAAACAGAATATTGCACCAAACCCACATAAAAACCAGAGAACCAGAACCTTCGCTATGTGAGAGGATTTGATAATAAAGTTGGCAGTACCCCTACACAGGACAAAACCTCTGTGAACAAAGGGATTCTGTCATGGTCTGGAGTCAGGCTTCAGAGACCAGTAGCTATAGCAGTGAAACAGTACCCACTGACAGCCATAAAAATAGATCACCCTGGCAGTTAACGAGGGTTTACCTGAGGTGTGGAGTCTAAGTTCTAATTGGTATTCACCAGAGCTTCTGATGGTGGAGATGAATTTTGCTGTGTGTTAGCACCAGGTTGCGGGCCTCAGGATTGCCCCACCAGGAAGTGAACAAGCCAAGGTCCAGTAGCAGAAAAACAGGTAGGGATCAAACAGAAGCAGAGTCAGTAAACAAGCCAAAGGTCAGTAAAGAATGTTTGCAGGTTGAGAGTAAGCAGAAGTGTAGTCAAGGAATAAGCCAAAGGTCGGTAAGCAATGGTAGCGAAGATACTGTATGGAGAACAGCAGGATATACAACAGCGAGATATTGGCTGGAGAGAGCACAATAACCTGACAAACAGGAAGTGCAGAGACATGGCTTAAATCAGGAAGTTCATGGGAGTAGCAAAGAGTTCAAAATTCATGAAAAACAAACTACAAGGCAAGATTGTCTAACAGATCCAAACAGAGCTGTCCAGCATTTCTAGTGGGTCAGCAAGAAGAGTCATTGCCAGACACAGCAGAGCTCCAGGCTCCAGGCACTGAAAATTACCTTCCCGGGAAATCAACCAGTAATCTAATCAAAGTTATTGGGAGCAGAGGAAATGCTGTAACCGCATATAACATTTATCATAGATATAGTGATGCACACCTGTATGGAAACAATAAACACTTTCTATAAGAAGATATTTGTTTATTTATTACAGGTACTTGTATAGCGCCGTAAATTTACGCAGCGCTTTACATATATACTGTACATTCACATCAGTCCCTAACCCTCAAGGGGTGTACAATCTAAGGTCCCTAACACTCACATTCATACGTACACATACTAGGGCCACTTTAGACAGGAGCCAATTCACCTACCAGCATGTCTTTGGAGTGTGGGAGGAAACTGGAGTATCCGGAGGAAACCCACGCAGGCACAGGGAGAACATGCAAACTCCAGGCAGGTGTTGCCATGGTTGGGATTTGAACCCACAACCCTAGAACTGCCAGGTGGAAGTACTAACCATTTAGCCACTGTGCTACCCATAAGATATTACTAATAGTACACACATTCAATGTACCAACAGGTATTATCAACAAAGGGCCCAACAACAGTCCTGGTGAAATTGTGCACATATACTTTCGTCCAACAAACCTGGAACGCAGCTCCTCAGCTATGTACTCTACTACTGCTTCTTAGTCCCTAGTAGCTTCTAATCTGTCATGCAACCTCTAACTATCAAGTGGACGTTGGATACCTAACCTGGCTCTAGCTTCTGCTGGTTATTGAGGCCTGAACTAAAACTAGCTATAGAAGCCCAAACCAGAATGGACAGAGTTAACTAGAATAACAAGAGCTGCATATGAACTCTATTAGAGTTAACAGGTTCACCTAATGTGACTACTACACACACGCACTGTATCACAGACTTAGTTATCTGGTAGAGTGCACGTAAGATAACAAGGAGACAGATATACTTCTGTTACCAGTCTTTAGATACATTACTATATATATACCCATATGAGCTAAGAGCAACAATAGTAAACTATTAAGCATAGGAGCAGTTGCCTAATAATTCATGCATTGGGGTCTGGATTCAGCAATAGCTCTCCAATGGACAGGACATAACTCTAAGACTTTTTCTCTGTCTCCAATAGGACATATGTCTTAGACGTATCCTCTCTCTCCTCAGTTACTGCTTCTTGGATTTCCAAACCAACAACCCAGAGACAAAAAGTGCTATACATAATGAATTATGTGATAAGCAGCATAGCTATTTACAAAAACAGACAGCAGACGACAGAGGATCCCTACACATGTGCTACCAAGTGGTAGGAGTGTGGGCTATAGGTGAGGCAGAAGACTCAAGTAGGGCACTGGTACTTTGTGGACCCAGCACCAGATGTTGCTATACTCTTTGTATCTTTTTCAGTGGTGCATGCTATGCTTTAAGAATCAGAACATACGCTCTTCGTTCAGTTTTATTTTTGAAGAGGTATGCACTCAGAATTCTGATTATATGGTTTCATGCTATAGGCACACTTACAGTAGTTTGTAACTGTCAGAAACCTTCTTGCTTCTCAATCTCAGAATTACACACTGTTAATATGAAATCTGAGAGCCTCTTGACTAGTCATTCAATTTCTTTCACAATGGAGACTAATCAGGATGATGGAATGAAGGTACAAAAGGAGTTATTAAAATGCATTCAAATCTTTCCCTATAATTCAGTGGTTCTCTCCATCACCTACCTCAAATAAACAGGCATAGCATAAATGCATTAACATATTGCTCCATCTGTATGTCAAAGTCAACATTAAACTCCTGTAAGAAGTTGATATTTTCCTAAGTAGTAAAGCTCTTGGGCTTTTACTAATGTTTCTACACTCACTATGCATCTTGGCTCCAAATAGATTGTCGTACTACAATGTTGTATTACCCAAAATAAATTTAAACTAAATGGCTATGTCCAGCTTAGTAATAAAGGACATACAGTATATCATATAAAAGCCAGAAAATAAGGCCCTAAAAATGCCGATTCACACTTTATTTTAAAAATGGACACGCAATTCATTGCAATATGAAGATGAACACACATAGTTGTATGGTAAATTTGATAAGAGGTGAAAAATATGCAGAACATATTGCTAGTTTTTCAAAGGGATGATCAAAGACCTATACCTTACTCATGGTCACACATGTCAGTTTTGGTAATGAAGATCAGTCCCACACAGTCTCTTCATGCTGGTCTCCAACTGGTCTTGTTTCTGCCTCCTATGCCCAGATCATTATGTACAGAGCTGGACCTGTAGCCAATATTAGTCCTATATTGTATGTGGTACAGGGCGGACTGACCATTTGGAAACTGCCCGAGGGCCCGTGGTCAGTAGGGGGCCCCATGAGATGCCCCTGGTACCTTTTTCATAGGCTTTTTTGAGTTTACGCAAGGACACAGGGGCCCCATGATCCCCTATTGCCTGGGGGCCCCATGAGTTGTCAGTCTGCCCCTGATGTGGTAACTCTACAGTGCTCATCCACATTCCGGGGCAGGAGCAAAAAGGATCAGAGTGCTGGATGCAATGGAGAAAGGTATGTTTTACTCTTTTACATAATCCCTTAAACAAAGTGAGCAATATATTTGTCATCAGCTGGGGTGGGGGGACAAGGTTTGTAATTTATTGAGTGCCTAGAGTTCTGATTTAAAGTGCAGCAAACAATGGTATTTTATGCAAAACTGTTTGAGTTGATTGTAGATGAATTTGCACAGACATACCATCAAGGAACATAAAGAAGATGACCTCTGCACACCTGTAGGACACCATTTCGCACAACCAGGCCACACAATGGGAGACCTCAATGTTTTAGTACTTAAAGGAAATTTCAAATCCATTCAGGAAAGAAAAACTTTTGAACTAAGAATGATAATTCTATTTGACACAAGAGATAAGGGCCTTAATTTGGACATGGGATTCCTCAATCATTATCCGACATTTATGACATTTATGACTCATTTATGACTATTAACTGTAGCTTGACTCCCTCGGTGTGAGTGTAGTATCCCCCCCCCTTCCCCCTCGTTTTGACTGCATCTTATCTCTAGCCTCCTTTTCTTTTTTTTTTTTTCTTTCATCTCTTCTAACATTCTGCTAACTTTGTGAGTAGTACTGCTTAGACCTTGAAGAAGGGGACATTCCCCGAAAGCTTGTCCTCAAGATTGTATGTTAGTGCAAATAAAAAAAGTATCACGGACAGTACTCAATTGTTTCTGATGCAAAACTGTTAAATCACTCAGTGGTTTCTAAAGTCTCCCAGGCACTCTGATGGTATTCTACTTCCTATAGCACCCTTTCTCAACCTTTTTACATCGAAGGAACCCTTGAAATTGTTTTCAGTTTTTGGAGAACCCTTACTAAAACCATATCATCAGGGGTCAGTAGAAACAATTATGCCAACAGTAGTAGTAGGCATAATGGAACCCTTACACTGAGAGTGCCACTCTTACTGACAGCTAAAAAAGGTAATTGTTGTCATGCTGTTGGCTTTGCCAAGGGGTGTTGGCCCCAAAACTATGCAGGCACCATCAGATGGTTGGTCAATCAACCACAGCTAAAGCAATCTCTGAAGGAACCCTAAGATCCTGTGGAAACCTGATTTAGAATGGTTGCCATATTGTGCTTTATAATAATTAATGTATTTATATTTATTTCATATTAATGCTGAAAGTAGCATGGAAAGTAGTAGGGGAATCACTCCTGTTATAGCAAGAGGTAAGGACTCCGGAGTTTGCAGGAATGGAACTGGGATATATGACTACTGGGATATATGACTAGGGTACGAAGATGTCACCACTGGGATACACAAAATATATATGAATAATGACACAGCCCACTAGACTCCATCTCTAACCAAAATCTTGAAGATTGACCATAATATAACTCATGAAAAAATACACTATCTACAGTAAATCATTCCAGAAATATACACATACAAAAGTTGTTTTTTTTTTTTGCACTACTTCCCCCGACAATTTTTAAAACCAACTACAAAGGTTGGATTAGTAGTACACATTTACATGATGGTGGCTCTACAGTATGATTAGTGTGGTTGGGTTCTATAATCACCATCTCATGTCTATGACTATCCTAAAACTGAACCAAATAAACTAAAACAATTCCCCTATCCAAACATCCAAAGTGGATGGGGGAATCCTCCCCGCTGCACTATTGTATTCTGACAGTGGGGAGAGTCCCCCACTGTCAGAATACACAGATCAGCACTGCAGCCTATTGCCTGAAGCGCTGATCAAGGGGCTTTTATCCAACAGGGCAGTTGAACAGATGTTGATCGATAGAATTACTTATGTTCATCTGCAATAGCCACCGACTAAATTTCAATCCATCTATGGCCACCTTTAGAATCATATATCACTCCTTTTCAGACACAAATTGTGTAGGTGGCTGGGTGTTGCTCGTAGACCATGATTCCCCAGGTAAAGTCTATGTTACGCTATCAACAAGTCTCATTACTCACAAACTAGAGACTTCAACCTCTGCTTTGCATGTTTTAATTGAACCTCCTAGTTAGTGCTTATATGCCCTACTCAGATGACAGGTAACCAGGATGTCTGACAGCCTGCATAAGACTAACATTCATAGAAATGACATCCCAGAGCCAGACACATGCTGGAACCTTTAGTTCCACCAAGGCTGAAATGCCAAACGATGCCTACTCCTTGTATACTATATACAAAACTATGTAGTCTATATACTCTAGTGTATAATATACAACATGTTATACTATACTATACTATACAATACAGCACACAATACATTAGCAGCAGTTGAGTGGTACAAACCAATAAATAACGTTTACTTCAAACCATAATTGAGAGTGTCTGAGAGTTGCTCCTCAGCAAACATACTCTTTGGCATGTTGGCAGGATTTGTTTTTCACCAGGAACATGGGGGGATGCAGTTCTGGCACCTCCAGCACGGTATGTATGTATTGGCAATGGGTGCTGGACTGTGCTGGAAGGTCTATTGATGCTGGCTGCTGGTAGATCTATTTTTGCAGGAAGATCTGTTGTTTCTTTGGAGGTTTATTGTTGCTGGTGGGAGATCTATTGTTGCTAGGGGGTCAATCGTTATCTGGAGGGATCCAGAGTTAAGAGAGGGGTCTACTGTTGCTGGCTGCTGGAGGCTTTATTGATGCTGGCTGCTGGGAGATCTACTGCTGCTGGGAGAATATATTGTTGCAAGAGATCTATTATTGTTCATTAGCACCACAAAATAATATTTGGTTCTGTATTCTCTAAAAGGGGCATAACTGGGAGATGGGTAGGGGATGGAACCAAGGGACAGTGCTCAGAGGTGGGTAGGAGGCAGAGACAAAGAGCGACTTGGAAGTGGGGAGTACCTGCACCTATTATCTGAGAAAAAAAAGCCCTGCATCTTGGTATCTATGTTTGTGAGCCTTAGTCTCAGTATCTCCAGAAGTGTGTTGAAGATGGCAATGGTCATCCTGGTAAAGTTGGAAAACCTCTCCAGGAACTTGCATAGCCCTCCATACCTAGTGGCAAAGTATCCAAGTGTTTGATGCTGTGACACCAGAGGATGTGTACAGTAGCGACTCATGATTCCTCTCTGCTTTCTTCTCCTCTTCCACCTGACCAACATCATAGTTTTGCTGAGCTCGACACCGGGGTCCATAATATCAGCAAGATATTGGGAACATAAACAGCCAGCACACCTCTCTTGTAAGAGCAGAAACAAAGTGCAAGAAACTTATTTGAATAAATTCAAACAGGGCATTCTAGGAATGCAAAAAGATCTTAAAGAAGAAAGAAGAAGAATCTCATGCATGTAAAGGCATACAGACGTTTTACACATCTAAAAGTATGTAAAAGCATGCACTTTATGGACCAAACTTGTGTTTTTTTTCAGCCATTTCAATGTGGTTGTGTGCATGAGGCCTACAAAGATCATGGAAACCAAAGTTTTTTGAAATTACACATAATCCAATACCTGATGGAGACTGATTTGTCTCGGTTATAAAATACCTATAAAAAAGAAAGTTAGAGTCTGCAAATGATATAAATGGGAAGGCTCATGTTACTAGGGATTTACAGTTCAATGTAAATGTAAAGGAGTTCCAAGGACAGAACTATTTTCTTTTATAAGGCAGCCCACATACAGGCAGAGAAATGCTGAAGAGACAAAAATTGTAAACCTGTCCACTGTCCATTTACTTTTGGCATTTAGAATTATGGGGCCCCATAGAATGTATTTCTTTAATTAAAATGATTACATTTTTTAAAACAAATATAATGTGTTATGAAATCATGTTCAGTAAACACAATACTTGTTCTGTTCTTCTTTAAAGATTCTTTGCTAAACAAGCAACAATTTGAACTGAGAACAGTCAAGTTGGCCCATTGCATCCACGTAACAAGGTATGGTATAAAATAGTAGTTTATTTTGTTGGAGGTGATCTGGTGTTACTGTTTGACATCGCAATACAAATGTCTCTGGCTTACTTCAGGGACAAATAAGAGGAGAAAAATAGTCAGAAAATGTGACAGTGCAGTTCATTTATCTTCACCTCAGCTACGCTTTTGGCCAAAGATAATGGGATATAAAATGCAAGCAGACAGGATATGGCTCCTGCTAGGAGGGATGGGACAGAACTGTGATTTCAATCATTGCTTTAGTGTTTCCTCAAGCATAATTCAGAGAGAAGATCCAAAATGGAACCTGAAGTGAAAAAGATATAAAAAAAGGTATAAAGAGGCTTCACATCTTACAGACAGATTTAGGGTTATTTTGCTTGAATTGTTAAAGTTTATTTTCTCTTAAAGCTTAGGATTTGGAGCTAGCAAAATATTAGCAGCTGGTACATACTGTGTACGATGTTGTACTGGCTTTGGATTTGTAACAGTTTAATGTGTTTCTGCTCCTCAAGACAGAGTCAGATTAGGGTAAAATGGGGCCCTAGGCAAGGTAGCAACTTTGCCACTCCTCAATCTCTTTGATTGATGTTGAAAAGTATTGGAATAGGAATAGAGAAGCCATAATAACAGTATTGACTTTACTGGCATGGCTGGGTTGATCAGACACCGACTGCCTACAAGTGCATCATTCTGCAGTAGAGTTGCAGATGGTCACCCTGGACATTTAACTGGCCCTAGACTCCTGCCTAGGTTGTCTTATAGATGATCCAGCTCTGTCACAACTCTGTCTATACCTTATGTATTGGTTACAAGAATTTTTCCAGTTAGGATTTGAGTTGCCACCTCACCCCATTAAATGCACAGGTCCAGAGGCTAATTTAATGCAGATAAGGCATTAAGTAAGTGTAATTAACACCGTAATCAGCCACAAAACCTGTGTAAATAATATGTGTTTGATTTTAAAAGAGATGAGGTGGCAACCCTAGTTAGTTATGCTACTATCATTTTTTAAATTAAATTATATAATAAATTATACAAGCAACCTACAATCTATGTGGACATAATGCAGAAGCCTGACTCTCTATTCCTTAGGCCCCCTTCACATGAGGTGACCAATTGGGTCTGCCTGTCAGTTTTTTTTTGTAGGCAAATGCGATGGGACCCTCCATTCTCCTCTATGGAGCGGTAGATGTGAACGTACATGTATCCGTTAACACCTGCCTACATCCAATCTGATCCATCAAAACAGATGGGTTGGAATCTGTTCTCCTTCCATCTGGTATATCAGATGGCAGTCTGCTGTAAATGGACAGGCAGTCTGTTTACATCCAACCACCCATAGAGGAGAGCAGCCTGAGTCTGTGCCTGCTCTGCATAAGTGGATACGGACCAGCCATCCTGCTCAGCAGGGATCAGCGGACAGATCCCCCACTGAGCAAGCAGACTCCTTCCGAAGGTTGCCCTGCTTTTAAGGGTCCTTAATGTCCAAATGAACATTGCATACGTTGGTGGCTTTGGGGGGCTTTACATACACTCCCAGTGGCTGAAACCACTGCATGGCTTCCACACACCCTAGTAATAATGCCTCCTCTCCCATGTGCACCCATGTCATGCTTTTTAGGCTCCATGTGGACTTCAGCAGGCCCAAGACTGGCATGGCAGGTGCTGCCAAGTGGGGCACAGGAGACCAGCAAATGTCAATTTGCTGATCTCCCTCCCTTTTACTGACCCGGAAGTAATGTGTAAAACATCGCTTCTGGGTCCCGGTGACACTGTTCCCAGGAAGTATGGTTGAAGAAGTAGTTATTGGAACACGATCTGCATTCCATTAGCTTCACTGGCTGATAGGTTTGACATCAGGGGATTCCTGACATCTCATTAAAGAGACCGTTTTGTCCCCTATGTGATGAAAAAAAAAGTTTAGTAAAACAAAATTATAAAAAAATAAGTTAAAAAAATTAATTTACTCCCAAGCATCTAAAATGCTCTAAAAAAAAAATATTGGTTCACCCCACATACACGCACATACAAATGTAAATACATGTGTTGGGGGCTCCTACGCACAAAAATGTTGATTGAGACACACATGTTACATATTGCCACAAACTCGTTGCTTTTCATCCAAAACCTAGGAAGAAAAGCCTTTCCCCTACTAGCATTTAGTGCTCTCTGTATAGTGCAGTGGTCTCTCTGCAGAGATTATACAGTCCTACTGTTAAATGAGACCTATAACTCTCCAATCTGCTGTTTGAAGAACCTTAGGTCTGATTCAGTAAGGGGTATGTTGTTTCTCTGCAAAGAGGTCACTGTTTACATACAGAAAATAAGGGTCCATCGCTATACCGTGCAGGCAGAGAGCAAAAAAAGCTAAAAACATGGTCCAAAACAACTGCAGCACGCGCGTCTAGGATTTCAGGTCCCATTTGTTACATCTGCTACTGTTCAGGAAAAGATAATGTATATTATATAGGGCACACTTGATAGAGCCCAACCTCTGTAGCTGTAGGACATAGAGCCTCTCCAAGCCTCATTTTGATACACAGACACATTCTAGGTCATACTTCCTGATCCTATAGACAAAGCTGCTGCTGGATGGCTGGATGTCTCACCTGGATCTTAATACACCACACGATGAGTCTTTTTAACTATCTTATAAGTGCAATTTATCTATTGTTCACTAATAAATTGTCTATACTGTACTTAGAGGCGCCTTCCTCTTTTTCATGTCCAGGAAAAGATTACTCACTACAGATGCTCTAAGCAGAGCTTATATTCCCACCTTAAAAAGGAGGCAAATAGACATTGGATGAAAATGCTTTGTGGAAACTAGGACACTGATCCTATATGGTTTTAACAGACGAAGAAAATAAATAGCCTCTAAGTCTCACCACTGCGGGACAATTGTAAATGTAAGATTAAAAACAGCTGGTGTTAGTTCACTGTGAGAAATATGGTATTTGAAGATGCTCTATGGAATTATAAAAACAGTGTGCAACATAGACCCGTGTGTGGCAGCCATCTGAAACAAGTGCGACTGTGGAATTGATGGGGATATGTCCTAAAGGAGACACCTGTTTTAGTGATCATGAAAGTGAAATTCATGGTGTGGTATTTCAATAAAAATCCCTCATTACCTGAACAAATGTGTATTCAGAAGATGGCAATATCTCCTCCTGAATGTCTGGAAGCTGTTGCTTATTCGCCCTCTGAAAGGTGACCCAATGCACAGAAGTGTAACTAGGACTTTCAGGGCCCCAGTGCAAGAAATCATGAAGTGTCCCACTGACCCACTGGTTCTTGAGCCTTTTCCATCGGTCCCAGGGCACTTTACTCCCATCGTGGGTCTCTTTATTATAGTCCTGTTGCAGGACCCTTTCCCATGTTTTTCCCTTCTTGCATAGTTGCCAAAATTTTAAACAAGTTTTTAGGGCCACCTTTTTTCTGTGTGGCCAGAACTCCACAGTAGGCAGAGCATGTACTTTAAATAGGGGTGGGGAATTAATTTAATAAGGGCATGGTTCTACAAAAAGCATATTAATACCATATTAACATATTTGTTGCAGGCCTATATATAGCATTGCCCCCTTAGGAGTTACTGAGTTTTGGATCCCCCTAAAGTCCTGCACAGCCAGGCATCACACATTTTCTTCCTTACTTTGCACACGGGAGTCACTAAACAGTCCTCGAGCTTAGTTTTGTGATTTTATTAAGGGGTTTAGAACTTGGATGGGGTCTAGTGGTATATGGGATGCCTGAAGAACTGTCGAACTTTGAGACAAACTCCTTAGCAACTATGTACAAAAATGTGGATAGCAACAGTCTCTTTCCTCGAAGAGCTCCAAAGACTCTTCCTAGTGTACCTCCTCAGACTCTGGATGATTACTCCTCTTAACCCAGCTGCACTGAGGGTGTTTCCTGGGCAAGGGTGCCCAAGAGCTGTTAATTTAGAAACAATTCCACATGAGAATCTAGTTGGGACCTGACTGCCCTCTCCCCTTGCCCAGCCCAGGGGATGTAGGAGTACTCTCCTGTTATCTTGGTGGGTTGGTGGCTGCCTTCAGGGCTGTCTCCTTCCCTTCTACACAGTCTGTCCTCCTTGGGAGATGTTGAGGAAATGGAGATTCTCTTTTCCAGCTATCTGCCTGTAGGTGGGCTCCCCTCCCTGGAGCCCACTCCAGCCTTCCTCAATCCATCTTCCATCCGACACTTACCCTGCTGCACAGGATCTGCCACTTTAAAGGGTTGTCTTTGGTCACCATGTCCAGATTTCTGCCTGGGGATTGACCAAGGTCCCTCAAACATGCAGATCTGGGCCTCCTCCCCTCCTTGACCCCTCTTCCAGAAAGTTCTCTAACTCTCTAAAAGGGTGGGATGGCCCCAAAAGCCCAGACCTGTTAGAGCCTCCCAGTCTTTCCTGAGGTGAACTTCTGCCTCACTCACAGGCTTACTCATCCCAGGCTGCTACTCAGCCTCTGTCTAACCAAAAAAACTAGCTAACTAACCTAGACGGTGGTTATATACAGTATATATATATATATATATATATATACAGTTGCAAGAAAAAGTATGTGAACCCCTTGGGATTACGTGGAGTTTTCCATGAATTGGGCATAAAATGTGCTCTGAACGTCATCTAAGTCACAACAATAGAAGAACACAGTCTGCTGAACATAATACTCCACAAACATTAGATGTTGCCATGGTTTAATTGCACATAACATGTAAACATTCACAGTGCAGGGAGGAAAAAGTATGTGAACCTTTGGACTTAATAACTGGTTGACCCTCCTTTGGCAGCAATAACCTCAACCAAACGTTTCCCGTAGTTGCAGATCAGACCTGCACAACGATCTGGAGTAATTTTGGACCACTCCTCTTCACAAAACTGTTTCAGTGTAGCAATATTCTTGGGATGTCTGGTGTGAATCGCTCTCTTAAGGTCATGCCACAGCATTTCAATCAGGTTGAGGTCAGGACTCTGACTGGGCCACTCCACAAGGCGTATTCTGTGCTGTTGCAGCCATTGTTTTGTTGAATTACTTGTATGCTTTGGGTCATTGTCCTGTTGCATCACCCATCCTCTGCGGAGCTTCAGTTGGCAGACAGATGGTCGTACGTTTTCCTGCAAAATGTCTTGATAAACTCTGGAATTCATTTTCCCATCAATGACAACAATCTGTCCAGGCCCTGAGGCAGCAAAGCAGCCCCAAACCATGATGCTCCCTCCGCCATGTTTTACAGTGGGGATGAGGTTTTGATGTTGGTGTGCTGTGCCTTTTTTCTCCACACATAGTGTTGTGTGTTCTTCCCAAACAACTCAATCTTGGTTTCATCTGTCCATGGTATATTTTGCCAGTAGTGCTGTGGAACATCCAGGTGCTCTTTTGCAAACTTCAAACGTGCTGCAATATTCTTTTTGGACAGCAATGGCTTCCTCCGTGGTGTCCTCCCATGTACTCCATTCTTATTTAATGTTTTCCTTATTGTAGATGTGTCAACAAAAATGTTAGCATGTGCCAGAGATTTCTGTAGGTCTTTAGCTGACACTCTGGGATTCTTCTTTACCTCATGCAGCATTCTGCGCTGTGCTCTTGCAGTCATTTTTACAGGACGACCACGCCTAGGGAGAGTAGCAACAGTGCTAAACTTTCTCCATTTGTAGACAATCTGTCTTACCGTGGACACATGAACATCAAGGCTTTTGGAGATATTTTTGTAACCCTTTCCAGCTTCATGCAAGTCAACAATTCTTGATCGTAGGTCTTCTGAGAGCTCTTTTCTGCGAGGCATGGTTCACATCAGACAGTGCTTCTTGAAACCAGTAAACCCAAAACAGGTGTGTGTTTTTTAAGGGCAGGACAGCTGTCAGCAACACATCCAATATCATCACACTGATTGGAGTCAAGGTTGGCTCACTCCTGGCTCCAATTAGCTCTGGGAGAGGTCATTAAGCTAGGGCCTCACATACTTTTTCCTCCCTGCTCTGTGAATGTTTACATGTTATGTGCAATTAAACCATGGCAACATCTAATGTTTGTGTAGTATTATGTTCAGCAGACTGTGTTCTTCTATTGTTGTGACTTAGATGACGTTCAGAGCACATTTTATGCCCAATTCATGCAAAACTCCACGTAATCCCAAGGGGTTCACATACTTTTTCTTGCAACTGTATATATAGTTGTTATGGGGTCTTCTTGGGTCTGGAGTAAAGATGTCAGCTGCGATGGGGGGGGGGCTCTGTGTTTTTTTTGGGGGGGAGCAGCTGTTGCTGTAATGGGCTATTATAGCAACAGCCTCTGCCCCCCAATAAAAAAAACACACAGACCCCCACAGCTGGCATCTTCCCCGAGAGATAAAAAGACTTATTCACAGCCATTCACATGAAATACACCTCATTACAGCAATGGACACTCGCCTTCCCCCTCCCCCCCCAAAAAAAAAGACCCACAGCTATGATCTTCCCAAAAAAGATCAAGATTAAGCAAAGACCCCAATAGCACCACTAGTAGCAAACCCCTGTCTGTTCTCTGAGCCTGATGGAGCTTGCCTCACACATGCTCACGGCTGCACTACCTTTGCTGGTGCGATCACCTCTGAGGCTGGCCACACCACTTCCCTGAATCCCACCCAATCACTGGGAGGCAGAAGGCTCCATCTGACCTTGCATCACTGAGTCCATACTGAGAGCAGCCTGAACATAGCTAAATTGCTGGGAGAGGAAGTAGGTGGAGGGATCTGTGTCCCCACTGTGTGTAGCATGTCCGTGCTGATTCTGAGTGCTGTAAACCCACCCCCAGAATGGCCTTGGGCAGATCAGAACAGTTGGCAACTATGTTTCTGCCATCCTGGGGCCCCCCACAGTGACGGAATGCCATGGACCGGTTGCAAATGTGTCTTTTGCAACCCTGGTAGTTCCAACACTGCCACTGCAGATTCAGCTCCTGTAAATAAGCCCTTACAGTGTCAGACCCCATGCTCTGTAGCTGTCTATAGTATTAAATGAGATCTAGCACTAAAAAAGATAATTGCTAGAAGGTAGAGGATTCTTTGCATGTCTCTTCTTCTTTATAACTTCTCGCATTTTTATTTTTGTGTTCAGTGCCTGCAACTCATTCAAAGTGCATTGTACACTTTCATCCTGCTTACAGCTGCCAATAATGAAGCTGGGTGCTGCAAAGATGTAACTCAGACATGTGTGTACAGGAGTTACATTATTAGTAACCACCTAATGGGCAAAGAGATAATACACTGGGTCAGAAGAGGCTGTGGAGAAAATGGCGAGGATCTACAGGAATTGCAGAGCTGTCACCACTGGAGGAGGGAAAACCCAGAGGTAAGACTGCCATAATGAGCAAACATGCATAATGGCAATATATTATAGTTAAAGCTGTGCCACTGAGCCAATGAGCCACACTATACCCCTGATTTATCGTTAAAGAAAACCTATCACAAACATTATTACATAGGGGACTTTTTGTCCCTATGTGATGAAAAAAAAGGTTTGGTAAAAAAATTGTAAAAAAAAAAAAGCTTAATAAAGTGACAACCAAGCATATGCACATGTGAATGTAAACACGTGTTGTTGGCACCTAGCACAAAAAAGATAAAGATACAAATGTAATCATATTGCCAATTACGCCATAATGAGAGTAATAATTATTATCCATGGTTAGTGCTAAACTGATGACTTGTAGAGGCTTTTAAAGTGTTGCTTATGGAAAAAATAGGGTACCAATGTTCGTCTCCATTTTAACGGTGCATGACGTTTTAAGGCCTCATCTTCTATATTTCACCACAAATAGGGTAATATATTACATCTATGTGCCCTAAAATTATCTGTAGAGTTTTTTTAGCCATACTACAGTTTACTCTAACTACAGGGCTCTCCTGTATGATTTGTGATGCTGTTATGTACACTCAGGAGCCAGCATCTGTTATCAACATTGGTGTTATGCAGTTGACGGAGCAGCAGTTGCCAGACTTTAGGTGACCTCTTACTGCTAACTCACAGGACTTAGAATCATCCACAGATGACTAAATATTTGGACAAATTTAAATATTTTATAGGTGACTAGTTAGATTCTTGCATATGCCCTATAGCTCTCTTTTTTGAGTAGTAAAAGTTTATTGAATATTTTCCATACAAAGCAAAGTATACAAACAGTACAGACAGTGCAGTTGGCCACAGTCCATAGATAATCCAAAGTATACATACAGTATTCACCAGAGAAAACAGCCTTATTATGTATATATGTAAGGATATAAAGTATGTACTATGACCAAAAAAGAATCCGACTTGAGAGAAGTGTAGAGTATTAGAAGAAAGCATAGATAGGTAGGGTTGACGGAAAAGAAGAGTGGAGGGCAAGAGGGTTTAAAGAACCACTGAGAGAGCAGTCATAGATGAAGCTGATTTGCTAAAACTGGAAAGTGTAGCAAAAATGCTGCTCTGCATAGAAACCAATCAGCTTCCAGGTTTTTTCATCAAAGCTTAAACAAGCTTGAACACGCTGAAGTTAGAAGCTGATTGGCTACCATGCACAGCTGCACCAGATTTTGCACTCTCCAGTTTTAGTAAATACACCCCGTGGCATCATAAATGACTTCATGAGTGGTCAGTGCTCATATATTCGATGTAAACAGTCCAAGTGGGGATGTATTGATCAAAAGTATCATAAAGACGTGTTGTCAGTTCCATGCGTTGTAAGAGGATCAGTCTTGTAGCCCATGCCACTATGGAAAGAGTGGATTTCCAGTGTCTAGGTCAACCTTTCTCATCCTTTTTAACACAGATTAACCCTTGAAATAAATGTTTGGCCTTAGGGAACACTTGTAACAAATACTATATCTACAACTCAGGATACATTAGAGTGATGGTAAGCAAGAAGAATGCTCCTTACATCTGTGGTCAATGGGAAAAATATACCTCTTACAGATAGCTAAAAAGATCATTGGTGTCAGTGGGAACTCATATGAGAGGTAGAAATTGCTCATTTTTAAAGGAACCCCCAGCAACCTCCAAAGGAACTCTAGGGTTCCACTGAACCCTGGTTGAGAAAGGCTTGTCTTACCCTTTGAGCCACAATGACTGGTTTTCTTTAAAAGCTGTTATCAAAAGAATGCTTGGGCATGTAGCACCAATTAAATAAAATTCCAATTGTTCACTGAGACAGTGAGTATCTGCATCAGTGTTACAGTATAATACAAAATCCACTTTGAATAATGATCTTCATTGTCCATGCACTGAATAGTGCAGAGAACATCTGGTTCCCTGCAGTTTTCTGCTGTATAGCTAGAAATATAAACATAACATTTGTTTGGTCTCTTGCTGATCATTATTAAAATGACAACTCAAGTCAGTATGGAGGGTATGAGAAGGTAAAGAACACTTTTTTTAACATTTAGTATTTTACAAATGTAATTATCTGATGCGGTTACCAGGATCAGGGAAGTTAATCTGTGAACTGCATGCAAAATAGTGACGGCAGAAGGAGTGGCTCCATAAACAACATAAGGCAGTTTTACTGATTGTTATTACAGGTATTTTTATAGCACCAATGATTTACTCAGCACTTTACATTCACATCAATCCCTGTCCTCAAGGAGTTTACAATCTAAGGTGCTAACCTCCCATGCATACATGATAGGGCCAATTTAGACAGGAGACAATTAACCTAGCAGCAAGTCTTTGGAGTGTTGGAGGAAATACTAAGCAAGCACAGAGAGAACATACAAAGTTCATGCAAGTAATATCCTGGTATCCCCTTGGGTAAGGCCATGCGTTGGCCTCAGCAGTCTACTTCACCTCTCCAATGGGTATCTCAAGTAAAATATTTAGGGCTTACCATTACCAATTCTGTGTCAGATTTCATATGGTTAAATGTCTCTCCCTTTATTACTTACTTTAAGCAAAAGATTAATGTCTGCAGGAACCTCCCTCTCTCGATAATTGGGAAAGTCAACCTAATCAAAATGAAGCTTCTCCCCCTTATATTATATGTCCTGTGAAACTCCCCGGAGTAGATTCCTAGAACTATTCCAATCTATACATGGTCTGATTTCCGAGTTTCTCTGGCAAGATGTTCCCTGGCTTTGGCTTGGTATCGTACAACAACCCTGGAAGGAAGGGGGCTTAGTGGTGCCAAACCTTTGTAAATATTTCCTAGCTGGTTAACTAGTTTTCATGCACAGATGGTTGATGGGCCCTCTGGATGATACTACTGTGGCCTTGGAAGCAGCTGTAGTTGACTCTTATGAAGCTTTGGCCCATCTGGTGCATAGAGGCCCCAAGTCCCTATATGTGTTAACTGCCTCAATGAGATTTCTAATGAGGGTTTGGACAGTGACACATGGGGTTGAGTTTGGGGGGGCGTTTTGCACCTTCACCCTATATTCCCTTATGGAAAAACTCAAACCTAGCTCATTTCTATGTGTACGAGGGCCCTATTGTCTGGACGGGGTTAAAACATTAGGTGACATTTCGCATAATGGGAAATTGAGGTCTTTTGATGAGTTGAAATCACTGTATCATCTTCCTAAGAAACAATTTTTCCGCTATATACAGCTGGGACATGCTTATCAGTCACAATTTAAGCTGTCTGGAGTCCCCTTTTCCCCATCAGATTTGGAGTCTCTGCTATGAGATGATTATTTGCTTAAGCCCTTATTCACTATATATTAGTTCCTTTTCCCTGAAACCCGCAGTCTCCTGAATGGGTGTAGATCTAGGTGGGAGTCAGTGGTCCGTGATTTAGACACGAACTGGGAAGACGTTTCAGATACCTCCTTCACTAGGCTTGTCTCTGCTAGAGACCAACTAATACATTTTAAATCCTTACATTGTATATACATGTACCCAGCTAAGATTACTAAGATTTTTGGATCAGCTTCCTCCTGCTGTTCTGCAAAAGGGGCTGATTTCATTCTTCTAGGACTGTCCAACTATACAAGGGTTTTGGTCCGAGCTCCTTAGGTGTATCCAGGAAGTTACTACTATACCCTTACGCCCATCAGTGAGACGCTGCTCATTTTGCTATTCTATCATGCCAAAAAACGTATTATTCTGTCCTGGAAAAGACCCAATGCTCCAACAGTAGAAGTCTGGAAATCTCTCATAAATAAAACGTCACTGTCAAGGTATGGGAGCCTGCCAATTATTAATCCCCTTATTAATGCCTTGTATCACATGCACTCAGAGTCCTGCTCTGTATTGTTCCAATTGTCCCCTGTGTCACTAGGCCAAATGGCCTAATTAAATTACTCTGGGCCCCCTCCCTCCCAGCCAGCTGGCTGGGAGCTCTCTGCACATCTCCCAACTTGCTTTTCATCTATGCAGACATCATCCCTGCAACCCAGGATGTCCCTGTAACCAGCCTGATTCTCCCTGAGGTCTAGTATTACCTCCCCCCTCCCGGTTGCCAAGGCGACCAGGGAGCGTCCTGCAGCAGTTTAAGAGGCTGATGCTAGAAGCTCCATTTTTCATTCCGGTGTGGAGTCCGCAAGGGATCTCAAGCTTCGGCGAGACCCTTGTGAATAGACTCTGCAAGTCTACTCCCCAGCCTCACGGAGACCCCACAGGAGGGAAGAGACAACCATAGAAAGCCTACCTGCGATTGCGAGAGACCCCACAGAAGGGGGAGAGACTATCCCAGCCTGCCTGTTTTTTGTCAGAGACCCCACAGAAGGGGCAAAGATTACTGCAGCCCGCCTGCCAGAGCCAGAGGCCACCTGCCTGATCCGGACTCCACAGGTACCTGCGTTCTGCTTCTACCCCTGGGAGACCAGGCATCCTGTTGGATCCGTGAGTACCTGCTTCCCCACTGTGTAAAATGAACTGTTGCGGTGGTGACTCCTCGCACCCCTCTCCTGTGTCGGACTACCCCTGTTACAGGGACACCCCCTTGGCTCTACTAGTGGACTATAAGTGGGTGGGGCCCCCTCGTTACCATTTAGTGGCAAATCCCTCCTCTCTGCCACCCCCCGTATTGAAGGACTGCCATCTGTTTGTCTCAATAAAGCTTTGTGCGTCTGCCATCCACTCTGTGTGTTCTGTCCTGCCTTTCTTCCATCACAGTCACCCTTCCATAAAGCCACATACATAAATAGGGGTGCACTGCTCAATTTTGACAAGGTGTTGGGTGGGTGGGTAGCTTCCCCCCTCACCATCTCAGATTGAATCACAGTCTAATGAATCTCTTTCAGATCCCTGCACAGGTTTCCTAGGTGTAAGAATTTTTGTATAGTACTTGTCGGTACCCTTGCTTTGTTACTGTATGTTTCTTTGTATAAGGGATAGTAGTGGGTAGCTTTTTCAACATCTTCTTTGATTGTCTTGTGGTGAGGCTTTCATGTATCCTTGACCGCCTATTCCATGGGTCCCTAATGTGACATCTATAGGCACTGTTTTCTTGTTTTTCTTTTATTTAATGTCTCTTAAGATGCTTGTCACCACTGGTGACTTTGTTTTTTTTTTGTATTGTGTTGCACAGTATTCTTTATTGTAAAATACTAATAAAGAGAATTAAAAAAAAAATAGTGCATTGGTTTGGATTCAAACTACAGATTTTACAGCTACAAAGTTATTTACTAAGCCAGCTTTTTTCAACTATGGTGCCATGAACCCTGGGGTGCCTCCGGGATTCTTCATGGTGCCTTAGCAAAATGCTTAAAAATTGCCCCAAAAATGTATACAAGCCAGCGGGTGGATGAAGTCTGCCTTTTAGTTACACAAAGTCACATTTTCAAAGCGCCATTACAACCTTCTATCCACCGGCGTCCTAACAACCAATGACATTATTGGTTATTAAGGAGGATGTTGGGTGCTTGCAAAGCATTCTTGTTTACCCCTCCTCTGCTCCTCTCCATCAGTCACATTAGCTTAGTAAGGGAGAGAAACCAAGGGAGGGAGAAGAGAAACATTGGAATACTAGTCAATACTAGTGTGCAAAGGTGTATTTGCTTTGGAAGAATAAATCACCTAGAAAGTTGGGTGTCCTGCAGTAGTTGTTGCTGCCATATGTAAAATTCTTAGTTTAGTTTTTTACATTTTAGAATACCTCAACATTGTGCAAAAATGTAAAAGGTGCCTTGACTGATAAAAGATTGAGAAACACTGTATTAAGCCACCATGCTGCCCTATAGTAATAACTTTATCTCATGATGATTTTTGCATTAGAGGTATTCAATGACAAATACATTTCACATTTGTGTGAAATAAAAATACAATTTAACTGGTAAAAACCTTATTATTTAATTAAATGTTATTTTTTTCTCACAAATTACTTGCTTTATCTCCTTTTTATGTTCTCCCAATAGACACCTCACGGAAAAAAAACAAAAAAAAAACAAAAAACAGTCTTATTGGCTGGCGTTAGTGCCCCTCAATTGTTACCTCTCATTTATTGATGTAGTGGGTGGAGGTAACGTCTTGTACATGCCAACTGTGGGTGGGGCCCAATGACATTGGGGTATGAGAACAAGACACCCCTGACCAATGTTAGCTCTGTGTGCTGAAGGGTAAGAAAGAGAAATCTTTCCACCCCTGACCTTTGCTTAGCAGGTCCTGTGGATTGATTTAGGAAGGTCTTAGGACCTATTTGAGGAGCACCCTATGTGTGGAGAGGGAGGAACATCTTGAGTGTGACATATCTGGGGAAGAGTCTGGTGACATCTGGGAAGAGGGCTGCAACAGTTCTGTGTTTTTCCAGTGTTCTGCGCATAAGGGACTACTATTCAGGAAGCTGAAAGAGGGAAGTCCACTGCCCTGCCGTCCACCAGGGAAGGAAAGCCTGCAAAGCTAGTAGAGGAGCCAGCCCAGCTAGAAGGCCCAAAAGCAGTTCTATCCACAACTGCAGGACAAGGACAACGTGAGTACCTCTACACCCCCAGGCCTAGAAGGGAGATGTCTGCTGGATGCAAGTTCTGGCAAGTCTTCAGGAGACAGTTCATAGCTTACCCAATCCCTTGTCCTGGTATCAGATGCTGTAGCCAGGTGGGCTGGTATTCTGTGCACCAAGGGGGCCAAAAGATCCTATATATTTTCATGTTGTTAAAAATCCACTAAGGGGACATCAAGCTCTTAGAAGGGGGTTACTTTACTAAGGACCGTAATGGTTCCGGCTGGAATACAGTCATGTGTGTTATTTTTGTCTAAGTCTGCCAGAGCAGGAAACATCCTCATTATTCTATTTATTCAATCAAATTCGGCATCCCATAAACCCTTTACACTATCCAACTTGTTAACCCTTGATTAAAAAAAAAAAAAAAGTCCATGGACTGTTTACTGACTCTGGACGTAAGTGTTGGAAAATGCATGTTGCCTGGCTGTGCAGAGCTTAAGGGAAACCCAAAAATGTAGTGGTCCTCAACAGGGTAGTTCTATATATGCATGATTAAACCAGTGTGGTTTATTCATCATAAGTACGTGTTTTTTCACAGTCCCATTATTTAACCTCCCTAGCGGTATTCCCGAGTGTAGCTCGGGTTAAAATGTCAGTACCAAAAGCGGTAACCCTGAGCTACACTCGGGCTTACCATGTGGCGCTGTATAGGAAGTCCCTGCAGAGCTTACCTTGTCCTTCGCTCCCGTGATGTGTCCCCTGAAGCGTCCCCGGCCATCTCCTCCAGCCGATGCCGGCATCTGGCTTCTGTGTTCCAGTCCCTGTGACGACGGGACGTACGGGCGCCACCACCGCCGGCGGCAGGAAATTTGAAAATTTTAAAAAATGTCATTTTTTTCAAAACAAATTTTTCATAGTAAAACATTGCTGTTTCAACCCATTTCACATACGTATTGTCCCTAGTGCTTTGTCCTGTGCCCTGCCTGCATTTTGTCTGTTCTTTCTGCCTGGAAACTGAGAAACGTCCATGGCGTCCAAAAAGTGTCCCTTTAGGTCAAAAGCGGGTTTAGATCAGCTAGAGAACAGCGATAGTAAATCAGAACCACTTGCAGAATTGAGTGATAATGATTCGTGGGGGAAATTCATCATCAGATACTGAAAACGATTTTGCGACTTTGCTCAGCAATGTATGAATTTGGCGCTCTATTTCAAATTTCAGTGTTTTCGGTTTGATTTTATTATTGAATTAAATGTATTATTATTATATTATTATTTTTTATGATTATTTATTAAATTATAATTTATGATTTCGTGTTTCAAATTTTATCATACCCGGTATGTTTAATAGACTCTTGTTCGGACAGATTTCAGTGAGTTATTCCTAAAAATTACAGCCTACAATAAAAAAACTACATATTTCCATGCAAAATAATGGTACTGCTTTCAGCACCAAAAATCTGAAATAATCATACCGCTAGGGAGGTTAATATAATCATGGTTTTCAAATGTAATTGTGTGTTGCACATACATTTACTGATTATGTGTAAGTTATTTTATTTCCTTTAAAACAGGTTGTACATTGTTGTACTCGCCTTATACTCCGGTTTAAATGATGGTAACCACATGGTCGTGCTTGTAGCGTAGATTGCTTAGCAACTGAGACCTGCAAATCCGGCGTGTCAGCTGCATTTGGCTCATATTAATTTTGGCTGCTTTGGGCAGCTGTAGGGAGGAAGCTGCTGCTGTGGAAAGACAGTTAGTTGGCTCTGAGTGATAGCGGATCCAGATGAAGAGAAAGCCTTTGTGATGTAAATGTAGTATGGAACAGCATGAAAGACAATGATTGAGAGATGGATAGCTGGAGCTGTGGCCAGAATTATGGGAGTGGGTGTATAAGACGACTGGCAAAACCGAGCGGTCGGTCTGGGGGGATGAGGACATTGCAGGGGAGTAAACAGAAAAAAACGATCTACTGACTACTGAGGCATTAGGAGCAGGCTGTAAAAAGTGTGCAGGAGATTGAAAAAGAAAACAGGAGAAGCTCTTTATATTTATTCTCCTTACAATCAGTAGGGTCAGTCGCTGGTGGCCTGGGTTGTGTACATAACCAAGTCATTAGCCTAATCCTAAGCCTACAGCAGTTAGTATCATTTGAAAAGATCCATGTCAAACAGCTAAGTACACAGATTCAATAAATATATAGAGCTGTTTTTACCTACCAAAGGATTTTTATTTTTGTCCATCCGGTCCTTTGAATTAAACAGTCATGCCACTAAGCACAGTGAGATGAATAACACCATTGTCTCTGTTACAGTTAGAAATACAGTGGTGTCTATTGGCAGAACAGTATAAGTAGGAACCCATGTGGCTGCTTTGGGGTCTGGGATAGAAAGGGGCCCCATTAGGATGGTTTTTGAGGCAATTTAAACATAGAAAATCTATGTGTCAGGAAGAGCTAACTGCAGACATAGAGGAATAGACTACAGATTCATAGCTGTTAGCCACAGATCCCCTTTGTAGATTGTGTAGTGAGTAACATTTGTATATATGTCTTTGTAGCATAGATTTATTGGCCTCAGAGCTTCTGGTCATCCCGGTCAGCACTGAAATCCTACATTCCTAACTCAGTTTTGCTTAGGCTGTTAAAATCCCAGCTAAAAATTGGCCGCTGTTTGTAGTTCTGCAAAAAAAAATCTACAGGTTAAAGAAGTTTGTATTAGGATTATAGAGTGATTTTGTGCAAAGATAATGTCATTTATTTATTTCAGGTACCTATATAGCGCTGACAATTTACGCAGTGCTTTACATATATATATTGTACATTCACATCCGTCCCTAACCCTCAAGGGGTGTACAATCTAAGGTCCCTAACTTACATTCATACATACACATACTTTGGCCAATTTAGACAGGATCCAATTAACCTACCAGCTTGTCTTTGGAGTGTGGGAGGAAACTGGAGTACCTGGAGGCAACTCATGCAAGCACAGGGAGAACATGCAAACTCCAGGCAGGTGGTGCCGTGGTGAGAGCAGGTTCACCCTGAGCACATATGACAGACATGAAAGGGTCTGGAAAAGATGTGGAGAATGTTATTCTGCCTGTAATATTGTTCAGCATGACCGTTTTGGTGGTGGGTCAGTGATAGTCTGGGGAGGCATATCCATGGAGGTACACACAGACCTATACAGGCTAGACAATGGTACCCTGACTGCCATTAGGTATTGTTATGAAATCCTTGGACCCATTGTCAGACCCTATGCTGGTGCAGTGGGTCCTGGGTTCCTCCTGGTAGATGACAATGCCCGGCCCCATGTGGCAAGAGTATGCAGGCAGGTCCTGGAGGATGAAGGAATTGATACCATTGAATGGCCTCCATGCTCGCCTGACCTAAATCCAATAGAACACCTCTGGAATATCATGTTTCAGTCCATTCGACACCTCCAGGTTCCACCTTAGACTGTCCAGGAGCTCAGTGATGCCCTGGTCCAGATCTGGGAGGAAATACCCCAGGACACCATCATCCCGTTAGGAGCATGCTCTGACATTGTCAGGCATGCATACAAGCACATGAGGACCATACAAACTACTGAGTACCATTTTGAGTTGCTGCAATGAAACTTCAGCAAAATGGAGTAGCCTGCTGCATCATTTTTTCACTTTGATTTTCGGGGTGTCTTTGAATTCAGTCCTCTGTAGGATGATAATTTTCATTTCCATCAAACATTGGGGCATCCTTACGTTCCTAACACATTACCCAGTCCATATCAGTATAGATATCCAGCATGATATTTTTCTCATTGAGATCTGATGTATTTTCAAAGTGTTCCTTTAATTTTTTTGAACAGTGTATTGCTATTCATATGTAGCGCTACCCCCGTAGGAGCCGCCTGGATTTTTGCCCATGTCTCCCTTATCTTCACCCTGCAGCCAGGCACAAGGTGCACACACACGTTTGCTTGTTGTCTCTAATGACCAGTTTTTCATTTTTTGAATTTTAATGTAGAACTGGGAATAGGGATTAGGAATTTTAGTAGGATACAAGATTAAACACTAGCCAGTGTTCCCTTTCCTCAGGCCCATGCTGACTATCAAGCACCAGAGGATAGCCAAGCACACAGAGTCCCCAAGATCTCTCAGTGTCTGTGTTCATAATGCCCAAGGACAGAATGGCTGCCTCCTTCCAATCCTCCAAGCGATACCCTCCAGTGATATCAGACAGATCTTTGGTGGGCAGCTCCCCTCAGTTAGTTTATTGAAGAACCAGGGTCAGTTTTTCTAACTTCAGGCCCTCAGGTTGCCCACCTGAGGCCACATGGCAGCAGGTGCCAGGCGAGGCAAGCCTGCCTCCAGCCTGGCTGATACAATTAATTTCCTGGAAATATTTCACGCCCACGTGCTCACAGAAAATAAATACCACTCCCAGCATGCAATGGGGCCACCCTCCCCTGCAGTTGGCCAGGGCTGCATCTATATTCATGGTGCTCATTTTCCTAGCTCCCACCCAGGTTCTAGAAGGCTCTAGTAGTTGCTTTCAGAAGGCAGAAGGAATGCAAGGCAAACTCACACAGCACCAGAGCATCATGAACAGACCTTATTAATCCATCACAGCTCTCTGTTAAAAAGAGAGCCCAATTAGATTTCCCTAACAATCTTTCTGTTAAGCAGGGAAGTACAGGTATACCTAACCTAACTATACAAATCCTAGCTCCCCTCTAGGAGGGTGCTTTTCAACAAGCAGGGTTACTGTAACAGCGTATACCCAGAGACTGACGCAGTCCCCCATTTTGTTAAGAACCTCCATCTTGGCAAAGGGGTTAACCATCCTGACAAACATATTTCCCCCTCATTCTCCCCCTCCCTTTCTGAGAGTCCCAGCGACATTTGGCCAGTGTGTATGTGTGTTAGGAGGTCACAAGAGGCCAGGGCCCAGCAGGGGGCTAGGAGCTATAAAGTCCCCAAGGGAGCTGGGGCCTAGCTGTCCCAAGAACCTGTAAATTGTAACACCTCGTAAGAGATAAGGCAAGCTTTCCCAGGAGTTGAAAAAGATCCCAACCTAATAAACCTAATTCAGCATATGTGACAGAATCAGATAAACTCTTTTCAAAATCCATTTTTCCCCTATGTCTCATATCTTGGAATACGAGAGACTTACATAAAAAACAGACATATCGTCAGATTGGCCACGAGAAGGCAAACAGTTTGGTAGGTCACTCGCATTGTTTCGAACACATAGGAAAGCAGAAAAATAGATCTCGTGAACCGTTCAGTGTATAATTTCATAATTCATATCTAATCAATCCTCTAATGTGTCTGCATAATAATCTACCCGTGGGTGGAATGTCACTTGTGCAGATGTAAAGTTATGGGCCAAAATATGAACTACACAAGATTTTGGCTCTAGTTTAGGTCGACACCCAGACCTCCACGCCCTACACGGGGTATTGGTCCTTGACGTCAGAGACACCCCCTGCTGGGGAATTACAAATTGGGCTGTCAGGCCTAAGAGAAACAAGTTGAAGACGTCTCCCATTTTAACATCAATACCACCTGGGGAGACCCGTGCCCTTTTGCTCTGAAACTTGGATCTGCTAACCCAGGACTTTGGCAAGTACCTTAACCCTTTCACCTCTCTCTGATATCTCTTTGCTGTGCTGTTGGTCTCTGTATGTTTATATATATATATCTTAGTTACATCTTTTCTGTAAATATTTTTATTGCACCCGTTTGACCTTTTAGTAATCAATCTTACCTTCTGAAAGTGTTGAACTGTTTCTATAGTGCTTTATTGCAATTTACGAATTCCTGCCTCTAAAGAGAACGCTACTGTGTTTGTTTAACCCTCTGTATAACCGTGTTATACAGACGATTACCTCAATCATTATAGTGTTATAACTGATATCGCCGAGTTTCCTCTTTCTCTGTACAAAAAGGAGGTGGTGGCAGTGTGAAGGGTTAATTGCGTAATTAACCTGACCCAGTAACAATTGCTCAGGCTGCCGGTACATCGATTGTGGTCCAATTAGCTGGAAAATCGTTATGCAGGGTGCAACTGAGTGTGGCATTGTTACGCACGTGACATTGCAGTTTTAGATTGGCTAGTCCTTCGGTCACGAGTTTGGTGAGAAGGTCTGGGGTCTAACGCCACGATCATGACAGTTACTTCTTTGGACACTTACATTAAACATAGTCCTTGGTCTTCTACATGTCTTTCTAACCCTCTGGGTCCCTAGGTCCTACAGGGCTATTTTGGCTGTACTCTTAAAGTGGTATTAAACTCTTTTTTTTTAGCTTTTACCTACAGGTAAGCTTTATTATAAATTTATTGTAAAATTAATATCTCCGAAGAGATATTACCTCTTTATTAGAGCCAGCGCATGTGCTCTGAAGGAACGGCATACCCGTGGGCTGTAGTCCTGGACTCCTGTGCACACGCGAGGGAGTGACATCATCGCAGCTTGGCCAGGCAGATGGCTAGCCAGTTGCAAACCTGTAAGGAAGACTGGGTGAAGATAGAAGCCTCTGCAGTGGTGACAGCAAGCCACTGGAGAGCTTCATTTTCAGGTAAGTCCTTCATAATGTGCTAGTATGTAATGCAGGGGATTTTCTTTGATGGGGATTTTTTTTTCACCTGCAGTTCACTACCGCATTAAGTCTCAAAGTGGCTCCTTAGATTAACCACCACTATGCAGTGAACAACCAAAGTCTGCTTCATCTAGGCCCAATAGTGGCACTCCGTGACAGCTAGTATCTTCCAAAAAAATTCCCAGGTGGGGAAATACTCACAGCTTCCCACATCCTTAGTCCATAAGGTCAAAGAACCAAGATAGATGTCACAGATGCATCTTCTCAGAGAAAAAGCCCCACGGTCCAGAAAATACTACAAGTATTTAATAACAATCCCAACATGCACTAGCAGACACCCAAAGTCTGCTGAATGCCAAGGTTTATAAACTTCCTTAACACAATCACTAGCACATCCTGCTGGAGCAAGCTTAAAATAGATGTATTGTATTTATTTTTTAAATCATACTTACCTAGGTTAATGTAGCATCAGTCCAATAATGCATCTGTCCTCCGCCGGCTCCAAGTGTGAGAACTCAGCGATCACATGACTGTCTGATCGCTGAGTTCACACAGCCACTCTGAGCAGAGATCGGTGACGGTCAGTCACCGCTGTCTGCTCTGCCCTCCCCTCGTGTTCACTGGAGCACGGGGTTGTGGAGGGGGAGGGAGCGACTGGCTCGGTGGATCCAGACTTTGAAGTTGAGATCTTTCCCCAACCTGTCCCAGATGAGTGATGTCAGTCAATGGCGCACTGCCAGCTGAAAATGGGTCAAAGACGTGCAGAACGAACTGCACTCCTGCGATCCACAGAAATACAGCCAAAAGAGCTTTGGCTGTACCTCTGTTTTAACACAGCATGCAAAATAATACACTGTTTAGATTTGGAAGACATTGTGCTTGTGAGACATAGTAAGTATGTCTGCCACAAATGCTCCCTGTGGTTTAATCCCCCAGGAACTCAACCAGAGTAGCTCTTCCCCCTTTAGGCTGTAAAGAAATAACATACTGTGTATTGCAGAAGACCTATACTATGGTGAAATGACTGAACTTGGCGAACTTAGTTTCAATTATAAGTTTGTATGTCTCCTGAAAATAAAACTTGCTTTTGTGCATTAAGGTACATGTGAACCATTAACTTGTAAAACAATCCATTCAGTTTAACCCCTTCACACCTAAGGGTAAAACAAATCTTAACACCTAAGTACAATCTTGCAACTTTGACATGTGTTAGTAAAACCATACATATCATCACAACTACTTTGTACATCCTGGTGGATTATACCTTGTTTTTTCAGGACAAATAGGGCTTTCATTTGGTGGTAAATGGTAATGGCTATCTCTTGATTTTTTTTTATTATCAAAGGAAAACTGGTCTAAAATAGTAAAAAAAAAAAAAATTATATTTTTATTAATTTAGCTGTGTGTTTCTTGTTACTACCATAACCTACCACCAAAGAACAACCCAAAATAAATTTTTCAGCTCTTGATGATCGCAGCGACACCATATATGTGTATGTTAGTTGTTATTTGTACCTATAGTACAGCCCAGAAACAATAGTGTGCATGTTGGGTTTTTTTTACTTAAAACACACTGACACTAACTGACACTGATACCAACTGAAAAAAAAAATTCTAGCTTTTGACCCTGACCTTTGACCCTGACCTTGACCCAAACATTAACCCTGGCACTGAACTAGATCAAACCTTGATCTAGGTATTTTTTCTTTACTATTTATTTTCTTTTTAAATATTTATTTATCTTTTTTTGTAACAAACTGTTTTTTCCCTCTATGCAAGATACAATGTATCCTTCTCCTCCATTCACAGAAAAAAAAAACAAGGGGGGCAGGCTGTCCAGTGACTGATCACTGTGGTAGCCAATCACAGGCTATCACAGCAATCATGTGACCCAGAATCGGGTGTCCCAGGTCCCGATCGTTAGAACAGGACCCGGGGCTCTCAGTGACACCCCAGTCTTTGTGCTGGGAGCAAGCTGTATGGGGTGCTTCCAGCACAAAGACAGGTACGCAAATATGCGGCCCCTCGGAAAAAAGCCCAGTTCTGTGAAGCTGCATATTTGTGTTACATCAGCGTGAAGGGGTTAAAATAGAAATGAAAGGCAAAACATTTTTTGTATAAATATATAGAAAATTAAAAATACCTTTTTTTAGGTGATCACATGACCTCTCTTCCCAGCTGCATAGAGAGGTGGGGGTGGAGCAACAGCAGTACACTGATCTTCAGAGTGAATGGCTGTGGGGGTGAGTGTCAGCACAAGTCTTGGCCATTGGAGGACAGGAAAGCTGTACACCCAGCACAGTCAGAAAACTGACCATTCTGGGAAGGATGTGCTTTTATGCCTAGCGGGATCAGTTTGAAATAGGAAAGGAGGGGGACTGGCCAGAACACCAGGCATTTCTTACAGTGTATGTATTTGTTATGAAATAGATGTTAGGTTTTATGAGATAATTATTATAGCAAAAGGGAATAGGGGCACAAAATCACTGACAATGTACATCGAAATGTCACTATTAAGTTCTGTGCAACAGCATCCTGTTGAAATCTAAAGATGAAAAATTGCACCTGAGGGTGTCCTTTGGATGAAAAATCCTGTGACAAAAATGCAGATACTTCTGCTGGTTGGTGATTAGATTATACACAGTGATGTTATCTGTTGTGACAATTGTCAGATATTATTTAGATTTACAGCCAATAACTGGTTACATATTTTTATGTTTCTCAGTATTATATTTGGTGATAAACTGAATACCTTGCCATCAGTCAGTATGACAGTAATTCTACACATTGTAAATTCTGTACATTGACACTTGTTACTAAAATAGTGACTTAGTGGCTAGCATGTCTACCTTGAAGCAACGGAGTCCTTGGTTTTAATCCTGTCCAGGAGATTGAATGTTGTGTGCTTAGCGATTGCATGTTCTCCCTGTTCTTGTGTGGTGGGTACTCCTACACTTCAAAGTTGGTAGGTTGGTTTATAGTTTTTTTTTTTAAAGCTCTAGTGTGTGTGTCTATGTATGCATGTGTAGGCCGTGCACCGGGGTGGGCTCCCCAGGATACAGTGAAGTCACGAACGAGAAAAGCAACCCCAACACCAGCTTTTGCCACAACATTATTTTACTTAGATGTGGCAAATAAACAAAACCACAAATGCTGGGAACATACAATAAATTTACATACACCCAGCCCAAAGGCTGAGACCCTTGTGCTGCACAGCACGGCGCCTCCTGATGGATGATGGTAGAAAGTGAAGTAATTTACCTACTGGCGGGCACAACTAAGCTGCCACACCTTACCTGGTATTACCCTAAAAGAGCAAGAATCAGTGTATGGGTGTATGGTATGGGCTAGCCTGCGGTGCAGCACAACAGCTTAGAATCTTACACAAATCTACAGTATTCCCTCTCCCATAACTGGTCCTGTAGCACGTGCCTGAGTATTCCTTCTGAGCAAAACGCTAGTCTGGCTTGAGTTTGTAGGATTTTATCAGCTTTCCAATGTGAAATGTCACTTTAAGTTGTGGAGTCCTTCCAATGATCAGTAACACCCTTTGTAGCCTGACACAAACAGAGACTCTAACTAACTAACTATAGGCCTGGACTCAGTCTCAAGGCGCCAACACTGAAATGAGGTGCGTGCACGATCTTACTGGTTTCGCCGTATATGTTGCTTAGTTCCTCTGCTCTCATCAGCATTCCTGGCAGCAATCTCATCAGCATTCCTGGCAGCAATCTCATCAGCATTCCTGGCAGCAATCTCATCAGCTTCCTGGCAGCAATCTCTGGTTACGGAGGGATGCTCTCACACCTGGATGTCATCAGATTCTCAGCTCACACGGTCCCCTCATTCACCATTCTCCAGAACATGGCTGCTCTCTCTTCTTCCTGTTCCCTCTCAACTCTGTGTGAACACTCCACCTGTTCATGAATATAGAAATATCTATGCAGTCTGAGGCTGTGTTAGGAAAACAGTGGTATCTTGTGGCTAAACTGCAGAATGTCAGTCAAAACATTTAATTTACTTCACACAAGCAGTATTCAAACAATGAGAGCTGTTTCCCCATCTCACATATGTGATATATATTTATATATACACAGTGTATGCGACTAGTTACATTTTGTTCTGCCAGGTGGTAATCTGGCTATGGAGTCTCACTTGGCTTTCCCCTAAGCTGTTCCTGGCTGCTGCCAGTAGGTCACTGACACCTTTGCCAATAGACAAAGGAGCTGCAGTGGCCAACCACTAGGCAGTTCAAAATCTGTGATGCATACTGGGGGAGGACATAAATATTTGAGTGTGCTTCTGGGCTCCCTTTTGACTGAGGAGATGTGTGTAGTAGTTTGTGCTGGTTAGGCTATTAGGTACCTACTACCTGGCTATGGAGCTTTGAAGACAGTACTGCCAGTGTATGTGTGACGGTCCATATTTTACAATACACTATGGTCCATGTTCTATTTATTATCATTACAGGTACTTATATAACACCATCAATTTACATGCTGCTTTACATATATATTGTACATTCACATCAGTCCCTAACCCTCAAGGGGTGTACAATCTAAGGTCCCTAACTCACATTCTTACATACATACTGTAAACTAGGTCCAATGTAGACAGGAGCCAATTAACCTACCAGGATGTCTTTTTGAAGTGTGAAAGGAAACCCACAGAGGCACACAGAAAACATGCAAACTCAAGCAGGTAGTGCCATGGTTGGGATTGAAAACAAAGATCCTAGTGATGCTAAGCAGCGCGGAAGTGCTAACCACTTAGCCACTGTGCTACCCTTCTGCACTATGTCAGAAGAAATGTGGTCTGGTAAATATGTTGCTAAAGGTATCTGAAGCCCTAACCCTCTCCACCCAGGAGCTTGAAGTATAGAAAACATCTGGAAAAGACAAAAAGTGATTGTTATCCATTACTTCAATCCTCCACTACAGCCATGGATTCCCCCTGGAATATTGTCAGCCTGCCCCAACACTGGTGATTTTCTTTCCCCGCTGGGCACCATACTGTGTGACAGATAAAGTACTTTACACTTTTTGTCAGTTAGTTTGTCATTCTGCCAATAAATAGATTTTCAGCTCTGCATCTTAGATGTGATATAGCTCTGAAACTGGCTGACATTCAAATTTAGGTGAACAAACATGTCTTTTTTTTACAGATATTTGTTATTTTTTCATGAAGTTAATTAGTCTTACAACCAGCAATTACTTAAAGTATAACTAAAGGCAAAACTTTATTTTTAGTTTTAGATAGAGTGGAGAGGGATTAGATCACCTGTCATTTTTTATTTCTCTGTGTTCCCCTGTTAAGGAGATTCATCCTCCCCTCTGTGTCCTGTTTACCATTCTCTTTGAAAGTGAAAGTAAAAGAAAACCCCAAATTTTTGGTTGTCCCCAGAAAAGTGATAGAGGGAAAATCTAGTTCTGGTGACTTGGAGTCCCCAAGGGATTCCCTTTATTTGTAGGGATTTCCTCTCACATCCGGTTTGGATGTGGGACAGGATGTGAAGGGAAATCTCACATAATTCAAGAAGAAACTTTTTGAACAGGATTTGTGACAAATCAACATATTTTTTTTAATCTATGACCAAATGCAATACTACAAAGTTAGGCAAAAGTTCAAATGACCCAACTTCGTATTGTAGCTTTTGATAAACAATTGCTCAGTATTGTCTTTCCAATTTCAAATTTCTAGACAATTTAACCAAAGATAGAGATTACCAAGGAATTACATGGATGATTACAAGGTGATTGTAGCTGTATTTCAAAAAACATTTGAGTACTATCTATTATGCCTATTTTATCTGCACTAACAGTAACATTTTCAGGGTAAGCTTTTAGGGCCTACCCCCTTCTTCTAAGGTCAAGCAGTACTAAAAACAGTTCTTTAGTTCCTATAACTATTGAGCCAGGTTGTACCATTTTTACATTTGCTAGGCTTTTTCCAGAGCCATCTTTTGGTCATTGCTGACTACCCTTCCTTTTTCAGGATGGGTTCCCTACCTAAAGGGTAAACCCCTTTTTAAATTGGAACTGGTAATGCCTAGTTTACACAGCAGAAAGGACTGAGGTACATGGATATTAATCTCATATACATTTATTAAAAGTCATCTAAACTCTTCCAAGAATATCAGCATAATTAGGCAGTCTCTGGTGGTACAGTTTCCAAGCATTCTAAATCAAGCAGTTCCTAAAGACCCGCCAATGGTTTTGAGGTACCAATAGAAGATCAAAGTTTTGGATGTTTTGTCATCTATTATGCTAAGCAAGATCAAGAGGGCCTGCAATCAATTCCCAAACATTTAAGGAATGAACCAACACTACTTATGCTTCATCAAGTTGGATTCCATTATTGGGTGCTTCATGCAAGGTTGAGCAATAAGGTCATTCTGCCAAAGTTCCAGTTGTCTTCACATGCGTGTGTTGAAAATTTTACTAGTTTTGCACTTCAGGAAAAGTTAACCCCTGCCTGAATCATGTCTTTTACCCATAATTCAGTACACATAATCACCCAGTTGCAGACCTGAGATAGTATTTTTTTAAAGTTATATATCATTTTTGCTTAATTGGATACTAGGCCTGTTAGAAGGAGATGTTTACTGGATTAACAATTGCTATCCCCCGTGGGATGTATAGAATGCAGTTAGAAATGTTATTTAACATAAATAATCTATGTTTGTTTCAATCTTTTTTCTGTTCCTCGGCCAGCTTTGTGGCACCAACACCACCACTATCATTACAGAATTTTAACATTGACACAATCAATGCTTTTTTTCCCATCCTGATCACTTCCTGAATACCCTCAACAGCTAAGAAGCTTTGCACATGATGGCAGGCTTCCTAGAACTCTGAGCTACCCTCATTTGTTTCTTTCCTCACATGACCTGGCACACATGCACAGTAGGAATTTAGTTGTTTAACAACCGTTACAATGCACCTGCTTTATTGGCTCTGTATTTCATGTACGTTAAGATAGTGTACCTTGATAAATGCACCATGTTTGACTTCTGTCTACACTCTGGATGTCCAATAACCAGCATTGGAAAACTGCCATATGTTACTAGAGGCACCAAGCAACTCATGGGGGTTGATTTTCTGAAACTGGAGGGTGCAAAAATCTGGTGTAGCTCCGCACAGAAACCAATCAGCTTCCAGGTTATATTGTCAAAGCTTAATTAAACAAGCTGAAGTTAGAATCTGATTGGCTATTTTGCACTCTGCAGTTTTAGTAAATCAAGCCCATGGTGTTGCTCACCCTCATGCTCTCCATGCTGCAAAAAGGCAGATGCATTCTGAGGTTCACAGGTACCAAAATCAATTTGCTGTTCTTTGCAAGCATTGTATATATCCAGAGGCCATATAAGCATGCAAAACAAAAATACAACACACCTCCATTAACATATTTTGGGGGAGTCTCTGATGACGGGGTATCAGCCCCCAAATATTTTAGTGGAAGTACTCCTTTTTACCCAGGGTACAAGTCTGGTCTTCTCCTGCACAATTAGGTGACATTTTTGTATATGACCACCCCATCAATCCTGCAATGTTCACTCCAGATTTTCCCATCCCTTTTCACATCTCTTCTGATGCCAGCTGACTTCCTAGCGAGCGTATCTTCAGCATCATTTGGGGTGACTTGGTGTTCCATTGAAGGTGTTTGTCTCTGGTAATATGCACTATTTACCACCTTATTATATGTGCAACACAGGTTTGTGTTCCTCCAGAACAGTTAAATGTGTCTTAAGTAGGAGATGTGGTAAATGGGCATGATTAGGGTACCAGAGATGTCTCCAAGTTGTGTTAAACTTGTTACCACATATATCCCCTCTCCCAACTTATTCTACAAACAAATGATTAATAACACCAAAATGTGGCCAGCTTGGCCATTTATTATCAAATAACCAAAGATAAAATTCCTTAAAACAGAAGCAATACACATAATCCAGTAACCGTAACATGCAGGTTGCCGGTCTTGGGAGGCATCTAAGAACCAACATCAGGTTGTGTGTCTGCATTGCTACTTAACGATCCCCAGCTGCAAAGCACCGGCTCAGAGACGAAACCACTTCTGCGCAGATACCTCCTTGTCACAACTTCCCAGTTAATCCACCATTAACTGGGATCCAACATAGGACACCATACCTTAGATGGGTCACTACTATGAACTGTTCTAAAAATGTTTACACCTCCAAAGACCCCAACTGCCAAGACCCTATGCCCAAAATAAAACTGAGTCACTGCAGGGCAGGAGGGCAGAAAAATTCCTTCACATCCGTTGCTCTGAGGGATTTGCAGCCTTTTGGATCTCCATCCCGTATACCCCCAGCATCACCACCTACTCTCCATGATCTGGCCAATAACAGCAAGTGACCATCCTTCTACTATATTTAATTTAACCTTGTCCTTGCGTGTTTCCTCTGTTCCCCTGGTCATGTAGCCCTTTGCCTATATTTTGTTTTTTTTTTCGGGCTTATCTATATGAGTAATTAATAAGGGACACAACTGAGAAAAGAAGGCATGCCATGGGCTCTATGGCAAGGGAGCATGTATAGATTAGATTTTTCATTTTAGGTTTACTCAGCCTTTAAAGTTGAACGCTATACAGATATAAAAGTCACAAACAATGCAGCTATTTAGAGCATTAATAAATATAAATTCCTGATTTTGGCCTGATATCAGCCTCTTACAGTCTCTGTACTGCATAGTTGCAGTGTGACTTGAAGAAATAGTACAAGGAGCCAGTCAGTTTATATGTCAACAGTAAGCTTGGGGACAGGAGGAGAAAGCAGAGTGACTGAGAGATGATCTCATCACTGTGCTGCTTGTCCTTTCCAGATACAGGCTGGGGCAGGTCCAGGATAACTTGGGCTCAGAGCAAGTGGGTTGAATATTGGTGGCCATCAGACTAAGTACATTAAAAAGTAGTACATCTCTGGACTGAAGTAGAATATTGCAGCAAAAGCTGACTTTTTTTTTTTTTAATGGGCTATGCAGTTATTGTGGTATTTATGGCTGGAGTTTTGCTTTAACAGTAGCAGATTGATATATTTATATTTTAAATGAAATCTAACGCAGAACCAGCCTGATGATTTTGTTACCTTTATTTGAAAGATGAAAGAGAAAATTTTGAGTATTTACTAAGTCTCTGCTGAAGCTTTACTTTGACGTTGATAGATAATCGATAAAGTGGCCGATTTAAAGTGCAGCAAAGTAAACATCAAAATGGCAAAGCGAACTGTAAATGTGATGGAAAACCTAAACAAGATTCTGTCAGTGATCAGAGCTGCTGGAAAAGGGCAAAGACTGTGTAAATTCCTGAACATTCCATGAATGCTTTAAAAGCCTGAGAATGTGTGGGCTTAACAGCGGGGGCATGAGTTTAAGTGAGAAATGAACAGGCCTCACTGTTTCAAGTGTTATTAGGATAAGGTCAATTCCTGGTTCAGTATGCATGAAGGACAAGTCTGTTTCCAATGTACTGCTCGTTTTTTACCTGCACAAACTGCACAGTGACCTGGTTAAAGCGTAATTCCAGCTAATCATTTTTATTTCTTATTATTTAGCAATATTTGTACAAGACTGGCTAAACAGAATTCAAACTGTGTATATGGCTGTTTGCTTTAAGAAGAGGGACATGTCAAAGCTAACTATTGAGCAGTAAACTTTTGTTGAAAGGAAAATAACTGTTGGTTCTGCGCTGCCCTATAGCAAAAATACTGCTACAGGGTGGCACGGGTGTGCAAAATCACGTATATACACATGTGCATAAACAACACAGATCTCCCCCCTGTCAGCTTCTGCACACTGCTTTGTATAGCTCTGCACAGCAGAGCCATACAAACAGTGTGCTTACAGTGAAGCACACACACAGCCAACATAGTGAAACAGCACAGAGTTAACCCTTTGATAGCCCCAGATATTAAGCCCTTCCTGCCCAGTGCCATTAGTTACAGTGTCAGTACTTTTTAGTTAGCACTGATCACTGTATTGGTGTCACTGGGGATGTCAATGACACCAAGTCAGTTCCTCCCAGAATGTGCAATTGTCAGTTAAAGTAATGTAGCGCCATAAAGCCAAAAAATGGCCTGGTCAGGAAGGGGTGTAAATCCTCTGGAGGGCAAGTGGTTAAAATGTATCTAAAAGCTTCTGTGTGGCAATCTAAACAAGTTTCAGATCCAGTTACTATACGATGCAGAGAGCCTCAAAAATTGAAAAAAACAAAAAAAACAAATGTAAAAAAAATCCCAAACAATGCAGCTCACAGTAGGAGGGTTTCTGCAACACAGTCAGTTCTTCCAATTCAAAATACAGGGGGCAGGACTAGGTGTGGCCAGGTGCTGATTGACAAGCTACAGGTTTATGAATCAGCAGGGACAATGCTGATAGCCACGCCCCCTGAAGCATCCTCTCAGCCCACTTTAGGGCAAGCATCTACACTCTCATGACTACTCAGTTTTGAATTCAGGAGCAGTGCAGTAATGTCCCACTCTCCCAGTGAAGGTGGACTTCGATGTCAGCAAAAACAAGAATTAGAGAGTCTTTGCCAAGCGACTTAGGGCCCATTCACAGTACCCTGCAGCCCAAAAAGCTGTGCAGCAAGGAGCGGTGCGATACATGTTTTACCACATCACAGAGCTCCCTTTTTTTTTTTTTTACTGAACTCTATATGAAGTGTACAAAGTGCCATGCATGGCAGCATGGTGCGATGCACTTGTTCTGTGGTGATATGGAGGACCATGCAGAGCATTGAGATATTATAGACACATGGTGCATAATATTGCACAATTCTGGATCTTTGTGAAACACTGCATTCTGGTGTGAACATGACACAGAAACAACTATTGTTTTCTTTGTCTCATTGCAGTTACCTGCGTTTTTCCTTGAAAAACAAATTATAGGCAACTGCACATAACGTGAATGGGTTGGTCCTAGGGGAAAGAATTAAATGTTGCAGAAAATAATTTTTAATGGGAGGTCATAGTTCTACTTCAATAAATTTTTATAACACAGATATAGACATCAATTTTTAACATTTTTTTAAATAGCACATTTATATTGACATTAATCCCTGCCCTTAAGAAGCGTACAATCTAAGGTTCCAATCTCACATGCATACATACACATACTAGAACCAATCTGGAAAGAAGCCAATTAATCTACCAGCATGACTTTGGAGCATGAAAAGAACCCCATGCAAGCATTGGAAGAACATGCAGACAGTGCCCTTTTCAACAATCAAACTGAGGAACCCCAGTGCTGTAAAGCAGAAATGATAACCACTAAGACACTGTTCTGCTAAAAAAATACCATTTAATTTCAAAGTGCAGCCAGCCATACAGTAATTTTGTCTGAAAAAAAATCAAATGTCACTTCCTTGAAACTATGACAACAAGTGGCATGAGCATAAGCAAAATAAGCAAAATACGGTTAGAATTTATGACAGCTGGGCAACTGCTTGGGACATTCATCCAACTATTTTTTTTATAAACAGACATCTTTAATGTGATTGAGCACCGAAATAGGCTAAAAACCTTTACATTCAGCATAGAATTTACCAGGTGGTCAATAGTACAAATTTTGCACCTGAGATCCTGTTGCAGAGACCTTATGTGCATCATCTTTACAGTGATGGAGCACCAGAATAGGTAAGGAGGTGGCAGAAGCTGGCAGTCTAGCAGTGGTGGTAGAAGCTAGTAATGATGTCAGTGGCAGGCCAGGGGAGATGACAGGAATCTGTACTGGTGGCAGGTCAGCAGAGGCTGCAGAAGCTGATAATGGTGGTAGGTTAGTAGAGGTGGAAGGAGCTGGTAACAGTGGCAGTGGCAGGCCAGGAGAGGTTTCAACAGCTGGTAATGGCGGTAGGAGCTGCTAATGTTGGTAGTAGCAGACTAAGAAAGGTGAAAGGAGCTGGTAATGGTGAAGGGACAGCAGGGGTTCAAGAAGCTACTAATGGTGGCAACTACAGGGCAGGTGAGTTGGTAAGAGCTGGTAATGGTGGCACGCCAGAAGAGGTTAGTAGATACTGTTAGTGGTGGCAGGTCCGCAAGTGTTGTAGGAACTGGTAATTGTGACAGTAGCAGCCAGGAGAAGTGGCAGGTGCTTTTATTTGTGGCAGATCAGCAGAGGTGGTAGAAGCTGGTCTGTGTGGCAGCAGCAGGCCAGGAGAGTTGGCAGGGGTTTTGTAATCACTGATGGTCCAAGGATGGTTATTTTTTATGAAAGTGAGCCAGTCCACAGTTGTGGGGATAGGTGGATTCGTCTCTCTGTAACAGAGTCCCTTGCTGCCCTAAAGTCCCTCTCAGACAAGCTTCAGCCAGTGGTCTAGCCTGGACACTCAATATTCCATGGATTCCTCACTGTGTAGAGTGTCCGCATGAACCCTGGATCCCAAATGGTCTGCAATAATATGGTTGAGACGTTGCCTTTGACATTGTGGTTAGAAAAGTAACTTAAAGACATCACTGGGGCAGCTACAGCTGCTCCTCCTTACAGGGATCTAAGGACCAAAGGCACGTTGCGCATAAGAGGGGATCCTGTCTTGATCTGGAAATAGAACCAAGAGGTTCTTTTACAGCACCTATTCCAAGTAGTGCATTATTGCTCCCCCTGGGATGATAGAATGAGATCTCAAATTTTTGCCTTGTATCAGGGATCCAAAAGTGTAATTCCTGCCCTTCATGGTCCAGCAGTGTTCCGATAGGCGTTTTAACATACAAAAACCCATTTAACATAAAGTGCCTGTAGCAGAGGACCCTAGCACCACTCAAGTGAAACTCCCAGGCTTTAGGAGCAATGAAACATCCCCCCCATCCAGAAACCTACTCCAATTTATCCTCCTCCACACTGCCAAAAATCGAGCTTCCTGCTCTTCATTGTTCTACTCCTCTTCTGCTTCCTGCTGCCTCGTCCTCACAGGGGAGGATGCAGTAACCAAAGAACCCTGCTAGGTGCTGCTATCCCATCCTGGGATGAGTCAGCCTGGGTATGAGTCAGCCAGGTAATTTTTAGGTCAGGGCTGAGGGCTCTGCAGATTAGTTCCCTGATACCTCCCCCTGCTCTACAAACTTTACAGAGTTAAACAAAGTTTATAGAAGGCAGTGGGTGGGGTGAGGAGGATCTGATCTGCATAGTTAAGGGATCTTGGCCAATCCCCAAGCAGGAGGCTTGGTGTGGGACCAGGACAGCCCTTAAATATGAAAGAGCCTGGTCAGCAGGGGGAGTAGAGTCGGGTGGGAGATGGAGTGAATGTTGGAGTGTGGAGCCTGGGAGGGGGCCCAGGAGAGGGGCCTACCTGCAGACAGGAGCTGGAAGGGAGGATTTCTCAGCCTCAACTGTCCCCTAAGAGAGGACAGCCTGGGAAGCAGGGAAGGAGCCAGCCCAGCATAATGCCTAAATGCAGCCACCAACCCACCAAGATTACAGGAGAGACAGAGTAAGTAATCCTTCTAATCTGGGGCTGTTTTGCTAACCGGCAATTTCTGGGACCCATTTCCTAAGGAATACACTCAGTACAGCTAGGTGAAGAGGAGGATTCATCTGGGGTCTGAGGGGGTACACCAGAGAGCTGGCATGCTCTTAAAGGAGAGGCTATTTTTGTCCGCATCTGTACATAGGTGCTAAGGAGTTGTCCTAAATTTGCAAATTCCTTGGGCATCCCGTACACCCTATCCAGGTTCAAAACTCCTTAATAAAACAAAACAAAAAAAATGTAAGGACTGTTTACTGTCTCCTGTGTGCAAGATCTGCAGAAAATACATGTTGCCTGGCTGTGCAGGACTATAGGGGGACCCAAAACTCAGCAAATCTTAAGGAGGTAGTGCTAAATATATATACTGTATATGTGTGTGTGTGTGTTTGTTTGTTTGGGGGGGGGGGGGGTCATGATTCATTTTGGAGAAGCATGGTCTCATATTTACTTCCCATAACACCAGCTTTGCTTATAGGGGATGATCTCCCTGTTGAGGGTCACAAAGAACCTTAAATTCTTGGAGGGGGGTCTAATTCTGCTTCATTTCACTTAAAAAGCTCCACTTTATATATCTCTGTCCATAAGCAAATTGGATGTGCCATATTTTCTGCTGTGTTTACTCAGTGTTATAAAATAATGCACACTTTCCAAAGAACAGAGCTTGCAGTGAATAAATCTTTATTACTGTTATGGAAACATCAAAGAACTGCCAGAATATTGTGCTGATAGGGTTGGTATTAGATACAAGAGCCCTTGAGCAAAAAGCAAGCTTGGAGCACCAACTATTTAGTTGAGATGTGAGTTAAAAAGCCTTGACACGGATTTCTAAACAAAAGAAAGGATCTAAAAATTAAATAAACACAAATGAAATATACAGTATGTTTGAATCAAAGACTTGATAATACCAGGGCAATACAACAAAGGCCCTTTTGACTCAAAGGGCCAGTGTGCTTCTGTACTTCACTATGCACCATTTTCCAGGCTTGGCTTGTACAATTAAATAAAATTTGATCGATGTTTAAATAAGATAGGAGAACTTTCATCTAAACAAAGCTTTTATATATTAAATGACAAAACTTGTTTGCATATTGGCATATAACCTATTTTGCTGCAGTTTCTGATCCTGGAAGATACACTGAAAAGGTATTTAAATAATAAACTAGGTTCCCATAATAATCTGTGTCCAAGCTGCTTTAACTGGTTCCTGCCTGCCATACTGTGACGGTGGAGTGGGATTGCTCTTGTTCTGGGAGGACGTCATATGCAGTCCCCCCATTCTTCTGTATATGCATGCCCCCTTGGACACATCACCAATTGGGGTAAAGAGCCAATGACAGCGGCTCTTTACCATGTGATCAGCTGTGTCCAATCACAGCCAATCACAAATTTAAACAAAGACCGGTAACTCACTGTTACTGGCTTCTTTTCCTCACACACAGATCCTGTGTGAGGAGAAGAGAACCAGGGAACTGTGAGTTATCAATCTGAATACTGTACAGTGTTCTGCACAACACCCACATTAAAAAGCATCTGTTACATCACCAATCTGCCCACCAGCCCATCAGTAGTGTAGCTGTCGACCATTAGTGTAGCTGTCACCCATCAGCGTACCTGTCGCCCATCAGCAGTGTTACTGTCACCCAACAGCGTACCTGTCGCCCATCAACAGTGTTACTGTCACCCATCAGTGCCCATCAGTGTCACTGTCGCTCACCAGCAGTGTTACTTTTGCCCATCAGCAGTGTACCTGTCTTTCATCAGTGCCAGTCAGTGTACCTATTGCCCATCAGTGCACCTGTTGTCCATCAGCAGTGTACCTGTCGCCAATCGGTGCCCACCAGTAGTGTACCTGCCACACATTGCCGATCAGTGCCACCATCAGCAGTATACCTGTTCTACAGCCATCATCAACTAGTGAGGAGGTATTTCAAATCCTCAGAATGATGAATGAGAGCGGGAAGCTCTCACTGTCCGATTACGATATCTGTGTATGAACCCGTCACAAATAGTGTATCAGCAACCAAATCGTAGGAGGAAAGGGTCCCTCCTAAAAGAATAATGTAAGAAGAGTTGCAATTAAAACTGAACAGTCAATCGTAATAGAAGTGTCAAAATAATTACATAAAAATGAGAACATGAGAATTTTTTTTAATAGGTTAACAGATCACCCATAATGTATAATTTTAATAATAGTGATGATCATTATTAACATTATTATTATGTTATGTTATTTATTTATTCCTTTTGTTTTTGTTTGTTTTTCAGCACCCATATTCTCATTATTGTTCAGCACTCGTTCTCATTTTTATGCAGTTATTTTGACACTTTCATTACAGTAAACTGGTTTTAATTATGACCCCATTGAGGGGACATTGTATCGATGTCAGATTGATATGAAAAACTTCTTATGATTTTTCTAACCCTGATGAAGGAGGCACTTGGACCTCCCAAAACGCATTGATTACTTCTTGAATCATACCCCTGACCTTTAATGTAATAAAGTTATATCTGGACCTCTTAGCTGTGGTGTGCTGCTTCAGTTTCAACTCTTCTTACATTACACTTCAAGCCAAGGAGACCGTGGAGATCCTTTAGGGTGTTTAAGCTGCCTGCCCAGGAATCAGATCATTTATACCAACATTAATACCTTAACTCCTTTCTGCCTAAGGGTAAAACAAATCTAAATGCCTAAGCGCCATTCTGCAATGTTGACATGTGTTAGTAAAACTGTACATATCATCACAACTACTTTGTACATCCAGGTGAATTATAACTTGTTTTTTTTTCAGGACAAATTGGGCTTTCATTTGTTGGTAAAAGGTAATGGATATCTTCTTATTTTTTTTTTATTATCAAAGGAAAACTGGCCCAAAATAGTTTAAAAAAAAAGTTTTTTTGTGTTTCTTGTTACTACCATAACCTTCCACCAAAGAACAACCCAAAATAAATTCTCCAGCTCTTGACGATCACAGCAATACCATATATGTGTATGTTATTTGTTGTCTTTTACCTAAAACACACTGACACTGACTGACACTGACACCAAATTTTTTTAAAAACCCTGACCTTTGACCCTGACTTTTCGACCCTGACCTTGCCCCAAACACTTACCCTGGCACTGAACTAGATCAAACCTTGATCTAGGTATTTTTCTTATTTTATTTTTTAATATTTATTTATTTATCTCTTTTTTTTAAACAAACATTTTTCTCCCCTATATGCCAGGAGTTAGAGAGATGTATCTCTCTCCTCCATTCACAGAGAGAAAAAAAACAAGGGGGCTGGGCTGTACAGTTACTGATCACTGTGATAGCCAATCAGAAGCTATCACAGCGATCATGTGACCCAGAATCGGGAGTCCCGGGTCCCGATCGTTAGAATGGGAACCAGAGCTCTCAGTGACACCGCGTTCTTTGTGCTGGGAGTGCACCGTGTGGCACGCTCCCAGCAGAAAGACAGCTACGCAAATATGGGGCCCCACGGAAAAAAGCCCAGTTCTGTGAGGCCGCATATTTGTGTTACGTCGGCATCAAGGGGTTAAGTTATGCTGATCATTGAACCATACCTAACACTAACGCTGGCAAAGCTAGATCTTGTTATTTTTTTCTTTATTTTTCCTTATTTATTTTAAAAAAAATTTACATACTTTTTTAAATTTACAGCCTCATCTGTAAGGAGAGGAAGATACAATCTATCAAGGAGAGGAAGATATAACTCCATTCAGAAGAGAGGAAGATACAACTCTATTCAGAAGAAGAAGCAAACACGGGGCAGGCTCACAGTGAATGATTACTGTGATAGCCAAACAGAAGCTATCATAGAGATCAGGTGACCCAAAACCGGGAGTCCCAGGTCCTGATTGTTAGAACGAGACCCAGGCCTCTTGGTGAGAGCCTGGTCTCTGTGCTGGGAGCGGGTATGTCCATGCTGTTTGTTAGAAATATCATATAAATAGACAAGTTTGTGTTAAAAAGTACATTTTCATTTTCTTTCTGCATTTTCCAAAAACTTGTGGAAAATATGGCACGTTAAAAAACTCATTATGTCTCATATAATATATCTTGGGGTGTTTGCTTCCCAAAATGGGGTAATTTTGTGAGTGTTGCCACTGTCCTGGTGCTTCAGGGCCTTCAAAAATGTGATAGGTAATTAGGAAATGAAATGTGTAATTTATGCCCCTAGAATGCTTGAAGGTGCTGCTTGGATGTAGGGCCTCTGTATAAGGCTAGGCTGTGCAAAAGTCTCACATATGTGTTATCACCATACTCGGTAGGAGTAGCAGAATGTATGTTGGGGTGTAATTCTTGGTATGTACATGCTATGTGTTAGAAATATCTTATAAATGGACAACTTTGTGTAAAAAAAATATATATATATATTTTCATTTATATATATATATATATATATATATATATATATATATATATATTTTCATTTTCCACATTTTCCCAAAACATGTAGAAAAAAAATTACATGCTTGAAAGACTCATTATGCCTCACAGAATATATGTTGGGATGTTTGCTTTACAAAATGGGGTCATTTTGTGGGTGTTTCCACTGTCCTGGTGCTCCAGGGCCTCCAAAAATGTAATAAATAGTCAGGAAATTAAAGGTGTAATTTATGCCCCTAGAACTCCTGAAGGTGTTATTTGGATGTTGGGCCTCTGTATGTGGCCAGGCTGTGGCCACATACAGATGTAGCATAGTCATACTCACACGTAGTATAGTCATACCCAGGACGAGGAGCAAAATTTGTTTTGGGGTGTAATTGCAAGTATGCCTATACTGTGTGCGAAAATAAAACTTGTTAATATGACAAGTTTGTGTAAAAATATACATATGTAATTTCTTCATTCTCCAAAGAATTGTGGGAAAAAAATTACAACTTCAAAAAACTCACAATGCCTCTTACTAAATACCTTGGACTTTCTACTTTCCAAAATGGGTCATTTGGGGGGTATTTGTACTGTCCTGACTTTTCAGGGCATCAAAAAATGAGGTAGTCAGTACATCAGGATTGATCAATTTTCAATGATATGTAGCATAGCTTGTAGACTCTAACTTTCACACAGACTAAATAAAATACACTAATGTGGGTTATTTTTACCAAAGATATGCAGCAGTATAAACTTTGGCCTACATTTATGAATAAAAATGACTTTGCAAAATGTTATAATAGAAGCTAAACAAAGTGTTGTTTTTCAAAATGTTCTCTTTTTTCACTTATATCGCAAAAAGTCATTGTCATTCAAAGTGTGAGAGCACTGAAAACTGCAAATTGGTCTGGGCAGGAAGGGGGTAATAGTGCCCAGTATTAAGGTGGTTAAAACTATGATAGTTTTTAATATTTTCCATTTAATAGATTTAAACTCTATTTTTTTTAGTACTTATATAAAACTTGGTTTACACTTAAAGTAGTTCTAAAGGCTGAAGGTTTAGAATGCATAAAGGTAAAAAACCTTCAGTGTGCAGCTCCTGCTACTGTCAATCAAATACTTGCAGGAGCAAGGGGAGGCGTGGCCAAGCCCCAGTGTTTGTGTCTATGGACATGCACAGCTCTGCTCGAGAGCAAGCCCACATGTGTGGCCCCATAGCACATGGTTTGCTATGGGGGCACATGCAGAAAATGAGGAACGGAGAGCATCGGAGTGAGACCATTCTCTGCAATATCAATTTTAAAAAATGAAGGTTTACAATCACTGTAGCCTCCCTAGCGGTTTTATTATGTCAGTATTTCTGTGCTCAAAGCGATACATTTTTTTGCATGGAAATATGTATTTTTTTATTGTAGGTCTGTAATTTTTAGGAATAACTCACTGAAATCTGTCCGAACAAGAGTCTAGTAAACATCCCGGGTATGTTAAAATATGAAACACAAAATCATAATTTACAATTTAATAAATAATCATAAAAAATAATAATATAATAATAATAAATTGAATTCAATAATATAATCAAACCAAAAACACTGAAATTTGAAATATAGCGCCAAGTTCGCACATCACTGAGCAAAGTCGCAAAATCGTTTTCAGTGTCTGATGACGAATTTCCCCACGAATCATTATCACTCAACTCTGCAAGTGGTTCTGATTTACTATCACTGTTCTCTAGCTGGTCTAAAACCACTTTTGACGTAAAGGGACGCTTTTTGGACACCATGGACATTTCTCAGTTTCAAGGCAGAAAGAACAGTAAAAATGCAGGCAGGGCACAGGACAAAGCACTCGGGACAAAATGTATGTGAAATGATTTGATACAGTAATGTTTTACTATGTGATTTTAGTGTATTTAGTTAATGTCACTCTTTCACATTTTTAAATTTCCCTCTGTTCCATCCCCCATACGTCCCGACGCTCACAGGGAACGGAACCTAGAAGACAGATGCCGGTATCGGCAGGAGGACATTGCCGGGGACACTGCAGGAGGGACATCGCGGGAGCGCAGGACAAGGTAAGAGAAGAACAGATCCCGGAGCAGCGCTGCATGGTAAGCCCGAGTGTAGCTCGGGGTTACCGCTTGTGGTACTGAAACTTTACCCCGAGCTGCACTCCGGAATACCGCTAGGGAGGTTAAAGAATTAGTTCACCTTTACAAAAAAACTGCCTATGCACGTAAAGGGTTTCCGCAAATAGGACACTTAAGTACCTCCTGAAGCCTGGCCTAAAACCTCTAAGAGACGGCATCATCCCATCCTGCCTTGTTGCTAAAATGTTGCTAAAACCCTCCCAGCCATTACTGCTCTGCCCCATCATCATGGGAGCAATCTCTGAACCCTCTGCACATGTGTGATCTACTATCTCCTCCATCACAGCTTCACTGAGCTAAGGGCTACAACAACAGGGGAGAGAGAGCCCATGCAAGGGGGTTTGCATTGGCTAGGAATGTTTTAGCAACAGCCTGGCAATGAGGTAGTATGGGATGATGCTATCTCTGGAAGTTTTTCAGTCAGGCTTTGGGACATACGTAAATGGTCTATATCTATAGCAATGGCATTATCCAACTTTAGTCAAAGCTGCAGTTTGTTTTTATCTACAGGCACCCTTTATCAGCATAGGCATTTTGTGGTGAAGGAACAAACCCTTTAACCTGATGGGCATTTTGTGGTGAAGGAACAAACCCTTTAACCTGATGGGCTTCTTGTTATTCCTATCCCTCTCCCAGTCTAAGCTCTGCTACACAAGGTAATACAATTGTAACCTCTTTCCCTCCATCCTATAGCAGAAATACTGCTACAGAGTGGCAGGGGTGTGCAAAATCACGTATATATGTGATTTTGCATTTAGGGGTAGGGGGCGCACGCAGCTTGGCTGCCAATCACCGGGTCTCGGCCGGTAATTACTCGCCAGCACCCGGTGATCACCGAGTATTACCAATGAGGGAGAGAACTGTATGTTAACAATACAGTTATCTCCCCTGTCAGCTCTAGCACACTGCTTTGTATGACTCTGCATAGCAGAGCCATACAAAGCAGTGTGCTTACAGTGGAAAGCACAGACACAGCTTCATAAAAAAACACATACAGCACACAGTTAATCCTTTGAGTGTGCCAGATGTTAACCCCTTCCTTCCCAGTGCCATTAGCACAGTGTCAGTGCTTTTTATTAGGACTGATCACTGTATTGGTGTCACTGGGGATGTCAGTGACACCAATTCAGTTCCTCCCAGTGTCAGAATGCCCGCCGTAGTCCTGCTATAAGTCGCTGATCACCAGTATATATACCGCCATTTGTAAACGCTATAACTTTTACATAAACTGATTAATTTACACGTATTGGGTTTTTTTTTTAGCAAAGACATGTAGTAAAATACATTTTGCCCTAAATTTATGACAAAATTTAATTTTTATTTAAATTTGTTATTGGACATGTTTTATAGCAAAAAGTAAAAAACATTGTTTTTTTCTCAAAATTGTCTGCCTTTTTTTGTTTATAGCACAAAAAATTACAAATGCACAGGTGATCAAATACCACCAAAAGAAAATTCTACTTGTGAGGAAAAAAGTACGTAAATTTCATTTGAGTGCAGCATTGTATGACCTCGCAATTGTCAGTTAAAGTAACACCGCTCAGTAACGCAAGAAATGGCCTGGTCAGAAAGGGTGGTAAATCCTCTAGAGGGCAATTGGTTAAAATATCTATCTGGAGTTCAGCTTAAATTTAGTTAAAAAAAAGAGAGAGCAAGAATAAGAGCAAAAGACAGAAATAAACATGTCCATAAACTAATATCCTAAAAATCAACTTTCAATTTTCATCTAGGCTGGAATTCTCCTTTCATTTTTTTTTTTTTGTAAACTCATCATTTGTTTGGTGCATATCAAAATCATTTTCTTTGGTGAAACATTTTCAATGGTTAACCTTAGCCTACCTAAAAAATTACCAGCACGCTAGCTGAAATCAATCTGGCTGGAATAATAACTGTGTTTTGTGTGTTTCTCTGAGATGCTCACACAGAATCCTTTGAAAGACCGTGAAATAATTAAATGCTTTCAAGTCATAGGGCAACAACTTGTAAGAACAATGATCACACTCTTCTTGTTTATTTCAATAATTACTGTAGAAATTATACTCTTTGCTTAATTGTCTGATAATGTGATGCTTATTTGTTTAGAATGATTAACCTTGGTTTGCATTCACACTCATTTTGAATTATTTTTTCACAAACATCTCTGGAGTTTGAAAGATGAAAGTGATGCTGCCACTAATTAACACAACAGCAAATGGTAACATGGTAACTTGCGCATTTTATGCTCCAGTGCGGTTCATTTTATAGCACATCTTTTTATCTAGACAGGTGCAGTTATCAAATGTGAAGATTGTAATTTCAAAGTTGTAAGGCTTCATGGTGAGACACAGAAAGCACTTTGCTAACAAAAACAGACTATTTTAAAATTAAACAAGACATTGGTACCACCTGTCATTGTTTGCAATGTGGCATAATAGCATAAGCCCATAATCCTATAAGAAATGTCAAGTGACTAGAATTGGGCCAACCATTTATTGGGGAAGAAAAAGAAACTTTGTTGAGAAAAACAACTCATGTCAACTATTTACAATTGTCCTTTTGTTTGAGGTTGTGAATTTTTTATTTCTTATATTTTCAAATTAAATTTAACCACTTGCACTGCTGAGGACTTACCCCCCTTAATGACCAGGCCTCTTTTTGATACTCGGCGCTGCGCTAATTCAACTGATAATTTCGCGGTCATGCAATGCTGCACCCAAACAAAATTTACGTCCTTATTTTTAAACAAATAGAGCTTTCTTTCAGTGGTATTTGATCACCTGATATAAAAATAATCCCCCTGCGCTCCACTGGTATGAACAAACACAACCCCAAATATATGCAAGCTGCTACCACCTATTCCCAATACCACAGGATGTATAACATAAAAAAAAATATTGGTGAAGCGCTTCACATATAGAACTAAATATGTAAGGTACAATGATATAAAAAATATAAAATGCATATAAAGTGACCACACTGTATTGAAAGGTATAGGTGACTAGTGCTAAGTATCCCCCCCCCCCCAAAAAAAAAATATATATATACGTGCCAAGTGCTGAGAGTGCAAAACAGGTCATGCGTTTGCTGACTGAAACGTGCCAAAATACAATATATGCTAAGTAAAAGTAATACACAATGGCATTGCACACTCTAACTGAAAGTGACAGGTGCTCAGTATGAGTATAAATGTAGGGTAAAAATAAAAATCCACAATAAAGTGTAATAACAAGTGCTTGACATTTCATGTGCAAACCCCGCGATGTCAGTGCTTCAATTCTTCACTCAAACATGATGCGTGTTAGCATGTCACACGTGTATATCATAATCCAAAAGTGGCTAAAGTGCCTCCTTACCTTAACCATGTGACCCTTAAGTAATAATGCTCCACCAGACTGGGGATCTCTGTTATAATACTCCTGTAGTACCACTCAGACTCCTCTGCCAGGTCACTTATCCCCCCAGATGGTAATACCCCCGGGATAATCACAAGGCCATAGAGAAGTAGGCAAAGAGAGCCTCCATAGTGAAATGCCGTGTATTCCATATAGCAGATGAAAACAAGCCAAAAGAGAACACTCACAGCATTGCTGATCTCATACAGCTGGTGTCCCATGTGCTGTGGGTGTACTGCAAGGTGCTGGGTGTCCAAAGATGGCGTCTGCCGGATGTGCGTAATGGGAAGTATGTCACCGCGCTCTATGTGTTACTCCACGATGTCACGTGGCTTCATCACTTTAGCCACTTTTGGATTCGATAAACACGTGTGGCATGCTAACACGCATCATGTTTGAGTGAAGAATTGAAGCACTGACATCGCGGGGTTTGCACATGAAATGTCAAGCACTTGTTATTGCACTTTATTGTGGATTTTTATTTTTAACCTACATTTATACTCATAATGAGCACCTGTCACTTTCAGTTAGAGTGTGCAATGTCATTGTGTATTACTTTTACTTTGCATATATTGTATTTTGGCACGTTTCAGTCAGCAAACGCATGACCTGTTTTGCACTCTTAGCACTTGGCACTAATATATTTTTTTATTTTTTGGGGGAGGAATACTTAGCACTAGTCATCTATACCTTTCAATACAGTGTGGTCACTTTATATGCATTTTATAATTTTTATATCATTGTACCTTACATATTTAGTTCTATATGTGAAGCGCTTCACCAATATTGGTTTTTTATTTGATCACCTGTGCGCTTTTTATTTTTCACGCTATAAACAAAAAAAGACCAAAAAGTTTGAAGAAAAACTATATTTTTTACTTTCAGCTATGAAAAATATACAGTAAACTCAAAGTTAGTTATAAATTTAGGCCAAAATGTATTCTGCTACATGTTTTTGGTAAAAACAAACCCAATAAGTGTATATTGATTGCTTTGTGTGAAAGTTATAGCGTCTACAAACTATGGTATAGAAACTACAATTTACACCATTTTTTGCTATACAGCGCTGCGCTAGTTTAACGGACAATTGCGCGGTCATGCAATACGGTACATACATGAAATGTATGTCCTTTTTTTAACACAAATAGAGCTTTATTTTGGTGGTATTTAATCACCTGTGCACTTTTTATTTTTGGCGCTATAAACAAAAAAATACTTGAAGAAAGAAATTTTTTTTTCCAAAAACAATATTTTCTCATTTCGGCCATAAAAAATATCCAAAAAAACTAAAATTTCGTCATAAATTTAGGCCAAAATGTATTTTGCTACATGTGTTTGGTTAAAAAAATCCCAGTAAGTGTATATTTATTGCTTTGTGTGAAAGTTATAGTGTCTACAAACTATGGTATAGATAATGGAATTTACACAGCTTTTACTTTCTGACTGCTCATCACATTTCTTGAGGTGCTAAAATACCAGGACAGTACAAACACCCCCAAATGACCCCTTTTTGGAAAGTAGACACCCTAAGCTATCTGCTGAGAGGCATATTGAGTCCATGTAAGATTTATTGTTTTTCCCTCAAGTTTCTGGAAAATGACAAAAACATTTTTTTTTTACACAAAGTTGTCATTTAAATGATTTATTTCTCGCACAAGCCATGGGTACATGTAGATTTACACCCCAAAATACATTCTGCTACTTCTACCGAGTATGGGGATACCACATGTGTGAGACTTTTTGGGATCCTAGCCACATACAGGAGCCTGAAATCCAATGACCACTTTGAAAGCCTGAAGGTGCGGAACTTCCTCATTTCACTTCCTCAATACCTATCACAGTTTCGAAGGCCCTGACATGCCAGGATAGCACCAAATCCCCCCAAATGACCCCTTTCTGGAAAGTAAACACCCCAAGGAATTTAAAAAGAGGCATGGTGAGTATTTTGCAGATCTCATTTTTTCTCACAAGGTTTTGAAATATAAAAAAAATAGAAAAAATATGTTTTTGTTTTTTTTCTTAATTTTCCAAAAACTTGTGACAAAACGTGTGGCAAAATACTTACTGTGCTTCTTATCAAATTCCTTGGGGTGTCTACTTTCCAAAAAGGGGTCGTTTGGGGTGGTTAGGTGCTATCCTGGCATTTCAGGGCCTCCGAAACTGTGATAGGGTGTCTGGAAGTGTAATGAGGAAATAAAGTCCTTTAAAAGCCTGAAGGTGCTTATTGGATTTTGGGGTCCTGTACTTGGCTAGACTGCCAAAACGTCTCACATGTGGTACCCCCATACTCGGGAGGAGCAGCAGAATGTATTTTGGGGAGTAATTCCACATATACCCATGGCATGTGTGAGCAGTAAATAATTTAAGTGACAATTTTGTGTAAAAGAAAAATATTTTTTTTGTCATTTTCCAAAAACTTGTGGTAAAAAAAAAAAAATTATTCTATTGATTCAACATGCCTCTCAGCAAATAGTTTGGGGTGTCTACTTTCCAAAAAGGGGTCGTTTTGGGGGTTGGGGGCATTTTATGCCCAGCATTAGAAGTTTATGCCACACATCACTCACTCTTCTAACCACCTGAAGATCAAGCCTTTTCTGACGCTTTTTGTTCACATGAAAAAAATCTGTATTTTTTGCTAGGAAATTAATTTAAACCCCCAAACATTATATATTTTTTAATGCAGACACCCTAGTGAATAAAATGGTGGGTACTACAATTTTTTATGGCACACAGTACTCACGCAGCGAATTTTCAAAGCAATTTTTTTAAAAAAATACTTTTACTTTTAATGCACAAAAACACAATATATTGGCCAATTATTTGTTAAGATATAAAATATGATGGTATGTCGAGTAAATAGATACCAAACATGACATGCTTTAAAACTGTGCATGCCCCGTGCAATGGCGACAAACTGCATACATTTTTAATATCCATAGGCAACGCTTTAAAAGCCTTTAAAAGCCACCATTTTAGATTTACAGAGGAGGTCTAGTGTTAGAATTATTGCTCTTGATCTGATGTTCAGGGCAATACACACACGTATGGTGCAACTGCTGTTTACATACCGCCACAGGGTCAACACTTGTGAACACAGGTGTGCGCGCATGGGAGGGGCGAGGTTTTTTTTTTAAGCTATTTTGATTTTTTAAATTATTTTTACACTGTCTCTTTCATTTTTTTTGTTATCACTTTTAATGCTATCACAGGGAATGCAAATATCCCCTATAACTTCAATGGGCATTGTCATATATTATTTTTTGAAAAATCTGGGGTCTATCAGACTCTAGATATTTCCTCTGCCCTTACATTATCTAATCTCACCAAGATCAGTGTGATCAGATGCTTTCCCAATTTACAAATGGCGCTGTTTATATCCTGCAAAACTGAAGTGATGAAATGCTCGTAGCTTCCGAATTCTTAGACTATAGAGATGATTGGCACCACTCTGGTCTCCAATCAGCTCTATGGTCAGCTGGCAGAAACACCGGCTGCATTCTCAGGTTCCCCCGATGGCACAAGACTGCCCGAGAAGGCCATGGAAGGCAGCGGGGGAGGGGGGGCATCATATCAGCTGCTTGTAAAAGCAATCCTGCAGCTAATTAGCCACTAGGATTGCTTTTACATGAAAGCTGATCGCCAGCTGAAAAAAACTATACCAGGATGATGCCTGCAGCTGTAGGCCTCATCCTGATATAACCATTCAAAGTCCAGTGATGTACCAGTACGTCGCTGCAATACCACCGGACATTTTGACACTGGGGGGGAACTGACTTGGGGTCACTGACATCCCCAGTGACACCAATACAGTGATCAGTGCAAAAAAAAAAACACTGACACTGTACTAATGGCACTGGGGAGGAAGGGGTTAACTCTTTTTAGGCAATCAAAGGATTAACTGTGTCAGGTTGAGTGTTTTACTAGTGGGCGGGGGGTGTGTACTTCACAGGAAAACGCTGTCCAGGAAAGCTAATCTCTGCTCTCCCTGACAGTGTGTTAGGAGCTGACAGGGAGCAGAGCTGCATTGTAAACAATGCAGCTGTGCTTTGTGTCACTGTTTGCCAGCAATCGCTGGGACCCTGCAGGTAATGACCGGCCCTGATCGGCAGGATGAGTAGGGCGCACCCCCTACCTGTTTTGCAAAATGACGTTTTAAAATGTGATTTTGCCCAGCTGTGCTACCTTGTAAGCTTTAACAAAAAGAACTGGAAGCTGATTATTTTCTATGCAGTGCTCCACCAGCTTTTACACTTTCACATTTTAGAAAATTAACCCCTCTGTGTCCTTTCCCTTATATATGGGTGCTGACACTCCCCATGACTTGGGGAAGGGCTCTACCCAAAAGAGCTTAGCGCCTAGTTTCACTACCTGCAGTACCAGACACTATTCTGATACAGAACCACCTAGTGTGAAAATGGCAAACTGCACCTGCCTATATATTTACTTGCTGAAAGTGAGTGCTAAGTGAGTGGGTCTGCCTACTATAAGCACATAAACAGTCCCAAGGAATATTCTCAAGCATTTCTTTAAATGTGCTCCATGGCTGGAAAGTATGTCACCAAAGGTAAAACCCTTGCTACTTTTAGACCTGTAATTTGAATTCAAAATCTGCTCATACCTCTGGGAAAAACAGCATGCAAATAAAAGGAGCAGAGGGAGGAGTCCCAGGAAATTCTATCTACAAACCCGGTGTTGCTGACATGGGCACTATGCAAAGAAATGTACATTATTTTTAGTTTAGAATACATTCAGACGGGTGCTGGATGCATTTAAAGATGTAGGCTGCATCCACACCAGTGATTTAGTCGGCTGCCAACTCCATTCACTATAATGACAGGTTGACTGCGCCATTGTATGCATGCAGGCATGATTAGCTGTGGTTTTTGCCAGCCTTCCAATGCTTTCAATGGGGCTGCCATCTTCTGCTAATCACAAGGAATCCCTTATATGTTTCCCATATGTAATTGCTAAGTGTGAATGGGGCCTAATGCAACACAATGCCCAACAGACTCTGATGGGTGTACTGAGACATTAGGAAAATACACACTTTCAACAAGCAGCTGATGGCACTTGACAGGTATTCAACAAAAACACATACCAAACACCTAGTTTTCAAGCCCTTATTAATGCAGCTTAGAAAATCAAAGCTAGTTTCAGAATAGGAATTTTAGGAAATATTTATATTTAAACATTATCTGTGTAGCAATTATGCATCTGTATATATATATATACAGATGCATAATTGCTACACAGATAATGTTTAAATATATATATATCTATATTTATATATATATATATATCTGTTACATTAATTAATCTCTTATTTTTAGCACCTAGAAAATTCCTTTAAGCTCTTTCCCAATAACATGTAGTAGGTTCCATCAAGAAAGCAGGAATTTAATTCACACAAAAGCTATCAAAAGGCACATTTTCCCTGCCATTAGAGGGTTACTTTGGAGTAGTGAGACCCATAAACCCTCATGCTGGAGCTAATTACAGAGTGGTCTGTCCATTAGTCCTTAGCAAATATGCATGGTAAGTTAATTTTAGATTCAGTAATGATCAAGAAGACTGTATTTACCAGGATTAATTGCAACCCTGTACAAAAGTAGACTTTAAGAACTGCTAAAGATTTTCCTCAAACATAGGCCCTGATTTACTAAGAATATTGTCCAACAGCTGAAGCTGAACATTCAGCCAGACCCATTTAATCAATTAAGACCTTTCACTAGTCAGACGGAATTCTCTTTGTAAATATCTGCCCACAATAGACGCAATTGTAGGAGCAATGCCGGATATGGTCCATAGGTGGTGCACAAGCGCGGGCTTTGTCCTGTTCGCGTTTATTTGTGTGCCAGATGAGAAAACTCAGGTGTGCTTTGTTTTAATGGCTTTTAAGGTTTTTTTCTGTATTTGCTGCTATTATTGTTGCCTCTATTAATTTTCTTGCCTTTTTTTTCTCCAAAAATTATCGGCCAACTAATTTATTTCCTAATGAATGTTACAAAGTCATACATCCTATTTTTGAATGTCGAACATTTTCAAACTTATATCTTAAATAATTTGAATGTCTAGTTCTAATTTCCCAATCTAATTATATATCTTCATTCTCTTTAATCATGTTACTATTGTACATTCCAGCTCAAACTTGGTCTGTTACAGTGGCTTAGTGGTTAGCACTCACGGCTTGCAGCAGTTGGGTTATGGGTTCTAATCCCATGGCAGCACCTGTCTGGAGTTTGCATGCTTTCTCTGTTTAAAAGAAAGGATTGCTGTCAATTAAAAAATAATTAAAAAAGGGTGTGGGGACCTCCCAAAATCCATAAAAGACCCTTATCTGAGCAGGCAGCTTGCCCATAAAGGGGGGAGGGATGAGTGAGCACCCCCCCAAAACCATACCAGGCCACATTCCCTCAACATGGTGGGGTGCTTTGGGATGGGGGGACATGTTGATGGGGACAAGGGCCTCTTCCCCACAACTCTGGGCTGTGATTGTAGGGGTCTGTGGGCAGGGGGCTTATTGGAATCTGGAAGCCCCCCTTTAGGAAGGGGGCCCCCAGATCCTGACCCTCATGTGAATGAGTATGGGGTACATAGTACCACTACCCATTCACAAAAAAAATGTAGTGTGAAAAAGGACAGGAGATAGTCTTCAACAAGTCCTTTATTAAAAGAAGGAAAATAAAAGAATGTCCTCTGAAGTAGATCCAACGTCAATCACAATGCCTGTCGCCAACCGGAAAAAAGAAAAAAAAAAGAAGGCTCTGCTCCCGACGTAGGCTCCTGGCCATGTGACTGCTCCACTGGCTTGACAGTTCTTAAATATGTAAGGGGCGGGGCCACCCGGTGACATCACTCATGTGACCCTGCCCCCTTGTGACATCATCGACCGGGGCATGCTGGGTCACTGATGTCACACGGGGGTGGACTCACATGCATGAGGGCCCCGCCGTTTACATATTTAAGAACTGTCAAGCCAGCGGAGCAGTCAGACGGCCGGGAGCCAGCATCAGGAACAGAGCCTTCTTTTTTATTTTTTTTCTCCAGTCGGCCGCTGCAGCAGGCATTGTGATTGATGTTGGATCTACTTTGGGGGTCATTCTTTTTTTTTCCCTTCTTTTAATAAAGGACTTGTCAAAGACTGTCTCATGTCTATTTTCACACTAAAGGTTTTTTGGGGGGGGAAGTGTAGTGGTACCATGAACCCCATACTTATTCACGTGGGGGGGGCAGGATCTGGGGGCCCCCTTGCTAAAGGGGGGCTTCCAGATTCTGATAAGCCCCCCACCCACAGACCCCCCCACAACCACAGCCCAGGGTTGTGAGGAAGAGGCCCTTGTCCCCATCAACATGAAGACAAGGTGCTTTGGCGGGGAGCCCCCCACCACCCCAAATAACCCCCCCATATTGATGGCATGTGGCCTGGTACGGTTCAGGAGGGGGGCGCTCGCTCGTCCCCCCCTTTCCTGACCTGCCAGGCTGCATGTTCGGATAAGGGTCTGGTATGGATTATAGGGGGGAACCCATGCCATTTTTTTAATTATTTTTGGCGTGGGGCTTCCCCTCAAAATCCAAACCAGACCCGAAGGACTTGGTGTGGATGGGAGGAGGGACCCCAGGCCTTTTTTATTTTTAATTACTGACCTTTATTTTTAGATTCAGTTGTGAATAATATATATTACCTAGATCTTCAAAATAGGTCAAACCATTACAGATATTTGGGAAAGAAAATTTCAATGTGAACATGTTTCTACGGGGATTTTTTGTTTCTTTAGACATGCTTCTATGACATCTGCTTTTTTAGATGAATTCCTTTATTGTGTCCATTAGTAAATTTGCTTTCGTGTCTATTTGTTAGCCGCTTTCTTTAGTAAATGTCTTGGCGTCTAAAAGTAGACGGATACCAAAGAAAAGTAGACTTTAGCGGAAATGCACCTAGATGCCATTTATGCACTTTAGTAAATCAGGGCCATAGATTCTGGGTGAAAAAAAAAGAAACATTACAATAAAAAAAAAATTAATTGGCTATCACATCTAACATCAAGGCTCCATAGCCAAGGACCATATAAAAGGATATCCATATCGTGTCTATTTGTTAGACGCTTTCTTTAGTAAATGTCTTTGCCATCTAAAAGTAGACGGATTCCAAAGAAAAGTAGACTTTAGCCTACGGAAATGCACCTAGATGCCATTTATGCACTTTAGTAAATCAGGGCCAGAGATTCTGGGGGGAAAAAAAAGAAACATTACAATAAAAAAAAATTAATTGGCTATCACATCTTACATCAAGGCTCCATAGCCAAGGACCATATAAAAGGATATCCATAAAAGACAAACTATCTAGATTATCATAGTACTAAAAATAGCCAAACAATTATAATAAAACAACAAAGAAGAAAAAGAAAAAAAAAACTCCACAAAACTGCTGCATTTCTGATTTTCTAATACAAACTAAAATAAAATCACAATCAAATTAGCTCATACTTAGCATGGCAAGAACTCACCAAGTTGAGTTAAAAAAATGACTACTGCACTCATTTCCAACCATTCCCAAAGTACCCTTTAACTTTATCATATTGTACCCTGTAGTATTTTGAAAATTGCTCTGCTCCACATGCAACTTTGTCACCATATAGCAAGACCAGGATATCGAAACACTTCATTGCATATATTGTAATAGTCGGAGAACTAGTCTTGGTTATTAAACAGACTTTTCCAAATCAAATTACCAACAGTTGTAAAAAATGGTAGCACTAAAGCTCAGTTGTTTGTATCAAATTTAAGACTGCGCAATGGATGTTGTCTTGGAAAATGACCTGGAAAAACACTAGTCCACAGACTGTATGTGTGTATAACTAGTAGGGACATCAATTGTGTAGCCGCCATAGGGGAAGAGAAATTAATTAATGCTTGCTGTAAAATGCTACTAATATGCTGATGCTACACTATGTAAATACATATTTGATATGTTCATATACTAAAGTATCACAAATAAAGTAAAAAATAGGTCAAATTATAAAACTGAATAATTGTAAATGACTGAAGCTGTAATAATCACTGAAGCTGAATGATGCAAACTATTGTTTTTCTTTGAATGATCCATTCATTTATAAATGCTTTTTTATCCTGCTGATTGCTCCATTATTAAGAGATAATCTCAGTTTTGACTTTCCTCCAAGACACAGTGCAGTATACAGTGAGGCATTTAGGCCCATTATTGGTGGCTATTACTTATTTACTCCTGCTCATCAGTTCTAACAAATTCCATTTTGTGCTGGAGCACGGTGAGACCAACATATCGAGCTTTTCATTTGTTCTTCTACTCATGCTCTGCTTTTTTTCTGATGAGCCAATCTGTAAGGGGAACATTGCTTCAGCTTAAAATTCAATTTTTGCAGAGCACTAAAAAAAAGATTAACTAATAAACAGAGTGAATATGATTCGTAAGTCATTGAGCGTGCATTGAGCCCAAAGGTCTCATCATTTAAACTACTTCTGCACTTTGCAATAATTCCTAGGGAAGCCACATTTGATGGTATTATAGCCATACGCTTCAGGGTTGTTAACAAAGGCTTCATTTGATTGAAATGTTTTGCAAAGGAAGACAACTTGCTGATCCAAACATTTCTCAATTAAACTCCCATATTTTCTCCTTGCAGCTTGACAAAGGAAATTTCAGGGGACACATTTTAGACATCAGTTGTAATCTTCAAGAGGAATGTATCCAGTTTTTTGTTTTCAACCAAGGTTTTTTTTTGTTGCAGACTGTGTCGATAATACAGCCCACAATTCCCTTTAGCGACTGAGAGGAAACATTAAAAATTAATGGCATTTAAAGTCCAAAAAATATTTGAAAAGCAGCTTGCTAGGCGGTTTTTACTACATGACATGTTATTCAGATGTGTAATGTTTGATGTTATCTAGGTAACTGCTTTTGATATCTGTCGTTATGATAAAATAGTTTGGAAAAATCAATGAAACAGGATTTGTAAGCTGTCTTTTACTTTACCAGTTCAAATCACAATTTTCATTAATATGTACTGTATCTGCAGAATTTCTGCTTTTTAACATGATATATTCCAAGTTTTATTTTATAAAGGGTATTTAAGAACAATTGTTTGTAAAAACAAAACATTAGTATATCAGAGTTTGGAGGATTTGTTTTGCAAATTTAGCACTGCAGAAAAATGTATTTTACATGTTGTCAGCAGTAAAGTGCATGTAGAAACTCCATGGCATGGCAGCTATAAAGCTACATGCTTAAGACATGCTTAGATCTGCAGTAGGCATTGTCATCAGAAATATAGGTACTGGGGACCCACATTGGGTTGGAAATCCAGGGATGCTTGCACAAAACCTAAACTGTGAATGCTTTTTTAGCAACCTCTGAAAACATTTCAGAAGGGAAAGACTAGATACTTTTGGCCTAGAAGGCAAATAAAAATAAGTGGCCTTTTATGATAGGTACAGATCTATCTGGTGGTCCCTTACTTGTGCTCACAGGGATGCACTGGAGTTGGAGACATATGCCATTTGTGGGGAAGTCCTGTTGAAACTCAGTTAAAGGGAAACTATAGGTTATTTTTATATTTTTTTTTACTTTGTGTGCCCCCCCATTAAAAAAAAGTGCTCCACCCATGCACACCTTCTCCATGCTTCCATGTTGTCCCCATGTCCCCAGCTTCCTCTTTAATCCAGCACTGCTGGACCTCTTCAGGCAGCATTCTTCCGCAGCCTGTGTTATCAGGGAGTATTACAGAAGAATGTCCATCCTCGCTTAGTACCAAGGAAGAATCGGAAGCTTCCATTATGTCAATGTACTGGATCAAAAGCCTGCAAGAAAAAGTTATGCATAGGTCTTTTAAAAAAAAAAAAGACCTGAGGGCATTGGGGAGTGGGGTGGGTGCTGGCTTATGCAAACAAAGTTTAACCCTTGTATATGTGTCACCTTTATTGATACATACTGTATATATATATATATATATATACACATATATTTACATATATACTAATACTATATACAGTGCTCAGCATAAATGAGTACTCCCCTTTTGAAAAGGAATATTTTAATTAATATCTCAATGAACACAAGAACAAGTTCCAAAATTCTGACAAAACTGAGTTTTATACATTTGTTGAGCTTATTACATGAAAGCAAAATTAATAATATAACTTAGAGTACAAAATCTTCAGTTTTACTCAAATTAGTTGATGCAAAAATGAATACACCCCGCAACAAAAACTACTCCATCTATCTTTTTCCATTCTTCAAAAACAACCTCTTTTAGAGCCTGGATGCTGGATGGAGAGTGATGCTCAACTTGTCTCTTCAGAATAGGTGTTCGGTTGGGTTCAGATCAGGAGTCATACTTGGCCAATAGATCACCTTCACTCTGTTCTTCTTCAGAAATGCAACAGTGGCCTTTGTGATTTGGATCATTGTCATGTTGGAAAAGTGCACGGAGTGAAGGGCACAGAGTGATGGTTGTCACGACCCGCGGCCGCCGCCACCAACAGGCGACAATCGCACAGCCGCGACTAACAGTAATACGTCACGCCCACGGCGTCAGACCCCAGACCTTCTCACCAAACTCGTGACCGAAGGGCCGGCCGATCCAAAACCGCGGTGTGACGTGCGTAACAAGGCCCCACCCAGCTGCACCCTACACAGCGATTGCCCAGCTAATGGACTACAATCGGTGCCTGCAGCCTGAATGCGCTTGTTACTGGGTCGGGTTAATTACGCCACTAACCCTCTACTGCCACCACCACTTTTGTTGGAGACTGGGAAACTCCCGTTATCAAATATACACTATAATGATTGAAATATTGATCTATATATCACGGCCCGCAGACCTGCTATACAGAGATATAACCAACAGTAGCGTCTCTTCAAAGGCAGGGATTCGTGAATTGCAAGTAAGAGCTTAGAAACAGTTTAACACTTTCAGAAAGAAAGATTTATTACTAAAAGCGTTGGATGCAAATAAATATGTACAAAGAGATATCACAAAAATATATATATATATGTATATAAAGCGACAGCAAACATAGAATAGCGAGGAAATTACAGGGTAAGTTACTTGCCTTGCCTGGTTTTAGCAAATTCAAGATGCAGAGCAGAAAGGTTCTTTGATCTCCCCTTGTTACGATGTTGCTGGGAGATCTCTGAGTGTGTCTGTGACAAAAACTTTTCACTCTCTTAAAGGTCCCTCTCAGGGGAAGGGAGGGGGGCTCTGACTTGGGAGTGGTCATTGGGAAACTCTACACTAAATTACCAGGTCCATATCCCGTGATATGAACCATACAGTTGACCTGAGGACTGTGCACTTATTCTGGTCGGTTTGATAATGAGTGGGCCTACATAGTTTTGGGTGATAAAAGTGACACCTCCGCAGACTGGCTGGCTCCACTTCTCATGTCTTCCTGGTTGTTCCACACCATTTGCCAGGAGATAAAGTCTGCCTCACAGGAATGCAGGGGGGATGTGAGGATTCCAGGAAGACCTCAAATACACAGACAGAACACGAAAAAGAGGGTTGAGGGGGAACTCCGCTCCAATAAGGATGAGCAAGTTTGCCACAATGGTAGCATCTTCTCTTTCAATATAGAGCAGTACATCTGTGAATTCATGATACCATCAATGAAATGTAGCTGCCCGACATCAGCAGCGCTCATGAAGCCCCACAAAGGACACTGCCACCACCATGTTTCACTGTAGGCACCATGCATTTTTCTTTGTATTGCTCCCCTTTGCGATGCCATACAGTTTTGAAGCCACCAGTTCCAAAAACATTTATCTTAGTCTCATCACTCCAGAGTACAGAGTCCCAGTAGTCTTTTTCAGCATGGGCCCTGGCAAATTCAAGGTGGGCTTTTTTGTGCATGGGCTTTAGGAGAGGCTTCCTTCATAGACAACATCCATGTATGCCTTTCCTCTGCAGTGTATACCGTATTGTGTCACGGGAAACAATCACCCCAGTTTGCTTTCTGCTTCATTAGCTAGCTGCAGTGAACTTGCCTGACGACTTTCTTGAACCCTTTTGATCAGAAGACACTCCTTCCAAGGTGTTAACTTCCCTGGATGGCCTGTTTCTGTGAGATGGTTGCAATTACATCTTTGTTAAATTTTTGTATCACTTTTGCTACAGTATTCTGACTGATAAGTAAAGCTATGCTGATCTTTTTGTAGCCTTCACCTTTCTTCTGTAAAGAACTTATTTTCTTTCTGAGACATTTCTCTTCCACGTGGTGCCAATGCTGACAGCCCTTTAATGCCCTTTAATAATCAACTCTGCTAGACACCTGTATAATGAATAATTAGACTCACTTGTAATTGAATTCTTGTTAATTAGCATTTTGTTGTCTAAATATTTGCTTTGCTCCTAAGACTTGTGGTGTATTCATTTTTTGCAGTGTGGTCTTGAATGAATTTGTTAGGAAAAATACTTTTGTTGTGTATGCAAATTAACAAATCTTGTTTGTAATCAATGGCCCGCATTTGTGGGAGTATTTTTTAATATAGTGTTCCATAGAAAATGTGGATTCTGCAAGTATAGTAAAGGTTTTCTGACAAGTCTGTTGAGGTGTACTCATTTATTCTGAGCACTGTATACTGTATATACTATTTATATGTATGTGTTTGTATTTTTGCTTAATTTCATGAGATATGGTAGACATGTATCCATAGACATTTTGGTTTATTGTTATTAATGTATTTTCAGCAGGGTTAGGCCAATCAAGGCCCTGCTCCTGAAGACACATTGCTCCATAAACTGTATTAAGAATGAAACACAATAACTTTTCTACATACAGTTTCTATATGGATGGTTCTACTTTAAATGTTGGACTGTTGATTTCCATGTATACTTTGGAACCAGTAAAGCCATGTTTTTATTATGAATAATAATAAAAGGCATACCTTTTTACTTCTGTGTAACCCTACATTTCAACCATTAAACTGGTATCATAAAAGTGCCAAAATAAAAGTTATATTGATACGTGTTATACATACAGTATAGTGATGTAGATATCAAAATAACTTTTTGGGCATCTACTCTGCTTGTTATATTACAGATTCATAACTTTAAGTACTAGCTTACTTTGTGGCTGTTAGCATTTGATGATGTTTCACAAGTCAGTGCTGGAAGACTTCCCTCTGTCAGATGCTGCAAATTTTGAATGGCAGCAGGAAGCTATATAATGCCCACCATGTAGTACTGACTGTGGGTTCTGTTCTCACTCATGTTTGAATAGTAAATTATCTTCAATCAAGGCCACCACCCCGACATATCTTATTAATACTGACCAAGGGGCAAATGCCCACCTGGCCCTAAGTGCAGTCCTCTCCTGGATTTCAATCATTAGATAAAGGTGGATACTAACAAAAGTTGTATACTAAAGTAGAATCCAAGCCAATATAATTTTCTTAGCTTTGAGTAACACAATATATATTTTTAGAAGAGTGTGGAAGCATTAGAACCCCCTTCAGATTTTTTTTGCTGTATGTGTCTTTCTAATATTGTGTGTTTACAAACTTTTTAGTGGTGTATGAGTTCAGTAACAATCTGAGAGGTATCAATTTTGTCACAAAAATATATCAAAACATATGCATATACCATTGTGATATAGGAAAACGAAAAAAAAAAAATATATATATATATATATATTGTATCTACAAAACAGGGGATGGGTCTTGAATCTAATATATATACCACCTGGTGTGACACCATCCCAAAAAATATCTAGAACAAAAAACAAAGAACCAGGGTATACAGTTGCATCTGGTAAAACCGGATGGTCCTGTTCTATCTCCAGCAAAATTTGGACTTTGTGTGTGTCAAATTCCGGGAGGATAGATCTGTAACATCACATTAGACAGCAGTAATAAAATATATATGCTTTTATTGTTTCATCATTAAGAAAATTAAATTATATACACACTCACCAGCCACTTTTTTTGGTTCACCTGTTGAATTGCTTGGTAACACATTTTGCTAATTAGCCAATCACATGACAGCAACTCCATGCATTTAGGCATCTAGACGTGTTGAAGACGACTTGCTGAACTTAAGACCGAGCATCAGAATGGGAAAGAAAGGGGATTTAAGTGACTTTGAATGTGGCATGCTATCAAGTCAATACGGATCAAAATCTCTGAGGAATGTTTACAACACCTTATTGAATCTATGCAATGAAGAATTAAGGCAGTTTTAAAGGTAAAAGGGGTCCAACTGTGTACTAGCAAGGTTTACCAAATAAAGTGGTCGGTGAGTGTGTGTATATATATATATATATATATATATATATATATATATATACTTTCATGTTGCTTCTCAGTACAAAGTATAATTGTGCAAGGTTGGGTACAAAATAAAGGTATATCCATAAGCTGTTTAAAGTTACTACAATGTAACATATCAGAGTCTAGAACATTAGTCTTAATTATCACTTGAAAATCTATATATAGACCTAGGGCCCCATTTTGTATCAAATAATTTTTTTGTATTATGTAGTGTATGAAATTTTTTTTCCATAATCATAATTTCATCTAACCTGGCTATAATTTGTGGAAAGGGGAATATATTTGTTTTCCAGTGAAGAGATATTGCCCAATGTGTTGCTACACAAATGGTGTGTGTGTATAAGAGTTGTTAAAGTGGAAGTAAAGTTTGTTTTGCATGTTTTACCTACAGGTACCTTTAATTGGCAGGGCCACTGCTAGACTATTTTGTGCCCTTGGCAAGACCAGCTACTTGCCCCCCCCCCCAAAGAAAAAAAAATTAAAACTTCACCTGTAGTTTTACTTCACCCCTAACAGCACACATCCTCTTTCCCCTCACATTTTCCTCCCTAGCACAAATACTCTCCTGCAAATCCCCCCTCCTAGCACAACCCCCTAAACATTACCCTTCTCAGCAAAATCCTTTCTCCCCACCCAAATCCTCCCTCCTAGCCCCCCCCCTTAGCACAATCCCCCCCAATCCCCCTCAACACAAGTCCCCCCCAATTCCACTTTCCTAGTACCAATCCCCTTCCTTCAGTTCCCTCACCTAGGACAAATTCCCCCAAATCTCCCTATAGCTAAAACTCTCCCAAATAAAATCCTCCCACCTTACCCAAATCCCCCCCCTTGTAGCAATGCCACGGCCCAAACTCCCGCACACATGTGCGGGAGTGAAGTCATCAGCAGCTAGGCCAGTCAAATGGCCGCTGCCCACAACCCTGGAAGGAAAACCAGGTGAAGATGAAAGTCTCGGGGAGCCATGACAGTGCTCCGCTGGAGGGCTTCATTTTTAGGTAAGTCTTTCATAATGTGCTAGTATGCAATGCATACTAGCATATGGGATAGCACAATGTAGCCAAGGAACATTTATGAAATAAAACAATGCACACCAAGAAATTTAACTCTTAAATATTTATTGGATATTTAATTGGCCATGGTGTTATTCAAAGGTAACCTTAAATGATTAAAAAATACATATCAAAGAAAAATATATTGCTGTCCTGACTGAAACCAAAATAACAGTATCAATACAGTCCCATGTTCCATCCAGATATGCTGGACGACTAAACCCTTACTTGAAGAAAATACAATGACAGCTAATAACCACAGTGGCTTAGTAGTTAGCACGTCTGCCTTGCAGTAAATGGGTCATGGGTTCGATTCCTGACCATGGCACCTCCTGCATGGAGTTTGCATGTTCTCCCTGTGCTTGCGTGGGTTTTCCCCGGGTTTTCCTGTTTCCTCCCACACTCCAAAGACATTCTGGTAGGTTAATTGGATCCTGTCTAAATTGGCCCTAGTATGTGTATGTATGAATGTAAATTAGGGACCTTAGATTGTACACCCGTTGAGGGTTAGGGACTGATGTGAATGTTCAATATATATGTGTAAAGTGCTGCATAAATTGACAGTGCTATATAAGTACCTGAAATAAATAAAAGAAAAATTGGGGGTTGGGAGGGAGCTGGGGCAACTACAGAGATAGGTAGCGGGTGTATATATAAGGACAGGATGAATGCCTGCCATTTTCATAGACCAATTATGGCTTGTTGCTAGGGGAAAATCCCTTGCAACAGCCAATAGAAACAAACTTATTTATTTCAATGTTCAATGAATAACTGGCCCTTTGTACTATCTCATGGGGGGTCCCACTGACTGCTAGTGACCTTGCATTATGCTTTTATCTTGCAGGGAGAAGTTTTTTATCATTTTTTGTTCCACTTTAAAGAACAAGATATATGTGGAATATTTTTAAACAATAAACAGTTATCGATTGTTAGAGTAATTTATTTACCAACAATAGTGTTGGTTAAAGTAAAACTTCTTTCCATGTACAGTAGGTGCTAATTTATCACATTCCCAGAAAATATGTACAAAGTTTCCAGGTTGGGAACAACCTCTAAACAAAGTGGTGATACAGAAGGGTAAATGATATGCAAATGAGATCGGGTATAATACCGTCTGGTAAATAATTTTACAGCTGTTTCCTGTATATCTATGGATTTTGTACATTTACGAAGGTTAATCCACCTAGCATCCCATTCCTGAGTAGAAAATTGTATATCTATTTTTTTTCCCATCTTAGTATACAGGGTGATTTCTCATCTAAAATAGATGAGCAAAAGTTATTAAATAAAGTTGAAATAAGACCCTTTCCTCTGGGGGGCTTAAAATGGTTATGGGAGTGTTTTGAGGTATGGTATATTGTAAAAAGGTTTTATGTGTAAATAATTCTGATGTTCTGAGATCGGAGTTAGTTTAAGTTCTTGTATGGATAGAAAGAAATAAAGGAAGAATTTCTATAGAAATCTGTTATTTTGATCAGTTTATTGTCTATCCAGTATTTGAAATTCTGTGGAGAAGAAAAAGCAGATTTAAATTTAGGGTAACCCAGGAAAGAGACCCCCAGTGGGGGGAGGGGGGGTTAGATGTTAAATTCCAAATCTAGGGTCACCCAGGAAAGAGGACCCCAGTGGTCTTTCCAATATTCTCAGTATTCTCAACTGTGACTGAAAGCAATAAAAACTTGACAAAATCAACACAAATGTTTGTCTGGAGATCAGCTAAGCACTAATTATTCAATATTGGTTGCATAGCAAAACCTCAAATACAACATTTTAAAAAATAAAAAACAACTACCCATTATATTTCCTAGATTCTGCAACATGTTTCCCTAGTATTTCCCTGTTTTTCACTGCTATGTTATTTTTACATCATCGTGCCCCCCATCCCTGGTTTTACCACTTTTTACTGTTTTGCCATCAGTTTTCACACAACACTTTGAATTCACTACGTTTCAATTATAATGCCTTATATAAAAAGAAAAGAGCAGAAAAGTAGTAAAGAGGAAAACATACCAATTTTTATATTTTTTTAATGGAATTTCAATAACAATTATAGTTTTTCACATTTACAAAATTAAAACGTAGGACCTAACTGACCGTTTACCTTCCTCAGCATTTTGTAGCTTGTAGGTCTGAACAAGGTATAAAAAAAAACTGAACACCCTGAAACTAAATGTAACTTTCTTTCTCTGTTTCAAGAGTCAGCCGTGAGTCAGCAATGGTGAGAACTAGCACAAAGATCCTGTATGTGTGGGGGAGGTTTGGTAGCTGGCTGAATTTTTGTAACCTATTATTTCTCCTTGGGCCATGGGTTTTCTTTTTGTGCATGAAAGGACCCGAAGATTTGTCTTAATTTCAGTTATTCAGATGAATCTCATTTTGGTCTTTAACGACTTACTCTGGAATGAGACTCTACAGCCGTTTGAAACACATTCCTCACTAGTAATTCAGCTGTAAGCTTGTTACAGGAATACCATGGAATACCATGCTACAGTGCCATAGTGATTGTGGCAGCACAGTGGCTTAGTAGTTGCTCTCCTGTCTTGCAGCACTAAGGTCATTGTCTGTATCCCAACCACACCATTACTTGCATGTTATTTTTGTGCTTGCATGGGTCCTCTGATGGCAGTTGCCTCCTGTGCAGTCTACATCCTGATAGGTAAAAATCTAGTGCCAGTCTACACTCAGCTACACAGAACTAAACAGGATATTGCTCCTGCAGTATAGGTATGTATGATGAAATACTATTGGAATGTTAATGCACTAGATGTTTACCAACTAGGAGGTCACTGCGGTCATCAGGAAAGATAAATACATATTTATTCCTATGATGCAGTCATTACATCAGTGAACACATGAATGAATATAGAGAACATCTGTGTTGATTTTAGCTATTCAAATGAAACTCATTGGGTCTTCAGCTACTTCTACTGGAACGAGACTTAAAACACTTTCCTTCAAGCCCCATGCCCCAATGCTAGAATGGATGTTGCAGCACAGTTGTTTAATGGTTAGCACTTGCTTTGCAGCACTATGGTCATCGGCTTGAATCCCAACCATAGCACTATTTGCATGTTCTCTTGTATGCATGTGTAGATTTATTCTCCCACTCCAAAGACATGCTGGTAGATATATTGGTCCTGGTACGTAAAATAGGGACCTTAGATTATAAACTCCTTGAGCCATAGACTGGTATGAATGTAAAATATGTTAAACCCGGCTTAAAATTGTTGGTGTTATACATGGCATGTTATACATTATACCTGTAATACATGTCAATGAGATTTATTCATTATGCAGAGTGAATTTGTGCCCTACATTTATGCCAAGATGAGGTTTCCATACATAGTCATGCTCTCAAATATATCACTAGACTGTCTGAAAAAGAAAACGTTAGCTACATATGTTGCTCTGGGTTCCTTTCAGTGTTGGCCAATATGTGTGAGAGTCTAAGTCAGCCTTTCCCAACCTTTTTACCCCAGAGGAACCCTTTAAATAATTTTCATTGGGGTTCAGTGAAAAGAATGGCCCTGACATCAATGGTCAGTAGGAACAATTAAATTCTTACAGTGTCACTGGTTCTGCCCAGTGGTGTTGAAGCCATGGAGGCACCATAAGATGGAAGGTCAATCAGCCACAGTTCAAGGAAGCCCTAACAATTTCTAGAGCAGGGATTTCCAAAGTTTCCAAACCAAGGACCAATTTACTGTGCTTCAGACTTTAGGGGGGGTGGACTGCGGCCTGTGGTAGTAGAAAATGTCCCAGCATCCATGGGAGTAATCAATGTCCTATCCTTGGTATTAGGGGAATTATTAGTGCCCACTCGTTGATGTCAGTGGGAATAATAGTGTCCCATCATTGGTGTCAGTGGGAAGAATAGTGCGCCGTCATTGTTGTCAGTGGGAGGAATAGTGCCCCATCGTTGGTGTCAGTGGGAGGAACAGTGCCTTATCATTGATATCAGTGGAAAGAATAGTGCCAAATCATTGGGGTCATTGGAAGGAAGCTTGATCCATTATTGATGTCAGTGCAAGAACTATTTCCCTATTGTTGGTTTCAGTGGAAGGAGTAGTGCCTCATATCAGTGGGAGGAATAGTATCCCCCAAGGGCTGGATAAAGGCAAGCAAATGGCCGCATTTGGAGACCACTGGTCTAGAGGAACCCTAATTGAGAATCCCTGGTCTAGACACTTGGACATATGATCACTGCTGAATGTTAGGACCAGACATGAGATCGGCACATTCTCCCAATCAAAAATGCTCATGTGGTCTCATGTATAGGCCTTCAGACTTGCTGCCTGTATTGAAGGTACTAGCAAAGAGCATATGTTCCTGCAGGAAAGGAAATATTTTTTTCCCTTCTGTTACTCTTTATGTCAGGAATCTAGGAATGACCAGAAAGGTGTGGACTGACACAGGGAAACGCAGGTCTCAGGTATAGTATAATAATACAGTTTATTATTAGCCACCCAGATATATATATATATAAACGCACAGTGAACAAACCAACCTTCTACTAATCTTAGTAGGTGCAGAAACACAGGCGTAGTCAGGGCTGGAGAGGTGGAATGGTCAGGCCGGCCGTAGGGTTCTGTAATGACCGTTTGGTGGTACCTCTAGCGGTCCTCAGGACAGGATTCCTCAGGGCGCGGAGTCTAAGTCCCAGCCTGCTTATTCACCAGGGCCCCTGATAGTGGGGATGGACTCGGAGCAGACAGAAACCAGGTCGCGGCCCCTGAGTACCCTTGCTCGTGGTAGAGGGATCCGCCAGAGGTATGTGCAGGTAGAAAGCCTGATGTGAAGAGGCAGAAGGTGTGAGCAGGGACGGCTGGATCCGTGCAGGATGGATGGATGGATGGCAGAGTAGCTAGCGTGGTCAGATGGGTCAGGTCAGCAACGTGCGGGCAGCGAGGTACCGAAGGAGCAGGCAGAGAATGGTCAAGGTCACAAGCCGGGTTCAGTAACTCACGGGCAGCGCGGTACAAAGGATCAGGTAGAAGGATGGTCAGGCAAGCCAGGGGTTCAACAGGAGACGGTCAGCAGAGGTCAGGATCAAGCAGGGTCAGCAACGAAGCAGGAACACAGGATACCAGGTACAGAGGCTCATGGGAAAACATGCACCAAGGCCCAGATCACAGGCCTGGTCATGCCTTAAATACACCTTCTGCAATCAGCCCCAGGTTTGGCTGATTGCAGGTGTGAGCTTCTGGCTGCTGAGAGCACCCGCTGGTCAGCTCTGGTACTGCAGCCCACACGGCAGGTGAGTCCCACCACCAGTGCTGAGTCCATTCCTGACAGTACCCCCCCCTCAAGAAGCGGCCTCAGGACGCTCCAGACAGTCCTTAGTGGGCAAAACGTTCCACCGCCCGGGTCAGGTAACTGGCTGAATATCCAACTGCCGGAGTAAACCGGCTGGCTGGGTTTCCTGCTGGTAGACTTCTCTTTGTGTAGGAGAACCCAGGAAGGCAGGTCACTGGGCACAGGATTTCCAGGAGCAGGCTGGGAATCAGTTATTGGCCAGTTTAGCTGGACATCAGGGGCTGGCATGTCGGTCTGTGCAGCGGGCAGAGGCACGTCAGTGGGCACCGAGTCATCTGGCACGACAGTGGGCACCGAGTCACCGGGCACGTCAGCGGGCACCGAGACATCTAGCAGAACCGCGGGCACAGAGTCACCTGGCAAGTCAGCGGGCACCGAGTCACCGGGCATGTCAGCGGGCACCGAGCCATCTAGCAGAACCGCGGGTACCGGGTCACCAAGCTCGACAGCAGGCACCAAATTAACTGGCACAACAGTGGGCACTGAATCAACTGGCACGACAGCGGGCACCAAGTCATCAGGCATCAGGTCATGTGGCTCAACAGCGGGCACTGGGTCCTCAGGCATCAGGTCATCTGGCTCGACAGCGGGCACCGAGTCAACTGGCACGACAGTGGGCACCGAATCATCAGGCATCAAGTCATCTGGCTCGACAGCGGGCACCGAGTCAACTGGCACCGAGTCGACTGGCACGACAGCGGACACCGAGTCAACTGGCACTGAGTCGACTGGCACGATGGTACACCGAGTGGGAGCAGGGTACTGACATGTGGTAGATAGCAGGGTATACTGGGCTGTCACTGGGGGTGCTGTCGGGAATGCAGGAAAAGAGCTTTGAGCAGAGGAATGATGAGAAACAGGACTGGTTTGTTGCAAGCTGATTGAGGCTGGGTGTAACAAGTCTGACCATGTCTGCAGTAAGGGTTGGACAACGCTCAGCTTACACAAGGCCTGTCTGGTCAAAGATTGCACTGCGTTTATACACTTCTTTAGCACATGTGGTGAACATGCTGAATAATGCTCCAAGAAGCAATCCGGATCATCCTCCAACAACCATACCAGTGATATTATTTGACTCACCCTGAATGGAGGAAGGAATTCATCCCTGCTTTCAGGGGTACTAGATGAAGCCAACTCAACACAAGCCTGAATCAATGGTTGCACCTCAGAGAGCTCTAGGTCCTGACCTACTAGGGAATGAGCGACCCGTATGCACTCTAGCAGCTGATCCCTGGTATGCTCCCGCAGAGTCTGATAGGCATATTCTCTGTCATCAAAGACTAGCATAGACAAATACAAAACCTCCTCACGATGCGTCCTTCATAACAAGTCAAGATGGCTTCCCTGTGCAGTCACTTCTGGTCAGGAATGGCCTTGGTGTGATGTCAGGAATCTAGGAATGACCAGAAAGGTGTGGACTGACACAGGGAAACACAGGTCTCAGGTATAGTATAATAATACAGTTTATTATTAGCCACCCAGATATATATATATATATAAACGCACAGTGAACAAACCAACCTTCCACTAATCTTAGTAGGTGCAGGAACACAGGCGTAGTCAGGGCTGGAGAGGTGGAATGGTCAGGCCGGCCGTAGGGTTCTGTAATGACCGTTTGGTGGTACCTCTAGCGGTCCTCAGGACAGGATTCCTCAGGGCGCGGAGTCTAAGTCCCAGCCTGCTTATTCACCAGGGCCCCTGATGGTGGGGATGGACTTGGAGCAGACAGGAACCAGGTTGCGGCCCCTGAGTACCACTGCTCATGGTAGAGGGATCCGCCAGAGGTATGTGCAGGTAGAAAGCCTGATGTGAAGAGGCAGAAGGTGTGAGCAGGGACGGCTGGATCCGTGCAGGATGGATGGATGGATGGCAGAGTAGCCAGCGTGGTCAGATGGGTCAGGTCAGCAACATGCGGGCAGCGAGGTACCGAAGGAGCAGGCAGAGAATGGTCAAGGTCACAAGCCGGGTTCAGTAACTCACGGGCAGCGCAGTACAAAGGATCAGGTAGAAGGATGGTCAGGCAAGCCAGGGGTTCAACAGGAGACGGTCAGCAGAGGTCAGGATCAAGCAGGGTCAGCAACGAAGCAGGAACACAGGATACCAGGTACAGAGGCTCATGGGAAAACATGCACCAAGGCCCAGATCACAGGCCTGGTCATGCCTTAAATACACCTTCTGCAATCAGCCCCAGGTTTGGCTGATTGCAGGTGTGAGCTTCTGGCTGCTGAGAGCACCCGCTGGTCAGCTCTGGTACTGCAGCCCACACGGCAGGTGAGTCCCACCACCAGTGCTGAGTCCATTCCTGACACTTTATTTCTTCATCTCAGCAAGACTGTCAAAATAGGCATTTGTGAAAAAAAGACCCCCCCATTGCCATGGGTTAAAAACATATTTGCTTTAAAAGTAAAATGTAGCATTATTTTTTTTAGATACACTTGAAAAATAATGGAGGTATATGTAAATAATGTTAATCATATGTGTTAATGCTTCCCCTGTATATCTGGTATCTTATCTCAATGGTAGTTTAGTTAAGCTGGCCATACACTGGTAGATTTTCGTGCAACGGTTTGAATGAAAAATCTCAGCATTACATTAGTACCATCAAAGACATGACTTCAAAATTGTATTTGCTTTTAATATTTATTTTGGAATAAATAGAATTTTCAGAATAAATATAATACTTTTCACTAGAAATTTGTTAGTTCAAGAAAAATATTCCATCTTGCTCTTTCAAATGTTCTTGTCACTATGGTCAAAACGATTATTGATCCATGAACCATTATCGCAAGGCCTGGGTTGAATTGGAAGCTGCTTTTTTGGGGACCCCGCTTGCCACCTTACCTTGGCTGCTAAACTCTCACATTCCATCTGAGCTCAAGGAACTCCTTCTCGTAGGCCCCTACTTTGTCCTGTTATCATCAGATCAGCAAGAATACAGCATTCTCATCCACCCCTGGTCCACTCACTCTTGTCAGATTGAACCCAGACTTCCCCCCAGGTATGTCGCTGATTGCAGGTGTGAGCTTCTGGCTGCTGAGAGCACCCGCTGGTCAGCTCTGGTACTGCAGCCCACACGGCAGGTGAGTCCCACCACCAGTGCTGAGTCCATTCCTGACACTTTATTTCTTCATCTCAGCAAGACTGTCAAAATAGGCATTTGTGAAAAAAAAGACCCCCCCCCATTGCCATGGGTTAAAAACATATTTGCTTTAAAAGTAAAATGTAGCATTTTTTTTTTAGATACACTTGAAAAATAATGGAGGTATATGTAAATAATGTTAATCATATGTGTTAATGCTTCCCCTGTATATCTGGTATCTTATCTCAATGGTAGTTTAGTTAAGCTGGCCATACACTGGTAGATTTTCGTGCAACGGTTTGAATGAAAAATCTCAGCATTACATTAGTACCATCAAAGACATGACTTCAAAATTGTATTTGCTTTTAATATTTATTTTGGAATAAATAGAATTTTCAGAATAAATATAATACTTTTCACTAGAAATTTGTTAGTTCGAGAAAAATATTCCATCTTGCTCTTTCAAATGTTCTTGTCACTATGGTCAAAACGATTATTGATCCATGAACCATTATCGCAAGGCCTGGGTTGAATTGGAAGCTGCTTTTTTGGGGACCCTGCTCACCACCTTACCTTGGCTGCTAAACTCTCACATTCCATCTGAGCTCAAGGAACACCTTCTCGTAGGCCCTACTTTGTCCTGTTATCATCAGATCAGCAAGAATACAGCATTCTCATCCACCCCTGGTCCACTCACTCTTGTCAGATTGAACCCAGACTTCCCCCCAGGTATGTCGCACGCCTTTCTTGCGGGATTTGGCCTCACAGACGGCTTGAGTCTGCACCAACTCTTCAAAGACGGATTGCTTTTATCCAGAGACCTCCTTCTGAGTAAATGGCCTACCCTGACCTTAACGCCGTGGATGTACAGAGAACTCCACCACTTTATCCACAGCTCACCCCATCTAAAAGAATATACTAGACATCTTACCCCCTTTGAGAAACTTTGCTCAACGGACTCTCCACAGAGACTTGTTATATCCCAGCTTTATACATGTCTCGAAAACACCAGTGCCCTCTCAACTAGGAAAGCTTGCAAGGCCTGGAGCGCTGACTTACAACTCCAACTATGGCCGGAAGACTGGGACCACATATATGAACACATACACAAAGGGTCTATATGTGTCTCCACACAAAAAAATAACTTTAAAGTATACTCTAGATGGTATAGAGTTCCATCCCTGCTTCACTGCTTCGACTCCAACATTTCTGATTTGTGTTGGAGATGCCATCAAATGACGGGTACACTCCTACACATTTGGTGGGAATGCCCATTGTTGCAACCCTTCTGGGAGAAAGTTCAATCTACAATTGCATAAGTTACTACGTATGCCCTAGACCTCTCCCCCGCACAATTTTTGCTTCACCATACCGCTCTTCCATTTCGGGCATATCGCAAATCACTCGCCATGCACATGGTAAATGCTGCAAAGCAATGTAACTCAGTCCACTGGCGCTCAACACATGTTCCCACGAGATTTATACGAGAATGGTTTGCTAGGATCTACAAAACTGAGGAAATGGAGGAACTGATTTCTGTAGCTAAGGAACATCCCGAGAGATTCAGGAAAACATGGGCATGCTGAATCATTTCAAATCCACCTCTACCTATCATCTAAGAGTACACGATCGATCTATACCCCCTAACTGAATGTCCAAATACAATGCTGTATCGGGGAATACCCTGATCACTGGGGACACTTTTATCACATAAAAGGATGGGCTGTAGATCTACATCACAACATGCCTTATGGGGTTTTTGATCCAAGTGTTACCCCACTGACCGATCTTGCACGTACCATATTCTAAGCTTTATTACTACCTTTCTGGCTTGGATAATACATAGGGATGTGATCCATTTTAAATTTTTATTACCTATGCACTCTACAGCCATTTAATTTATCTATACACAGCTATGACTAACTTCAACTATATCATACACTCAAGTTATAAATACGTAAACCATGATCTTCACAGCATCCAACGCTTTCCCTACCCTAATCTGCACATCACCTCATCATTAAAAAAATTGCTGATATTCAAGACGAGACAACATACACCAACATCGATTTATCTACTTTCCTCTTTGTATCCACTGGTTTGCATTATATGCTTGATGTAATGTTCTACCCCATTTAGACCTGTATTACAGTTTACAAATATGTCCCATCTGCGAAACGGGAGGCAACATGTCATGTCTATGTTCTGACTGTGATTTATAGCTGTATATGCTCTAAATGCTTTCTTGTGTCTTCTTGAAATAATAAAGTATTTTTGGAACAAAAAAAATGATTATTGATTTAATCCCACTAATAATTGGAAAAACAAGGAACTTCTGAGAATATCAATCTTCAAAAAAAAATTCCACTAGTATATGACCAGCTTTAGCAGAAGTCATTGTAGAAGCTACCATGCCTCAGATGGCAAACACTTACATGTAATACCAAACTATCAAAGACCAAGTATGTACAAATGAAAAGGTCAAATATAAATTATTTTAAATTTTAAAAATTACTTTACATTTTTCATCACTTTAAAAAGAAGTTTACAGTACAAGCACCTAAGACTCCTATTGGCCAATGAGCCAGCCTATCAGGTTCATGCTCTTTGCACCTGCCAGAAACTTTTTATTCTTTCACAAGAATTCTATTATAGAGGGAGATAGCAGTAAGAACAAAAAGTAGATTAGAAATATCATAAACATATTCAAGAACAGTGTAGGCACACAGATTTAAACAGTATACACTAGTAGATATGAATATTCAAATAAACATGTGCACAAAAATTCTCAGTCCATCTGATGGCTTGACAAATGTTGTTTGAAAGTAATTCAAAAGTTGTTTGCCTTTAACATTATTTTTAGAGTGAATGGACTTTACGAATGAAAACAACATACAGTACATTGTTAGAAATTCTTTTAGTTGATAATCACTTTCCATTTTGCTCCTGTAAATTTTCTCATCACTGCGGTTGAATATGAACATCGATTTGACTTCATTAATAATTAGAAAATAAAACAAACATTCTTAAAAGAGAAGTATGGACTTGACAAAAAAAAATCCTTCATACTTATCTAGGAGGATACAGCATCGAGCCGATATTTTGATATCGGTAAATTTAGTTGTCAAACTGTAGACAGTGTGGTTGTAACTGTTGTTAGGTAAAAGCACAACTTGCACACTGTAATCAGTGTTGCTGTATTCTGCTAGTTGGGTATATTCAGTGTGTTCGGCTGCTACCAGGCTGATAGCTCCCTCTGCATCCAAAAAGCTTGAGAGGTTACTTGATAATAGGTGTGCAGCTATGGAGATGGCAGCATGAATATTGATACAGTCCCAGCGTATCCCAGATGGCATGCTGTGTAACCGTATATATTCAGTAAAAGCACACAGTTCTGGGTCTTTCCTGTATAGGATTTTTGTAGCCTGGAGAGGGCATGCTGTCCTCCCAGGCAATGCTGCTGCTTCTACTGCCATAGGTCTCAGGTGGGCGACCTGAGGGCCCAAATGCTGAGACCTTAGTTCTTCTAAAGCTGACTGATGGGCTGTCTACTGAAGATCTAGTCTGGTATCATGGAGGAAGGCAACCAACTGCTCTTGGACCTTGTGATTACAGACACCTTTAAAAAAAATTAGAGACTGTGTGCTACTTAACCCCCTCTGGTGCTAGGGAGTCAGCGATGGGTCTAGCTAAAGGGGACTCCGGCTGGTGTCCACTTAATCTCCTACTTAAAGGGACTCTGCTCTACTTTGCTATTACTACTGCTGCCTATCCAAGTTCTCCAAAAAATAAAAATAACAAAAACAACACCACTAGACTAGTCATTGAAGAAACATGTGACTGAGCCTATGTGCCTGCCTGCGGGGCAAAGCTTTTGGGGAAGACTTGGCTAGACTGGGGCAGTGGCCATTTTTTGTACTGTTGAATTGTTGGTCGAGGGGGTGCTCTGGACACCTTAGCTGCCATTGTGCTACATGCTGGGTGTCCAGTGAGCTCCTGTACCTTTAAGGAGGGGTGGGATCCCTCAGGTTCATCTGCCCTTGGTCTATCCATTAAATACATGTGCCTCTACTATGGGGGCTCTTATAATTGGAGAGTTAGGAACTACAGAATACTGGGGTGCTGTAACGAGGCTCTGTAGCTTACGCATGTGTTTGCAGATGTGTGCTAGCTAAACCCCTGTTTTTAACGCATACTGTTAGACAGGTTAATTTGGTTGTTGGCAAGCTGGCTGGAGAGTTAGAGCTGGGAATTTTTCTTTTGTTGCTTGACATGCGTTGCCCTTCCATGTGCTCCTTGCTGTGAAGGTCAGTAATAGACTGGGGCAGTGGCCATTTTTTGTACTGTTGAATTGTTGGTCGAGGGGGTGCTCTGGACACCTTAGCTGCCATTGTTCTACATGCTGGGTGTCCAGTGTGCTCCTGTACCTTTAAGGAGGGTGGGCTCCCTCAGGTTCATCTGCCCTTGGTCTATCTATTAAATACATGTGTCTTTACTATGGGGGCTCTTAAAATTGGAAAGTTAGGAACTACAGAATACTGGGGTGCCGTGACGAGGCTCTGTAGCTTACGCATGTGTTTGCAAATGTGTGCTAACTAAACCCCTGTTTTTAATGGATACTGTTAGACAGGTCAATTCGGTTTGTTTGCAAGCTGGCTGGAGAGTTAGAGCTGGGAATTTTTATTTTGTTGTTTGACATGCGTTGCCCTTCCATGTGCTCCTTGCTGTGAAGGTCAGTATTAGACTGGGCAGTGGACAGTTTTTGTAGACTTGGATAGTATTCCTGCGGCTCCTATGAGAGTAGCACTACATATTTTTATTGGTTGAACTAGACCGATTTGGGTCTTTTTTCAACCTATATATGTAATTGCAATAATAAGTCAAATATGTGCTCATTGGAAAAGCACTATAATCCCCTTTGAATAAATTGAAGAGTTGAAAAAAAGGTTTGTTTGGTTTTTTTTTTGGAATATGTAAAAACACTGTTCACCATAGAAGACCAACTAGGGAAAAGGTCAACTGGACTCCTGGACAGGTGCATGTTTTCTCTTTACATTTCTACATGATAATCTAGTAGCTGGCACCTAGCGCTTAGGCATGTATACATGCGTTTAGCATGGTTATTCTGCCAAAATGCTCCTCACCTAAAAGCGAAAGCAATGTTTTTTTTCTGCTTCTAATTGCTCCTGCCTCTAAATGCCTGTAAATGCCTATGTGTGCATGGACACATACGCTAACATGGAGGGATGTACAGAGGCAGAAAAAAAATCAAATGCCCTTAAAAGTGGCATTTTTGATGTCCAATGTGCATGAGGCCTAAAGCTTTTTTCTTATTATTACATTTAAAACATTTAGTGGATCTGAAAACTGAGCACAACAGAGTATGGGGCAACCTGCCGGCAGAGCACCTCTATCTGCAAGGAATCAGTACACAGCAAAATTATTTTACAGAATCTGACGTCCAATAATTAACTTATAATTACTGCCAATTGTCCAGAGCATTAACCGCAGTGAACGCTTCACTCTAGAAGTGATTATTACCATTATAAACGATCAACATTAAAAAGAAATTAAAATTATCCAGAGAATAGACCAGCACATAAATTGGAGATGGCTGTGTAATTGCGTAAGCTTATGTCAAATGTTACCTGAAAGACTTTGAAGTAACTGCTTATACTTTTATTTATTTATTTTTTTACCTTATAGTATTTTTATCACAGGAAAATCGGTGTTTGCTTCTAACTGAATAACTGCAATAGATCTCTAATTGCTGAGAGAGTTGAACGGGGTGATAGGAAAAAACACACATTTTCTGCTTTATTGTCTTTTTACTTATTTACAGGCTCTGCTGATATTAGCACACACTTTCACTCAGAATACATAAAAAAAAAACTTGTGTACAGAAGGATATTAAAGGTGATCTCCAGAATTCCCTTTAGTCTTGCACTCTTCTCCTTGGCTCTCTTGGGTCTTCTCCTGCACTGAAATGGCTTACTCTGATTTTGCAGCACACTGTGAACTTCTCACAGTGTGCATTAGAAGCTGCAGCAAGTCAGATAAGCCTTCTTCATTTCCTGGCTAGTGGACCTCCAGCATCATCTAGATCTTTCTTTTAGCCTGACTGCCTTTGGCCTGCCCCTTTCATTCATTGGATTTCAGTTCTTTCAGCAACACATCTGAGCGTTACCTAGGGGGGTCGCATGCAAATAGATTCTGCCTAAAATTGACAACCCTCCATACTGATATCCACCCATCAAGGCATTTTGATATTTGCAAGCCAACCCACTGATTGCATCAGAGCTGAGGGCTCTTGAGAAGAGTACTGAGACATGGTGCAGTGATGTTTTCAGGTAGCCATGTACAGCACTCTGCATTGCATTCAGAAGCACAAAGACCCATTGTTCTTAGCATCATTCTAAAATATCTGAAAATTTTATTGGCATGTTGATGAAGGGGAGAGAGGGACCAGGGAAGGTAAAATATAAGCAGGTTCAACTTTAGCTGTAAGTTTGATTTTGTTTTTTCAGTCTTGGTTTAGACAGTCATACAAAAGAATGGAAAAGGTAACATCACAACGCATCACAACGCATTTCTCAGAACTGGATATTTACACAAATGGAGAGACCTAACATTTCTTTAGAGAAATTTAGTGGTATCATCCTGTCCAGTGCGTAATTATTCTGTTAAGGTTTTCCAACTGTATTATACAGTATGGCACATTTCCTTGACCCATTATTGTAGAATTGTTATTGTCTTTTTTTCGTTATTTGTTCTATCTCAGTGTTCAGGATCTCCTGCATCTATTTCCTGCCCACATGCAATCCAACTATGCCTAGTTGCATCCAGTGTGTGTGCCTCTGCAATGTGTATTTAAATGGTTTTGAAATGAATGGGCTCTTTAGGGTACATGCACACTGAGCTTAAAAAACACTAGTTCCTTTCGTAGAAAAGAACTCTCATACAGAGTGTTTTTGTACAAGAATTTAGGCGCGTTTAGGAGCTTTTAGGTGCGTTTAAGAGCATTCAGGATTTTTTCCACCAGAATATTCCTCTCAAAAACGCAAGCAAGAAGGGTTTTTATCCTGCCTTTAAATGCTGAGCTTACAATATGCATCTAAGGCCTCATGCACACGGAGCTATTTAAAAACGCCGGTAGCATTAGCTGTATAAAGTCACGTTAAAAATTTGAGCTTTTCCATGTTTTATAGCATTTTTACATTAGTGTTTAGCAGCATTTTTCTGTGTTAGCATTCTTACATAAAAAAATAAATACAATTTTGGCTCAAAACCACTCAAAAACACCAGTTTGACACATTTTACTGCATTGACCAGCATTAGAGCATTTATACTGCTATAAAAAAAACTCCTCTAGAAACCTGGGTTTTCTTCTAGCTAAAAAATACCCCTGCCAAAAAACGATTAAAGCCTATGTGTTCATGGACCCTTAGTTACATTTTTTGATTGTCAAAACTGTACTGGTTACACAGGGGAGGGACAGTCATGGTGTTTGAAATTTCTCCTTGGCAGACAAAGGGTTGAACTGAGCTTTAGTCAGAATTTAAATCAACAATCAATGAACATCATATTGTATTGTCTGTGTTTGGTCTTTGTATTCATGACTGTGATCTGAAACAATATCTGAAAACAAACTTCCTCAAAGGACAAGTACAGTAATATATTACAAGAAAAACCTCCATAATCCCCTAACTACACTAAGCTGACCAATTCATCCTACAGGGGCTTACATAGGTCCTCCAATGGTGGTGGCCTTCTGCCCTGTCTACATCTCAACCAGTAAAAATCCAGTACTGGCTGTCCACAGATGTGACATTACTCCTGCAGTATGAGTATGTTCCATTCAGGTCTATTGGACATTCATGTGCAGGCCCAGCACTAAATTTGTACCAACTAGGAGGCCTCTGTGGTCATCAGAAGAAGTAAATGTGGGGGACAGATTCCTGGCTTAGATATACCTTATGTTGACTTAAAGCCCAACTCCAGGCCGTTTTTAAAAATATTTTTAACATTGTCCCCCAGATGTTATAAAACAGCAGCTTAACTTACAATAAACAACTTAAAGAGGATCTTGGGTCATTTTTCAAAAAGTACCTCTTCTCTGGCACAAGATATCCCCAGTTTTTTGGATTAAATAACATTCACCATCATTCAACCCTGGAACACTGAGGACATACTGTGACTGTGGTTTGTCATAGGCACACCATCTGAAGGGGCACCCTATATGCACCATGTAATGGTACAGAGAGCGGCGTTGACGTCATTGCATTAGCACTACTGTCTGCATCACAAAGGACCACTCAAGAGGTGAAGAAGACATTGTTCACCATATGACTGGCCTTGAAACGTCAGAATAGTGACAACACCAACACTGAGTGAAAGATCTCCATGTGGACTGCACTCTGCTCTTTGTTTTGTTACATATTTTGTGTATTTTTCACCAACAATTCCTGCATATACTTTATCTGGAAACTTTATGTTTTGTATTGCAGCAAGCCTTAACAGAGGAATTACAATTCTTAGCACTCCCCTCCCCATCTCACTCTTTAAATGTCTCATTTTCTGTCTTCACACCCCTATCCGTGTCCAGGCATGTCTTCTGTGTACTCCACCTGTCCTTAATTCACATTACAACATGCATTTTGCAGTTTCTATTTATGACTACCTTAAACACAACAGAATTAAGACTTTTTTTGCCTTATTTAAAATGTCAGTTTTCAGTGACTCATGCGGTATAGCTACAGTATACTTGATTATTTATTCATTATGTGTATCTGTCTCCCACAGACTTCCCCAGATAGCTGCAAGGCCACTTTAGGATATAAGTGGGTCCTGGGGAAAAACAAGGCAAGAGGGCTCTTACCAATTTTATGAAACATGGTTTAAAGAAACAGAACACTGACAGGAAAAGGATGACAAAGTCACACCACAATACAATATAGCATAAATCACGCTAATAAATCTATAGGGTAAGCATACTCAAAAACTGATATTTCACTTTTTGTTAGATCCTATTTGAAGTGATTGTAGTAGTGCATTTGTAATAAAAACAACTGAGTACTGTCCATGATACTTTTTTAGTTGCACTATTTATTATTATTATTAGAGATGAGCGAATCGAAGTATCCGAAGTGGAATTCGAGTCGAATATCGGAAAAATTTTGATTCGTGCCGAATCCGAAAAATAGCCTAATTCGGACGCGCGAATCGAAATTTTTCAGAAAATGGCGGCTGACATGTGCGGCGACGGAGCGGGGATGTCTGGGAAGGCGCGCAGACAAGGCGCGCTGACCCATAATGCATTCCTCAACTACATGTGATCGCATCAGCCTATCAGCAGCCAGCCAGCCAGCACTGTGTAATGGTCGAGCTATAAATAGCGGCCATTTTGGAATTCTTCATTTGCCTGCAGTTATTGAACAGAGGCAGACCGCTCTGTACTAGGGACAGGGACAGAGTTAGGGCCACAGAAACGATAATTGGGGACAGAGAAAAGTTACTTAGGGACAGAGAACCATTACTCAGGGACACAGACTTGTTAATGAGGGCCACAGAATCGTTATTTAGGGACAAAGAAACGCTAGTTAGGGCCACAGAATTCATAATCAGGGACAGACAGAATTGTTACTCAGTGCCAGAGAATTGTTACTTAGGGCCACAGAAACGTTATTAGGGCCACAGAATTGTTACTCAGGGACAGACAGAATTGTTACTGAGTGCCAGAGAATTGTTACTCAGGGACAGACAGAATTGTTACTGAGTGCCAGAGAATTGTTACTTAAGGCCACAGAAACTTTAATTAGGGCCACAGAATTTTTACTCAGGGACAGACAGAATTGTTACTCAGTGCCAGAGAATTGTTACTCAGGGACAGACAGAATTGTTACTGAGTGCCAGAGAATTGTTACTTAGGGCCACAGAAACTTTACTTAGGGCCACAGAATTTTTACTCAGGGACAGACAGAATTGTTACTGAGTGCCAGAGAATTGTTACTCAGGGACAGACAGAATTGTTACTGAGTGCCAGAGAATTGTTACTTAGGGCCACAGAAACTTTACTTAGGGCCACAGAATTGTTACTCGCACAGACACAGAATTGTTACTCGCACAGACACAGAATTGTTACTGAAGGCCACAGAACTGTTACTTAGGGCCACAGAATTGTTACTCGCACAGACACAGAATTGTTACTCGCACAGACACAGAACTGTTACTGAGGGCCACAGAACTGTTACTTAGGGCCACAGAATTGTTACTCGCACAGACACAGAATTGTTACTCAGGGCCACAGAACTGTTACTTAGGGACAAAGAAACGCTAGTTAGGGCCACAGAATTCATACTCAGGGACAGACAGAATTGTTACGGAGTGCCAGAGAATTGTTACTCTGGGCCACAGAAACTTTACTTAGGGCCACAGAATTTTTACTCAGGGACAGACAGAATTGTTACTGAGTGCCAGAGAATTGTTACTCAGGGACAGACAGAATTGTTACGGAGTGCCAGAGAATTGTTACTCAGGGCCACAGAAACTTTACTTAGGGCCACAGAATTTTTACTCAGGGACAGACAGAATTGTTACTGAGTGCCAGAGAATTGTTACTCAGGGACAGACAGAATTGTTACTGAGTGCCAGAGAATTGTTACTTAGGGCCACAGAAACTTTACTTAGGGCCACAGAATTGTTACTCGCACAGACACAGAATTGTTACTCGCACAGACACAGAATTGTTACTGAAGGCCACAGAACTGTTACTTAGGGCCACAGAATTGTTACTCGCACAGACACAGAATTGTTACTCGCACAGACACAGAACTGTTACTGAGGGCCACAGAACTGTTACTTAGGGCCACAGAATTGTTACTCGCACAGACACAGAATTGTTACTCAGGGCCACAGAACTGTTACTTAGGGACAAAGAAACGCTAGTTAGGGCCACAGAATTCATACTCAGGGACAGACAGAATTGTTACGGAGTGCTAGAGAATTGTTACTCTGGGCCACAGAAACTTTACTTAGGGCCACAGAATTTTTACTCAGGGACAGACAGAATTGTTACTGAGTGCCAGAGAATTGTTACTCAGGGACAGACAGAATTGTTACGGAGTGCCAGAGAATTGTTACTCAGGGCCACAGAAACTTTACTTAGGGCCACAGAATTTTTACTCAGGGACAGACAGAATTGTTACTGAGTGCCAGAGAATTGTTACTCAGGGACAGACAGAATTGTTACGGAGTGCCAGAGAATTGTTACTTAGGGCCACAGAAACTTTACTTAGGGCCACAGAATTGTTACTCGCACAGACACAGAATTGTTACTCGCACAGACACAGAACTGTTACTGAGGGCCACAGAAACTTTACTTAGGGACAAAGAAACGCTAGTTAGGGCCACGGAATTCATAATCAGGGACAGACAGAATTGTTACGGAGTGCCAGAGAATTGTTACTCAGGGACAGACAGAATTGTTACGGAGTGCCAGAGAATTGTTACTCAGGGACAGACAGAATTGTTACTGAGTGCCAGAGAATTGTTACTTAGGGCCACAGAAACTTTAATTAGGGCCACAGAATTTTTACTCAGGGACAGACAGAATTGTTACTGAGTGCCAGAGAATTGTTACTCAGGGACAGACAGAATTGTTACGGAGTGCCAGAGAATTGTTACTCAGGGACAGACAGAATTGTTACTGAGTGCCAGAGAATTGTTACTTAGGGCCACAGAAACTTTAATTAGGGCCACAGAATTTTTACTCAGGGACAGACAGAATTGTTACTGAGTGCCAGAGAATTGTTACTCAGGGACAGACAGAATTGTTACGGAGTGCCAGAGAATTGTTACTCAGGGCCACAGAAACTTTACTTAGGGCCACAGAATTTTTACTCAGGGACAGACAGAATTGTTACTGAGTGCCAGAGAATTGTTACTCAGGGACAGACAGAATTGTTACGGAGTGCCAGAGAATTGTTACTCAGGGACAGACAGAATTGTTACTGAGTGCCAGAGAATTGTTACTTAGGGCCACAGAAACTTTAATTAGGGCCACAGAATTTTTACTCAGGGACAGACAGAATTGTTACTGAGTGCCAGAGAATTGTTACTCAGGGACAGACAGAATTGTTACCGAGTGCCAGAGAATTGTTACTCAGGGACAGACAGAATTGTTACTGAGTGCCAGAGAATTGTTACTTAGGGCCACAGAAACTTTAATTAGGGCCACAGAATTTTTACTCAGGGACAGACAGAATTGTTACTGAGTGCCAGAGAATTGTTACTCAGGGACAGACAGAATTGTTACGGAGTGCCAGAGAATTGTTACTCAGGGCCACAGAAACTTTACTTAGGGCCAGAGAATTTTTACTCAGGGACAGACAGAATTGTTACTGAGTGCCAGAGAATTGTTACTCAGGGACAGACAGAATTGTTACTGAGTGCCAGATAATTGTTACTCAGGGCCCCAGAAACTTTACTTAGGGCAGGAGAATTTTTACTCAGGGACAGACAGAATTGTTACTGAGTGCCAGAGAATTGTTACTCAGGGACAGACAGAATTGTTACTGAGTGCCAGATAATTGTTACTCAGGGCCCCAGAAACTTTACTTAGGGCCACAGAATTTTTACTCAGGGACAGACAGAATTGTTACTGAGTGCCAGAGAATTGTTACTCAGGGACAGACAGAATTTATAATGAGTGCCAGAGAATTGTTACTTAGGGCCACAGAAACTTTACTTAGGGCCACAGAATTGTTACTCGCACAGACACAGAATTGTTACTCGCACAGACACAGAATTGTTACTGAGGGCCACAGAACTGTTACTTGGGGCCACAGAAACGTTAATCAGGGACACAGAATTGTTACTGAGGGCCACAGAACTGTTACTTAGGGCCACAGAATTGTTACTCGCACAGACACAGAATTGTTACTCAGGGACACAGAATTGTTACTCAGGGACACATAATCGTTTAATTAAAGAGTATGTCAGACAACATGCAGAGGAGTGGCAGAGGAGGCAATGTTTTAGGAGCGAGCAGACGTGGCAGCAGAGGAAGGGGTCGAGGCAGCACTATTCGCAGCCAGAGGCCAGTGCTCCCGGTGTCATCCAGCGGTCGTGTCTCCACCGACAACCCTGCCGTCGTCGATTGGTTGGCTCGGTCGTCTTCCTCTTCCCAGGTCACCTCTGACACCTACAGCCAACGGTCGGTGGGTACGTCAGACACAACCGTTAGTTGGCATGGCCCGGGAGCAAGCCCACTGAAATCACGTGTCCTCTACCTGCCCCTGTCCTTTGGTGTTCCCTCACCAAGCGAAGTATCGCATGCTGTGGGCTCAGCCCCACTGTACAGTGAGGAAGAGCTAACAGAGGGCGGTCAGGAACGGGGGGAGACATCCGCCTTTTCAGCAGCCAGGCGAAGAAGTAGTGGCGAGGAGAGTGGCTCGGTAGCCGGTCTAGAGACAGGTCTGTCTCCTGACCCAGACGCAGCCGAGGGGGCTAGTAGTGAGGCGGAGACCCTACTTGATGATGAGGAGGTTGATCGCACTTGGCAGCCTCGTCGTCATCAGGCAATTTCTTCCGCATCATCAGGAGAAGAGGGTGGCAGCTTGGCAGCGAGCAAAACAGTCGGTGGGTTGCCCAGGAGACAGCAGCAGGGTCGCAGCAGTGTCAGTGGAGCCAAACGTCCACGGAGTAGAGCACCAGCTCCACTGCAGCCTACCACCACGGCCAGTAGTGGTGCCGGTGTGCACGGAGGAAGCAGCAGTCAGCCAGTGAGGAGTATCGGGGGCAAAGTTTCCTACTCGGCGGTGTGGCAATTTTTCGTCAAGCCGCCCGAGGAAGTAAACGTAGCCGTATGTCGACTATGTGGCCAGAAAGTCAAGCGTGGCCAGGGGGCCCATGTTGGGACTACAGCGTTGCGGCAGCATATGCAGCGTCGCCATTTGGTGGCCTGGGAAAACCGTGATAAAGATACGGCGGTTCTGCCCGCCCCAGCCCCCGCTCCATCACCCGCTCCGTTACTTGCTCCGTCACCCGACGTCAATCGCCCTCCATCAGCCAGTCAAGGCTCCAACACCTCTGCTGAGGGGAGTTGTCGCTCGTTGGCATCTTCCGCTCGTTCAGATGCTCCTTCTCCTGCTACTCCTCTTCACGGATTCCGTCAGCAGTCTTTCTTGGAATCCGTTTCCAAGAGACAACAGTTTGCGAGCACGCACCCGACGGTGCAAAAGCTGAACGTCCTCCTGTCCAAGTTGCTGGTGCTGCAGTCCCTCCCTTTCCAAGTGGTGGACTCAGCACCTTTCAGAGAAATGATGGCTTGTGCCGCGCCGCGGTGGAGAGTGCCAAGCCGTCATTTCTTCGCTAAAAAGGCAGTGCCAGCCCTGCATTCACATGTAGAAGACATGGTGGGCCAGTCTTTGAGCATGTCGGTCTCTGCCAAAGTGCACGGCAGCGCCGACGTGTGGAGCTGTAACTATGGTCAGGGACAGTACATGTCATTTACGGCCCACTGGGTGAACGTGGTGCCGTCACAGCCGCACCAGCAACTTGGACAGGTCACGCCGCTTTTGCCTCCACGTTTGCATGTCCTTGGTCCGGCAAAGATGTCCGCCTCTACCACCTCTTCTTCCGCCGTGTCCTCAGCCGCCACCCCCGTGCCAAGTCCCATTACCCGACCGGCATATCACATGTGCAGGGCGCAACGGTGTCACGCTGTTCTGCACCTGGTATGCCTTGGCGAACGTAGTCACACAGGGGAGGAACTTCTGAGTGTAATGAACAGAGAAATCGACAGATGGCTGTCTCCGCGCAAACTGAAAATCGGAACCATGTTGACCGACAACGGAAAGAACATGGTGTCTGCTCTGCGTCAAGGAAGGTTGTGCCATGCGCCATGCATGGCTCACGTGTTCAATCTGGTTATCAAGCGGTTCTTAAAATCCACCATCCCACTGCAAGACATCCTTAAAATGTCACGTAAACTTTGCATGCATTTCAGCCATTCCTACACCGCAAAGCACACCCTCCTTGAGCTGCAGCGGCAGAACGGAATTCCACAGCATCGCCTGATCTGCGACGTTGCAACAAGGTGGAATTCAACCCTACACATGTTAGACCGCCTTTACGAACAGCGAAAGGCCATCACCGATTTCCTGATGTTACAAGCGGATAAAGGTACTCCCCTGTGTAACTTCGATGTCAGCCATTGGCAGCTCATGCGTGACACCTGCCGCTTGCTCAGGCCCTTTGAGGAGGCCACGCTATTCGTGAGTCGGCAGGACTATGGGATGAACGACGTCATTCCTCTGTTGCACGTCCTTGAACAAATGCTGTTAACAATGGCTGGTCAGGGTGCGGTAGACGTGGCGCACAGATCTCAACGCCACATGACCCCTGTGGGGGCAGGACAGGAAGAAGAGGAGGAGGTAGAGGAGGACATTTGTGCTCAGGAATTATTGAGTGAAATGGGTGGTTTTTCCACTCAGCGGACAGGAGTGGAGGAGCAGGAGCATCTGGTAGAGGAGGAGGAGGAGGAGACAGAGGACCCAGACGCACCGTGGCAGTATGCTGTGGAGATGGAGGCAGGGAGTCCCTCGCATTCCTTGGCACAAATGGCCCATAGCATGCTCGGTTGCTTGCGTAGCGACAGCCGAATAATAACCATCAGACAGAGGGATGACTTTTGGCTGTCCACCTTGTTGGACCCTCGCTACCGTTCCAAAATGGTGGCCTTTTTCACACCTGCTGAGAGGGAGGCCAAAATAACGTACTATAAAAACCACCTATGTAGTCAGTTGGTCTCTGCCTTTGTGCGCCAACGTCCATCCTCAGACACTGTGGGCCAGGTGCGCTCGCGTTCCGCTGCCATGGCAGCAGGGGAGGGGTGGGGTGGTAGGAGCAGTGGCAGCTCCACCAGCAGCAGCTGCCTCAGTCTGCAGTCGATGATGAGTAGCTTTCTTCACCAGCGCAGTGAGGAAACTACTAACCAGCCGCAGCAGCAGCAGCAGCATCAGGTGGACCTGGAGCAGGACCTCAAACAACAGGCTTGGGCCTACTTGGACAGCACCCTGCCAACCGAGGTAGACAATCCCCTTGACTACTGGGCAACGAAACCTGACCTTTGGCCCCAACTAGCTGAATTTGCCCTTGAAAGGCTGTCATGCCCGGCCAGTAGCGTGGCATCGGAGCGCGTGTTTAGTGCGGCAGGAGGTATTGTAACTCCGCGGAGGACACGACTGTCCACCCAAAGTGTGGAGAGACTCACGTTTGTGAAAATGAATCAGGCGTGGATTAGTCTGGATTTCAAACCACCAGTTCCTGACACAACTGACTAAATCCGCCATGAATCATGCCTCAAACATGTGCCACTTTGAGGTCTCCTCACACACTGCTGGTGTGTAGAATTTTTTGACATAGGGTGCTGGCAGATTACGGGCCTCCCATAGCTGCTGCCAGGCCCCTAATCTGCCATAGGCCCCTATATACCGCCTCCTCATGCTGCTGCCAGGTCCAGAGTCTCTCATGGGTCCCTGTACGGCCTCCCATTGCTGCTGTCTCCATCGCCACACTCTGCCATGTGCCACTTTCAGGTCTCCTCACACACTGCTGGTGTGTAGAATTTTTTGACATAGGGTGCTGGCAGATTATGGGCCTCCTATAGCTGCTGCCAGGCCCCTAATCTGCCATAGGCCCCTATATACTGCTTCCTCATGCTGCTGCCAGGTCCAGAGTCTCTCATGGGTCCCTGTACGGCCTCCCATTGCTGCTGTCTCCATCGCCACACTCTGCCATGTGCCACTTTCAGGTCTCCTCACACACTGCTGGTGTGTAGAATTTTTTGACATAGGGTGCTGGCAGATTATGGGCCTCCTATAGCTGCTGCCAGGCCCCTAATCTGCCATAGGCCCCTATATACCGCTTCCTCATGCTGCTGCCAGGTCCAGAGTCTCTCATGCCATGTGCCACTTTCAGGTCTCCTCACACTGCTGGTGTGTTGAATTTTTTGACATAGGGTGCTGGCAGATTATGGGCCTCCCATAGCTGCTGCCAGGCCCCTAATCTGCCATAGGCCCCTATATACCGCCTCCTCATGCTGCTGCCAGGTCCAGAGTCTGTCATGGGTCCCTGTACGGCCTCCCATTGCTGCTGTCTCCATCGCCACACTCTGCCATGTGCCACTTTCAGGTCTCCTCACACTGCTGGTGTGTAGAATTTTTTGACATAGGGTGCTGGCAGATTTCGGGCCTCCCATTGCTGCTGCCAGGCCCCTAATCTGCCATGGGCCCCTATATACCGCCTCCTCATGCTGCTGCCAGGTCCAGAGTCTGTCATGGGTCCCTGTACGGCCTCCCATTGCTGCTGTCTCCATCGCCACACTCTGCCATGTGCCACTTTCAGGTCTCCTCACACTGCTGGTGTGTAGAATTTTTTGACATAGGGTGCTGGCAGATTACGGGCCTCCCATTGCTGCTGCCAGGCCCCTAATCTGCCATGGGCCCCTATATACCGCCTCCTCATGCTGCTGCCAGGTCCAGAGTCTGTCATGGGTCCCTGTACGGCCTCCCATTGCTGCTGTCTCCATCGCCACACTCTGCCATGTGCCACTTTCAGGTCTCCTCACACACTGCTGGTGTGTAGAATTTTTTGACATAGGGTGCTGGCAGATTACGGGCCTCCCATAGCTGCTGCCAGGCCCCTAATCTGCCATAGGCCCCTATATACCGCCTCCTCATGCTGCTGCCAGGTCCAGAGTCTCTCATGGGTCCCTGTACGGCCTCCCATTGCTGCTGTCTCCATCGCCACACTCTGCCATGTGCCACTTTCAGGTCTCCTCACACTGCTGGTGTGTAGAATTTTTTGACATAGGGTGCTGGCAGATTAAGGGCCTCCCATAGCTGCTGCCAGGCCCCTAATCTGCCATAGGCCCCTATATACCGCCTCCTCATGCTGCTGCCAGGTCCAGAGTCTGTCATGGGTCCCTGTACGGCCTCCCATTGCTGCTGTCTCCATCGCCACACTCTGCCATGTGCCACTTTCAGGTCTCCTCACACACTGCTGCTGTGTAGAATTTTTTGACATAGGGTGCTGGCAGATTATGGGCCTCCCATAGCTGCTGCCAGGCCCCTAATCTGCCACAGGCCCCTATATACCGCCTCCTCATGCTGCTGCCAGGTCCAGAGTCTGTCATGGGTCCCTGTACGGCCTCCCATTGCTGCTGTCTCCATCGCCACACTCTGCCATGTGCCACTTTCAGGTCTCCTCACACACTGCTGGTGTGTAGAATTTTTTGACATAGGGTGCTGGCAGATTACGGGCCTCCCATAGCTGCTGCCAGGCCCCTAATCTGCCATAGGCCCCTATATACCGCCTCCTCATGCTGCTGCCAGGTCCAGAGTCTGTCATGGGTCCCTGTACGGCCTCCCATTGCTGCTGTCTCCATCGCCACACTCTGCCATGTGCCACTTTCAGGTCTCCTCACACACTGCTGGTGTGTAGAATTTTTTGACATAGGGTGCTGGCAGATTATGGGCCTCCCATAGCTGCTGCCAGGCCCCTAATCTGCCATAGGCCCCTATATACCGCCTCCTCATGCTGCTGCCAGGTCCAGAGTCTGTCATGGGTCCCTGTACGGCCTCCCATTGCTGCTGTCTCCATCGCCACACTCTGCCATGTGCCACTTTCAGGTCTCCTCACACACTGCTGGTGTGTAGAATTTTTTGACATAGGGTGCTGGCAGATTATGGGCCTCCCATTGCTGCTGCCAGGCCCCTAATCTGCCATAGGCCCCTATATACCGCTTCCTCATGCTGCTGCCAGGTCCAGAGTCTCTCATGGGTCCCTGTACGGCCTCCCATTGCTGCTGTCTCCATCGCCACACTCTGCCATGTGCCACTTTCAGGTCTCCTCACACACTGCTGGTGTGTAGAATTTTTTGACATAGGGTGCTGGCAGATTATGGGCCTCCTATAGCTGCTGCCAGGCCCCTAATCTGCCATAGGCCCCTATATACCGCTTCCTCATGCTGCTGCCAGGTCCAGAGTCTGTCATGGGTCCCTGTACGGCCTCCCATTGCTGCTGTCTCCATCGCCACACTCTGCCATGTGCCACTTTCAGGTCTCCTCACACACTGCTGGTGTGTAGAATTTTTTGACATAGGGTGCTGGCAGATTATGGGCCTCCTATAGCTGCTGCCAGGCCCCTAATCTGCCATAGGCCCCTATATACCGCCTCCTCATGCTGCTGCCAGGTCCAGAGTCTGTCATGGGTCCCTGTACGGCCTCCCATTGCTGCTGTCTCCATCGCCACACTCTGCCATGTGCCACTTTCAGGTCTCCTCACACACTGCTGGTGTGTAGAATTTTTTGACATAGGGTGCTGGCAGATTATGGGCCTCCCATTGCTGCTGCCAGGCCCCTAATCTGCCATAGGCCCCTATATACCGCTTCCTCATGCTGCTGCCAGGTCCAGAGTCTCTCATGGGTCCCTGTACGGCCTCCCATTGCTGCTGTCTCCATCGCCACACTCTGCCATGTGCCACTTTCAGGTCTCCTCACACACTGCTGGTGTGTAGAATTTTTTGACATAGGGTGCTGGCAGATTATGGGCCTCCTATAGCTGCTGCCAGGCCCCTAATCTGCCATAGGCCCCTATATACCGCTTCCTCATGCTGCTGCCAGGTCCAGAGTCTGTCATGGGTCCCTGTACGGCCTCCCATTGCTGCTGTCTCCATCGCCACACTCTGCCATGTGCCACTTTCAGGTCTCCTCACACACTGCTGGTGTGTAGAATTTTTTGACATAGGGTGCTGGCAGATTATGGGCCTCCTATAGCTGCTGCCAGGCCCCTAATCTGCCATAGGCCCCTATATACCGCCTCCTCATGCTGCTGCCAGGTCCAGAGTCTGTCATGGGTCCCTGTACGGCCTCCCATTGCTGCTGTCTCCATCGCCACACTCTGCCATGTGCCACTTTCAGGTCTCCTCACACTGCTGGTGTGTAGAATTTTTTGACATAGGGTGCTGGCAGATTAAGGGCCTCCCATAGCTGCTGCCAGGCCCCTAATCTGCCATAGGCCCCTATATACCGCCTCCTCATGCTGCTGCCAGGTCCAGAGTCTGTCATGGGTCCCTGTACGGCCTCCCATTGCTGCTGTCTCCATCGCCACACTCTGCCATGTGCCACTTTCAGGTCTCCTCACACACTGCTGCTGTGTAGAATTTTTTGACATAGGGTGCTGGCAGATTATGGGCCTCCCATAGCTGCTGCCAGGCCCCTAATCTGCCACAGGCCCCTATATACCGCCTCCTCATGCTGCTGCCAGGTCCAGAGTCTGTCATGGGTCCCTGTACGGCCTCCCATTGCTGCTGTCTCCATCGCCACACTCTGCCATGTGCCACTTTCAGGTCTCCTCACACACTGCTGGTGTGTAGAATTTTTTGACATAGGGTGCTGGCAGATTACGGGCCTCCCATAGCTGCTGCCAGGCCCCTAATCTGCCATAGGCCCCTATATACCGCCTCCTCATGCTGCTGCCAGGTCCAGAGTCTGTCATGGGTCCCTGTACGGCCTCCCATTGCTGCTGTCTCCATCGCCACACTCTGCCATGTGCCACTTTCAGGTCTCCTCACACACTGCTGGTGTGTAGAATTTTTTGACATAGGGTGCTGGCAGATTATGGGCCTCCCATAGCTGCTGCCAGGCCCCTAATCTGCCATAGGCCCCTATATACCGCCTCCTCATGCTGCTGCCAGGTCCAGAGTCTGTCATGGGTCCCTGTACGGCCTCCCATTGCTGCTGTCTCCATCGCCACACTCTGCCATGTGCCACTTTCAGGTCTCCTCACACACTGCTGGTGTGTAGAATTTTTTGACATAGGGTGCTGGCAGATTATGGGCCTCCCATTGCTGCTGCCAGGCCCCTAATCTGCCATAGGCCCCTATATACCGCTTCCTCATGCTGATGCCAGGTCCAGAGTCTCTCATGGGTCCCTGTACGGCCTCCCATTGCTGCTGTCTCCATCGCCACACTCTGCCATGTGCCACTTTCAGGTCTCCTCACACACTGCTGGTGTGTAGAATTTTTTGACATAGGGTGCTGGCAGATTATGGGCCTCCTATAGCTGCTGCCAGGCCCCTAATCTGCCATAGGCCCCTATATACCGCTTCCTCATGCTGCTGCCAGGTCCAGAGTCTGTCATGGGTCCCTGTACGGCCTCCCATTGCTGCTGTCTCCATCGCCACACTCTGCCATGTGCCACTTTCAGGTCTCCTCACACTGCTGGTGTGTAGAATTTTTTGACATAGGGTGCTGGCAGATTATGGGCCTCCTATAGCTGCTGCCAGGCCCCTAATCTGCCATAGGCCCCTATATACCGCCTCCTCATGCTGCTGCCAGGTCCAGAGTCTGTCATGGGTCCCTGTACGGCCTCCCATTGCTGCTGTCTCCATCGCCACACTCTGCCATGTGCCACTTTCAGGTCTCCTCACACACTGCTGGTGTGTAGAATTTTTTGACATAGGGTGCTGGCAGATTATGGGCCTCCCATTGCTGCTGCCAGGCCCCTAATCTGCCATAGGCCCCTATATACCGCTTCCTCATGCTGCTGCCAGGTCCAGAGTCTCTCATGGGTCCCTGTACGGCCTCCCATTGCTGCTGTCTCCATCGCCACACTCTGCCATGTGCCACTTTCAGGTCTCCTCACACACTGCTGGTGTGTAGAATTTTTTGACATAGGGTGCTGGCAGATTATGGGCCTCCTATAGCTGCTGCCAGGCCCCTAATCTGCCATAGGCCCCTATATACCGCTTCCTCATGCTGCTGCCAGGTCCAGAGTCTGTCATGGGTCCCTGTACGGCCTCCCATTGCTGCTGTCTCCATCGCCACACTCTGCCATGTGCCACTTTCAGGTCTCCTCACACACTGCTGGTGTGTAGAATTTTTTGACATAGGGTGCTGGCAGATTATGGGCCTCCTATAGCTGCTGCCAGGCCCCTAATCTGCCATAGGCCCCTATATACCGCCTCCTCATGCTGCTGCCAGGTCCAGAGTCTGTCATGGGTCCCTGTACGGCCTCCCATTGCTGCTGTCTCCATCGCCACACTCTGCCATGTGCCACTTTCAGGTCTCCTCACACACTGCTGGTGTGTAGAATTTTTTGACATAGGGTGCTGGCAGATTATGGGCCTCCCATTGCTGCTGCCAGGCCCCTAATCTGCCATAGGCCCCTATATACCGCTTCCTCATGCTGCTGCCAGGTCCAGAGTCTCTCATGGGTCCCTGTACGGCCTCCCATTGCTGCTGTCTCCATCGCCACACTCTGCCATGTGCCACTTTCAGGTCTCCTCACACACTGCTGGTGTGTAGAATTTTTTGACATAGGGTGCTGGCAGATTATGGGCCTCCCATAGCTGCTGCCAGGCCCCTAATCTGCCATAGGCCCCTATATACCGCCTCCTCATGCTGCTGCCAGGTCCAGAGTCTGTCATGGGTCCCTGTACGGCCTCCCATTGCTGCTGTCTCCATCGCCACACTCTGCCATGTGCCACTTTCAGGTCTCCTCACACACTGCTGGTGTGTAGAATTTTTTGACATAGGGTGCTGGCAGATTATGGGCCTCCCATAGCTGCTGCCAGGCCCCTAATCTGCCATAGGCCCCTATATACCGCCTCCTCATGCTGCTGCCAGGTCCAGAGTCTGTCATGGGTCCCTGTACGGCCTCCCATTGCTGCTGTCTCCATCGCCACACTCTGCCATGTGCCACTTTCAGGTCTCCTCACACTGCTGGTGTGTAGAATTTTTTGACATAGGGTGCTGGCAGATTACGGGCCTCCCATTGCTGCTGCCAGGCCCCTAATCTGCCATGGGCCCCTATATACCGCCTCCTCATGCTGCTGCCAGGTCCAGAGTCTGTCATGGGTCCCTGTACGGCCTCCCATTGCTGCTGTCTCCATCGCCACACTCTGCCATGTGCCACTTTCAGGTCTCCTCACACTGCTGGTGTGTAGAATTTTTTGACATAGGGTGCTGGCAGATTACGGGCCTCCCATTGCTGCTGCCAGGCCCCTAATCTGCCATGGGCCCCTATATACCGCCTCCTCATGCTGCTGCCAGGTCCAGAGTCTGTCATGGGTCCCTGTACGGCCTCCCATTGCTGCTGTCTCCATCGCCACACTCTGCCATGTGCCACTTTCAGGTCTCCTCACACACTGCTGGTGTGTAGAATTTTTTGACATAGGGTGCTGGCAGATTACGGGCCTCCCATAGCTGCTGCCAGGCCCCTAATCTGCCATAGGCCCCTATATACCGCTTCCTCATGCTGCTGCCAGGTCCAGAGTCTCTCATGGGTCCCTGTACGGCCTCCCATTGCTGCTGTCTCCATCGCCACACTCTGCCATGTGCCACTTTCAGGTCTCCTCACACTGCTGGTGTGTAGAATTTTTTGACATAGGGTGCTGGCAGATTAAGGGCCTCCCATAGCTGCTGCCAGGCCCCTAATCTGCCATAGGCCCCTATATACCGCCTCCTCATGCTGCTGCCAGGTCCAGAGTCTGTCATGGGTCCCTGTACGGCCTCCCATTGCTGCTGTCTCCATCGCCACACTCTGCCATGTGCCACTTTCAGGTCTCCTCACACACTGCTGGTGTGTAGAATTTTTTGACATAGGGTGCTGGCAGATTACGGGCCTCCCATAGCTGCTGCCAGGCCCCTAATCTGCCATAGGCCCCTATATACCGCCTCCTCATGCTGCTGCCAGGTCCAGAGTCTCTCATGGGTCCCTGTACGGCCTCCCATTGCTGCTGTCTCCATCGCCACACTCTGCCATGTGCCACTTTCAGGTCTCCTCACACTGCTGGTGTGTAGAATTTTTTGACATAGGGTGCTGGCAGATTAAGGGCCTCCCATAGCTGCTGCCAGGCCCCTAATCTGCCATAGGCCCCTATATACCGCCTCCTCATGCTGCTGCCAGGTCCAGAGTCTGTCATGGGTCCCTGTACGGCCTCCCATTGCTGCTGTCTCCATCGCCACACTCTGCCATGTGCCACTTTCAGGTCTCCTCACACACTGCTGGTGTGTAGAATTTTTTGACATAGGGTGCTGGCAGATTACGGGCCTCCCATAGCTGCTGCCAGGCCCCTAATCTGCCATGGGCCCCTATACCGACTCCTCATGCTGTGACGTTGCAACAAGGTGGAATTCAACCCTACATATGTTAGACCGCCTTTACGAACAGCAAAAGGCCATCACAGATTTCCTGATGTTAAAAGCGGATAAAGGTATTCCCTGTGTAACTTAGATGTCAGCCATTGGCAGCTCATGCGTGACACCTGCGCTTGCTCAGGCCCTTTGAGGAGGCCACGCTATTCGTGAGTCGGCAGGACTATGGGATGAACGACGTCATTCCTCTGTTGCACGTCCTGGAACAAATGCTGTTAACAATGGCTGGTCAGGGTGCGGTAGACGTGGCGCACAGATCTCAACGCCACATGACCCCTGTGGGGGCAGGACAGGAAGAAGAGGAGGAGGTAGAGGAGGACATTGGTGCTCAGGAATTATTGAGTGAAATGGGTGGTTTTTCCACTCAGCGGACAGGAGTGGAGGAGCAGGAGCATCTGGTAGAGGAGGAGGAGGAGGAGGAGACAGAGGACCCAGACGCACCGTGGCAGTATGCTGTGGAGATGGAGGCAGGGAGTCCCTCGCATTCCTTGGCACAAATGGCCCATAGCATGCTCGCTTGCTTGCGTAGCGACAGCCGAATAATAACCATCAGACAGAGGGATGACTTTTGGCTGTCCACCTTGTTGGACCCTCGCTACCGTTCAAAAATGGTGGCCTTTTTCACACCTGCTGAGAGGGAGGCCAAAATAACGTACTATAAAAACCACCTATGTAGTCAGCTGGTCTCTGCCTGTCTGCGCCAACGTCCATCCTCAGACACTGTGGGCCCTGTGCGCTCGCGTTCCGCTGCCATGGCAGCAGGGGAGGGGTGGGGTGGTAGGAGCAGTGGCAGCTCCACCAGCAGCGGCTGCCTCAGTCTGCAGTCGATGATGAGTAGCTTTCTTCACCAGCGCAGTGAGGAAACTACTAACCAGCCACAGCAGCAGCAGCAGCAGCATCAGGTGGACCTGGAGCAGGACCTCAAACAACAGGCTTAGGCCTACTTGGACAGCACCCTGCCAACCGAGGTAGACAATCCCCTTGACTACTGGGCAACGAAACTTGACCTTTGGCCCCAACTAGCTGAATTTGCCCTTGAAAGGCTGTCATGCCCGGCCAGTAGCGTGGCATCGGAGCGCGTGTTTAGTGCGGCAGGAGGTATTGCAACTCCGCGGAGGACACGACTGTCCACCCAAAGTGTGGAGAGACTGACGTTTGTGAAAATGAATCAGGCGTGGATTAGTCTGGATTTCAAACCACCAGTTCCTGACACAACTGACTAAATCCGCCATGAATCATGCCCCAAACATGTGCCACTTTCAGGTCTCCTCACACTGCTGGTGTGTTCCATTTTTTGTCATAGGGTGCTGGCAGATTACGGGCCTCCCATAGCTGCTGCCAGGCCCCTAATCTGCCATGGGCCCCTATACCGCCTCCTCATGCTGCTGCCAAGTCCAGAGTCTCTCATGGGTCCCTGTACGGCCTCCCATTGCTGCTGTCTCCATCGCCACACTCTGCCATGTGCCACTTTCAGGTCTCACACACTGCTGGTGTGTAGAATTTTTTGACATAGGGTGCTGGCAGATTACGGGCCTCCCATAGCTGCTGCCAGGCCCCTAATCTGCCATAGGCCCCTATATACCGCCTCCTCATGCTGCTGCCAGGTCCAGAGTGTGTCATGGGTCCCTGTACGGCCTCCCATTGCTGCTGTCTCCATCGCCACACTCTGCCATGTGCCACTTTCAGGTCTCCTCACACTGCTGGTGGGTTCCATTTTTTGTCATAGGGTGCTGGCAGATTACGGGCCTCCCATAGCTGCTGCCAGGCCCCTAATCTGCCATGGGCCCCTGTTGTCGCTTGTTGGCATATTCCGCTCGTTCAGATGCTCCTTCTCCTGCTACTCCTCTTCACGGATTCTGTCAGCAGTCTTTCTTGGAATCCGTTTCCAAGAGACAACAGTTTGCGAGCACGCACCAGACGGTGCAGAAACTGAACGTCCTCCTGTCCAAGTTGCTGCTGCCAGGCTCGTAATCTGTCATGCGCCCCTGTACCGCCTCCTCATGCTGCTGCCAGGTCCAGAGTGTGTCATGGGCCCCCGTACCTACTGCAAATGCTGCTGCCAGGCCCGTAATCTGTCATGGGCCCCTGTACCGCCTCCCCATGCTGCTGCCACGTCCAGATTGTGTCATGGGTCCCTGTACGGCCTCCCATTGCTGCTGCCAGGCCTGTAATCTGCCATGGGCCCCCGTACCGACTCCTCATGCTGCTGCCAGGCCCGTAATCTGCCATGGGCCCCTGTACCGCCTCCTCATGCTGCTGCCAGGTCCAGAGTGTGTCATGGGTCCCTGTACGGCCTCCCATTGCTGCTGTCTCTATCGCCACACTCTGCCATGTGCCACTTTCAGGTCTCCTCACACTGCTGGTGGTTTCCATTTTTGTCATAGGGTGCTGTATGGCCTCCCATTGCTGCTGCCTCCACCGCCACACTGTGGCTCCACACTCTGGTTTTGGCCCCGTAACTGCCCAAATGAGTGAAGTGTGCGGTGATTCTAAGATCGACGGCACTCATCTGCATGTCATACTGCCTGACAGTATTATTTCTCTTCCCCAGCAGACTCCAAGGGCATTTAAATTAAAGGTACAGTGTTCAGCACTAATATTAAGTCTCTCTGAAGCCTAGAAACACCCTTTTTTAAGTTAAATTCACAGCGAATATATTCGACTCGAATCGAAATTTTTCTACGAATTCGCCGAATCAGTCGAATCGAATTTTTGAATACTTCGCTCATCTCTAATTATTATACAGGATTTCTATAGCACCAAAAGTTTGTGCAGAGCTTTACAATGTGAGGGCAAAAAGTACAGTTACAATACAATTCAATACAGGAGGAATCAGAGGGCCATGCTTGTTAGAGCTTACAATCTAAAAGGAGAGGATACAAAAGGTAGTAACTGTGGGTGATGAACTGATGGAGAAAATACATCTACAGCTGTTAGGTGGAGGCAGGGTAGGCTTCTCTAAAGAGAAATGTTTTCAGGGATTGCCTAAAAGTGGACAGAGTAGGAGATAGACAGACAGATTGGGGTAAGTAATGCCATAGGATGGGTGAAGCTCAAGAGAAGTCCTGGAGGAGAGCATAGGAGGAGGTGACAAGGGAATTAGAGAGCAGAAGGTCTTGGGAGGAATGAAGAGAGTGATTTGGTTGGTATTTTGAGACCAGGTCAGTGAAATAGCTGGGGGCAGAGTTGTGGATGGCTTTGTAAGTTGTTGTTAGTATTTTGAATTTGATTAGTTGGGTGAGTGGCAGCTAATGCAGGGCTTGGTAGAGAGGGGTGGCAGACACTGAACGGTTGGGGCATATTTTGGAGGTGTTGCAGAGGTTGAGACAGCAAGCTTTGGAAAGTGATTGGATGAGGGGATGAAAGGAGAGTTCAGAGTCCATGATTAGCACCCTGGCATGTGGGGACCAGTTTATGGTTGTGCCATAGATCTTGGCAGAGAAGTCAGGTGAAGGGGCACGTGGGGGAGGAGATATTAAGAGCTCAGTTTTGGATAGATTGAGTTTGAGGAAGTGGCGTGACATCCAGACTGATAGATAGATTTGGGTGTCATCAGCATAGAAATGAGAAGGTGTAGATTGAGAATATAAGAAAATGTTAGCAGCTGACTAGAGCAAACCGCAAAACGGTATTTTAAATCCAATGCAGAGTAAGCAATAGACATCAATAATAGATGCAAATAATTTCTTTATTTTGATCACTAAGATCTTCTGAAAGGGTGGGCATATGACACGGTGAACACACAGTCAACCAAAAAAGTAAAAGCAGTGAATTAAAAACAAAAAAATGTCCTGCGTATACACTTAGCTGCATAATGTTGATTAAGTATATGGCTGGGAAACCATTATTTTTGATAAGAAGAATTCTTCATGTTTAGAGGATGATAGTGATGTATGGATAGTCCACTTTCATAGTATTCTGAGTGATTCTATCTTCACAATTTCGATTCTATGCTGTTTTCCAACAATGACATAAGCGGATACTTCTTTGCCCTTCACATACTGTATGTGGTCATCAATATTGAGTGTAAAGGTAGCAGGTGGAAAAAATCCTAAGGAATCAATGTGAGTAGTGAATGAAAAATGTAAGAAGAATCACTATGTTCATAGATATATCATCAAAATGAATCTAATACAGTGATCATTAACAAATTACTTTAAAAAGGAAGATCTAATTAAATTTAAAATTACTTTCATTATATCTCGTCATCATCATGTGTGGTATGCTGACAAGAAAGATTGGACAGTGTATGGCCAGCCTCAATGTGCCGATATTACTTTAGCGGGATGACCTCTATTAATGGCACTATTTTGCTAAATCTAAATAAAATGACATGAATATTAGTGAAATGAAAAAAATCATTAATGATTAATGAGTAAATCAAGTAAGGTAAATACCCCAATAAAAGTCGTTGTATACATGTAAAGAAAAAATTGGATCTGATGATCCATTATCAAAAATGAAGGAGATTTTTCTCTTGTTCATAGATCGAGAATATTAGAAGTCCAAGAACAAAACCTTGGGGGGCCAAAACGGAGAAAAGAAGAGGAGAGGTGGAAGTAGAATTGTGAGTGACAATGAAGGTGCGGTGGGATAGGTAGGATGAAAAACAATGAAGAGCACAGTCACAGAGACCAACGGAGTAAAGTTTTATGAGGAGGAGGAGGGGGTGGTCAACCATATCAAAGGCAGCCGAAGGGTCCAGAAGTAGAAGCACAGAATAGTGTCCATTGGTTTTAGCTGTTAGTAAATTGTTTGTGAGTTTTAGGAAAGCAGTTTCTGTGGAGTGTTGAGGGAGAAATCCAGACTGAAGGGGATCAAGAAGGTTATTCTTAATGAGGTGGTCACTCAGTTGGTTGTAGACCAGGAGTTCAAGGAGTTTGGAGGAAAAGGGGAAAAAGGGGATGGGGTGTGGTTTGTTAAGATTGGTGGGGTCCAAGGAAGACTTTTTAAGTGTGGGGGTGACTAGTGCATGTTTTAGAATGTTGGGGAAGGTGCCAGAAGAGAGGGAGAAATTGAAGGTGTGACTTAGAATGTGTAGGATAGAGGGTGACCGCAGTATTATGAGAGGAAAAAGGGTCCAAGGGACAGGTGGTTAGGTAGGCGTTAGAAAAATGTTTATCAACCTCACTGAATAAGAGAAGTTTTGAGTGTACCTGTGAACATGGAGTGTTAAGTGTGGGGTTATCTGTAGAGAGGAGATTTCATCATGAATTGTGGCATTCTTCATTTGAAGTGATTGGCGATCTCCTGTGCAGTGAGTAAGTTAGTGGGTGAAGGCAGTGGAGGACAAGGTTAAAGGTAGAGAAGAGTTGATGGGGACTGGATGAGAAGGTGTTAATGAGAATGATAAAATAGGTCTGCGTGGCAGTGTGGAGGCAAGAACTGTATTTTTGGAGGGCAGTTTTATATTGGTTTGTGAGTCTTTGTGATACTTAGTCTTACTTGATTCTGTGTTCAGAGAGAGTGGCATGCTCATCCAGGGCAGAAAACAGGGATCTGCTGTTGACATAACTGGCTAGATTGGGGCAGGACAGGGGTGAGATTTTGTGACAGAGTTGGTCAGTAGCAGAGTAGAGAAGAGTACGGTTAAAATGGCAAACATTTCTACAGGTAATTGTTAGGCGGTTGGAGGGAGAGGTGGTGGAAGACAGAGAGAGAGTGAAACTAATGAGGTGGTGGTCAGAGAAAGGAAAAGGATTGCTGGAGAGGTTGGATGGAGTGCAAAGGTAAGAGAATACTAGGGTGTTGCCATCAGAGTGAGTAGAAGAATGTACTAATTGCTTCCAGATTTTTAGGACAGGCTTATGGGGTGTACACCCTTCTTCAAGGTTCAAGCAGTACTTTTTGTTAGATCCTAAAGTGGTAAATCGCATGATAGTTTGTTTTCTCATTGTAGGACTCTATAGGTTAGACACCTTTGCCTGAGTTACTGGGTCTGCATGCTTGCGGCTGCCATTATAATGAGGTCTCACAGTCTCTTGTTAATACTTTAAAGTGGTTCTAAAGGCATTCTATGCATTAAGGCAAGAAAACCTTATGGGTGCAGCTCCCCCCTCAGCCCCCCTAATGCTTACCTGAGGCTCATCTTGATCCAGCGCTGTACATGAGAGCCTTGTCATGTGTGCCTCTCTCCACATTGGCTCACACAGCAGTGGGAGCCAATGAGGAGAGAGCGGAGGGTGGGGCAGAGTTGAGCTCTGTGTGTGAACGGACAATCTCCATTCACAGGAGTGTGGCTTGGGAGCGAGCCTGCTCAAGTGCCCCCATAGCTACTAAGGGAACTTGATGAGGGAGGAGCCAGGACTGGGGCTGCCATGTGTAAAACCATTGCACAGAGCACGTAAGCATAATATGTTTGTTATATATGGTAGCCCTTGAAGGGCTAGATGTCCAGAGCATCCGACCCCCTTACATCAGATGTCAACAGTCCCCCACCTTCCCTTACATCACTGCACCTTGTGGTGCTGCCAAGAAGAAGTTGGGGCCAGAGCTGGGTAGCAGTAAGTGCAGGGTCAGTGGGAGGACCAGAGGAGGGCTGGAGTCAGCTGCCAGAGTCTCCTTAATGCTGAGACCAGTAGAGGCAGACACAAAGAGGTGCTAAAGCTGCACAGAGAGGCATAGGATTTGTAGGAGGAGTTCTGTCCTCCTCTTTGCTGATGACTGCGGAGACAAGGGAAGAAATGAGCCCCTCTGAGACTGCATGGAGAAATGCTGCTGAGACATGGTGGGGGCAGAGATGAGGGGGGTCCTGCAGCTGCAGAAGAGGTGCAAGGGCCACATGAAATGGCCTGGTGGGCCAAATTCAACTTGCAGACCTTGTGTTTAACACATGTGCTTTAAAAAATATCATGGAGAATATGAGACAGAGTGCTATACCACTCAAAGGCTGGCAGGAACACCCAAACCACCCAAGTGAATAGGACTAGATTCAGTTTCTATGATAGGCAGATCTTTATTTTTGGAGTATCTGAGGCATTTCACTGATGCCTTTCAACCTGACTGACCAAATAAGCTAAAGCCTAGACCACACTACTAGTGTTTTTTTTCATTCAACCCAGTCGGCTGGACAAAAAAAACCTGACCGCTCAGGAGGAGCCACTATACTAACTATACGATGTTAGTACAGCGATCTCCCTGCTTTGCTATTGTGTTCTGACAGGGGTGACAGCCCCCTCCCTGCCAGAATACTCTGGTCAGCATTGATCGGGAGCTGACTGGCAGACCTTTTTTAGTCATGCCCCTTCGACAAAAGCTGGCCAAATGGGCAGCTTCTGTCAGATCGGCCTCCATACACATGGGTCGGATGTTGACCAGTCTCTATTGAACAGGCCGATGCTGCCTGACATTTCAGCCTGTGTGTACTAGGCTTAACTCTAGGCTTGATGGTGAAGACATAGAAGTAGTAGAGAACTTGCTCCTCCTTGGAATGTTGGCCAGTTTCTATTGAACAGGCCGATGCTGACTGACTTTTCTGCCTGTGTGAACTAGGCTTAACTCTGGGCTTGATGGCGAAGACATAGAAGTAGTAGACAGCTTGCTCCTCCTTGGAATGTTGGCCAGTTTCTATTGAACTGGCTAATGCTGCCCAACATTTAGCCCGTGTGTACTAGGCTTAATTCCAGGCTTGATGGTGAAGACATAGAAGTAGTAGACAGCTTGCTCCTTCTTGGATTAATTATTAACAAGCAATCAAGGAATACACAGCCCGGCAACTGGAAGAGCATGGATGTATGACCTAGAAAAAATTTTCATAAGTGCAGCGGGGACTGAAGGTATAGGAAGGTGGTTGTGAGTTAGTTCCCCTTTTCATGTTTTGTGAAGATGTGCTTTAATTTCACTTGCACTTGTTCGAATAGTAAGCACAACTTCTAAGTGAATATTTATTTTGCAACATGAATAGTCTATATTCCTCTAATAAATCAGCCCAATTGGGCCTGCTGGTTACATCATCCTCTGGTAGCTGACATTAGACAGATCACACTATCTGATATGATTCATCGTGTAGCATTAGATTATTAATAAAGCCTTAGTTCTGTAAAAGGAAAAGCAGGAGGTCCATTATCAGAGGCTGGCATCTGCTTGTTTTGGTGAAAACATAGTGGTACTGTGTCTGTCACCAGCCTCTTGCTGGAAGACTGCAGATGGCATGAGAGGCAAATTGTCTCTTGTCATGAGATCAATGTTTGCACTGTCACTTGCAGCCTTCTGTTTGTCTTCCCCAAAGTCTTTCATTGACTCCCGCACGCGTACTCCGATCGTGTTGCCCATTTTATTTTCTAATGATCTTTGCTGCGAGTTCTTCTAATGTAATAATATCACACATATTAATTTGAAAAGCAATTTCATTTCCGTGTAACCCGATCTCACATTGATCTGCAATTATACTCGCAGGACTTGTTTGTTTTTGGAAATATCACCGCTGAGTATAGAAGTTGAGAATTAAAATCTTCTAATACCTGGAGGCATTTATTTATTTCTAATAATAAACAGGAGGATAAGATGTTCTCAAGGAGTTTGATAAGAAGCTATTGTCATAACAAGCCTCAAACCACTTCAGCAAAAAAAACAAAACAAAACAAAAAAAAACATATTTGTTAAAGCCGAACTCCAGGCAGATACAAAACGCACAAATTAATTTAGTTCTGTAATTTTTCCTCAAATGCAAAGAATGTAAGCAACTGCATTTCATTTGGTAGCATCCTCATTCAGTCCTTGTACAGCAGAGCTCAGACTGAATGACGGAGGAGCAGCACAAGGAACCAATCAGCTATGCTGTAGTGCAAGCGGCATGCTGATTGGAAGAGAGAGCAGAGTGAGAGTCAGAGAGAGGTGAGCTCACTAGTGTGCCACTTCTCCTTTCATTATCCAGTCACAGGCTGGGGGGAGGAACAAGATCTGTAAGTATTACTGATTGCAGCAAAGAGAAACAGGTCTCTTCCCTGCCAGGCAGGTTTGTGTTGTGTAACAGAGCTGTTTAAATATCAGAACTGGATAGAAAGATATAAAAATCTTTTGGCAGGTAATAGGCACCCATATATGTTTTTCATCTGTGTATTTAGTTGTTTACCTGGATTTCAGCTTTCAGAATGTAAGACTTTTTTTTACACATGAAATTTTAAGGTTTTGTTCTCTCTTTCAAACCTCAAATGTGCTCTTTAAAGCAGGATCAACCACATTGTGTAATAAACAGATAGGGAAATATATATATATATTGGGGGGCACAGTCTCTGATGGGGGTGCTGCTTCTGACGGAGTGCGAAGCAGTTAAACACAGCAGTTGAACTAAAGCAGGAGAAAGACACAACAACAGCAAGAAACTCTACTGCATGCTGGACAGACTGCAAGCAAACACCCTGGGAAACATCTCTTACATGCCTGACTCCCACTCTGTGTACCTTTATATAATACATTCCTCCTCTTCATACTACTATCCTCTGTTCCCAAATCTAATTTCTTTACCCCTCTGCTCCACCCCAAAACTTGCACATCTCCCCCTCATTGCTATCATCTCCCTACTACTGCTCTCATCACCCCCCACAATGCCTCTTCTACTCCTTCTCATTTTCCTCTCCTCCATTCCCAAAATCCATTCACTATATCCCTCTGCTCCTCCTAAACATTTGTATATTGTGTCCTCACTGCTTCCTTCGCCCCTCTATGGCACCCACCACCTCCTCCTATTATTCCACTCTCCCACTGACCCGAACACCTCCACTAGGAGTTTCTCACGCTCCTGCACATCCCGTTCCCATGCCACCTTTCTCACCCTTCTCCTCCTCCTAGCCACGGGAGACATCTCCCCGAATCCTGGCCCTCCACCACCTCCCTCACCCGCACAACACCCTCCCGCCTCCATGTCCTACCGCAACCTAGTATCTGTCCCCCTGCTCCCTAAAATCTCCCCCCCGTTTTCATGTGCACTCCTGAACGCCCGATCGGTGTGCAACAAGCTTACCGCCATCCACGACCTCTTTGTTTCCCGCTCCCTCAACCTCCTGGCGATCACGGAAACCTGGATCCAGCCCACTGACTCTACCTCCCCTGCTGCACTCTCCTATGGAGGTCTCACCTGGACCCACTCACCCAGACCTAACGGTCGTAAAGGTGGTGGGGTTGGTCTGCTCCTGTCACCGCAGAGCACCTTCCGAGTCCTCCCAAACCCCCCCTCCCTATCCTTCTCCTCCTTCGAGGCCCACTGTGTCCAACTATTCTCCCCAACCCCCCTGAAGATTGCTGTGATATACCGGCCTCCTGGATCCATACCCCGCTTCCTGGAAGACTTCTCCTCCTGGCTACCCTTCTTCCTCTCCTCTGAGCTACCCACCATCATTCTTGGGGATTTCAACATCCCTGTCAACCTTGACAACCCAGACACAGCCCGTCTCCTCCACTTAACCTCCTCCTTTACACTTGCACAGTGCATACAATCCACCACCCACTCCGACGGGAATATCCTTGATCTTGTCTTCTCCAACCGCTGCGCTCCCCACAACCTCACTAACACCCCCTTCCCTCTCTCTGACCACAACCTGATCACCTTCTCTATCTCCTCGTCCTCCAACGCCTACCCCTCCAAATGCCACACTACTACCAGCCGTAACCTCCGCAACCTTAACCCTGCCCCCCTCCACTCTGCAGCTGATCAACTCCACGACCGCATCCTCCCCCTGTCCTGCCCCGACTTGGCTATGACTGCCTACAACAACGCGCTGACAGCAGCCCTTGACTCACTAGCGCCTTTAACCACATGCAACATCAGACTCCGACCGCTCCAGCCCTGGCAGACTGATCACACCAAAACCCTCAAACAACGCAGTCGTGCCCTGGAGCGACTATGGCGCAAAACAAAATCCCAACAAGCTTTCACCTGCTACAAATCTGCCTTCCGCACCTACACCTCCTCCCTCCACGCAGCCAAACAAGCCTACTTCCTGACCCTCATCAAGGCCCTCTCCTCCAATCCTCGCCGACTCTTCTCCACCTTCAACTCTCTACTCTCTCCACCCCCACCTCCACCCAGCACCTCACTCACCGCCCTTGAGATTGCCAATCACTTCAAAAACAAGATTGACACAATTCGCAAGGACATTGCCGCAACTCACACGCCCTCTCAACCCGTCCCCTCTCACACAGCTACCCCCTCATCCCCCCTCCCCCTCGACATTACCCGCAGGGACTTCGTCACTGCTCAAACTCCCTCCAACCCCGTTCCCCCTCACTCAGCTACCCCCTCATCACCCCTCTCCCACGGCCCCACCACTGCTCTGACCTCCACTCCCACCCCACCCTACATTCCTCATACTGAAGCTCCCCCAACACTCCACACCTTTGACCTTACTACCATCGAGGAAGTCTCCAAGATCCTCTCTGATGCCCGCCTCACCACCTGCCCCCTCGACCCTATCCCCTCACAATTCCTACGACCTCCCTCCCCCTCCATCCTACGCTCCCTCACCCACATCTTTAATCTCTCCCTCTCCTCCGGCACTTTCCCCTCCCCACTGAAGCATGCACACATCACCCCCATACTTAAAAAGCCCTCCCTGGACCCCAATGACCCGAACAACCTCAGACCCATCTCCCTGCTCCCACTTACATCTAAACTCCTCGAGCGTCTCGTCTACACCCGCCTATGCTCTCACCTCAACGACAACAACCTCCTCGATCCCCTACAGTCTGGCTTCCGCCCCCTACACTCCACCGAAACCGCCTTACTCAAACTCTCCAACGACCTTCTAACCGCCAAAGCTAATGGCCACTATTCAGTGCTCCTACTCCTTGACCTCTCTGCGGCCTTCGACACAGTTGACCACCCCCTCCTCCTCAAAATACTACACTCCCTCGGCCTCAGAGATTCTGCTCTCTCCTGGCTCTCATCCTACCTGTCACAACGCTCTTTCAGCGTTACCTATAATGCTACCACCTCCCCCTCACTCCCCCTCTCTGTTGGGGTCCCTCAAGGCTCTGTCCTCGGGCCCCTTCTCTTCTCCATCTACACCTCCTCCCTTGGCCAACTCATACACTCTCACGGCTTCAACTACCACCTCTATGCCGACGACACACAAATCTATCTCTCAACCCCCCACCTCACCCCCTCGGTCTCTGCCCAAATCACACACCTACTGAGCGACATATCAGATTGGATGTCGCTCCACTTCCTTAAACTGAATCTCTCCAAAACCGAGCTCCTTGTCTTCCCCCCAGCCCGAACCCCACCCCCCATTGACTTCTACATCACATCCAACAACGCCAATATCAAACCCGCTCTGCAGGCCAGAGTACTTGGTGTCATTCTGGACTCCAACCTATCCTTCCAGCCCCAAGTCCAATCTTTAACAAACTCGTGCAGACTCCACCTCCGCAACATCGCCAAAATCCGCACGTTCCTAACCCCAGAAACCACTAAACAGCTCATCCACTCCCTCATCATATCACGACTCGACTACTGCAACTCCCTCCTCACTGGCCTGCCTCGCCGCTGGCTATCCCCGCTTCAGTCGATCCTGAATACGGCTGCCAGACTCATTCACCTTTCCAACCGCTCCATTTCCGCCACCTCCCTCTGCCAATCCCTCCACTGGCTTCCGATTGCGCAACGGATCAAATTTAAAATCCTAACACTGACGTACAAAGCTGTCCACCATACTGCCCCGAACTACATCACTGACCTAATATCCAAGTACCACCCAGCACGCACACTCCGCTCCTCACAAGACCTCCTTCTCTCTAGTTCCCTGGTCTCCTCCTCCCATGCCCGCCTCCAGGACTTCTCCAGGGTGTCACCCATCCTCTGGAACTCCCTGCCCCAACCCATCAGATTATCACCTACTCTCCTCTCCTTTAGGCGCACCCTGAAAACCCATCTCTTCAGGGAAGCCTACCTCATCCCCTGCTAACTTGCTGACCTCCTCCACTCTTCCTACCACTCCATCCCCCACAGCTATCTCCTCCTGTACCACTGCCCCATCCCTTCTAGATTGTAAGCTCGAAAGAGCAGGGCCCTCGATCCCCTCATGTTTTGCATTGTATTGGTATTGTTCTGTCACATGTTCTGTCCCCCTTTGTAATGTACAGCGCTGAGTGAACTATTGGCGCTTTATAAATACTGTATAATAATAATAATAATAATAATATATATATAGATACACTATATTGCCAAAAGTATTGGGACCCCTGCCTTTACACGCACATGAACGTTAATGGTATCCCAGTCTTAGTCTGTAGGGTTCAATATTGAGTAGGCCCACTCTCTGCAGATATAACAGCTTCAACTCTTCTGGGGAGGCCATCCACAAGGTTTAGGAGGGTGTCTATGGGAATGTTTGACCATTCTTCCAGAAGCGCATTTGTGAGGTCAGGCACTGATGTTGGACGAGAAGGCCTGTCTGTCAGTCTCCGCTGTAATTTATCCCAAAGGTGTTCTATTGGGTTCAAGTCAGGACTCTGTGCAGGCCAGTCAAGTTCCTCCACCCCAAACTCACTCATACATGTCTTTGGACCTTGCTTTGTGCGCTGATGCGCAGTCATGTTGGAACAGGAAGGGGCCATCTCCAAACTGTTCCCACAAAGTTGGGAGCATGAAATTGTCCAAAATGTCTTGGTATGCTGACGCCTTAAGAGTTCCCTTCACTGGAACGAAAGGGCCAAGCCCAACCCCTGACAGAAACAACCCCACACCATAATCCCCCCTCCATCAAACTTGGCACAATGCAGTCAGGCAAGTAACGTTTTGGCAATAGACATGTCCATCAGATTGCCAGACAGAGAAGAGTGATTGGTCACTCCAGAGAACACGTCTCCACTGCTCTAGAGTCCAGTGTCAGCATGCTTTACGCCACTGCATCCGACACTTTGCATTCCACTTGGTGATATATGGCTTGGATGCAGCTGCTCAGCCATGGAAACCCATTTCATGAAGCTCTCTATGCACTGTTGTTGTGCTAATCTGAAGGCTACACAAAGTTTGGAGGTCTTTAGCTATTGACTCTGCAGACAGTTGGCGACTTCTGCGCACCATGGGCTTCAGCATGCGCTGATCCCGCTCTGTCATTTTACATGGCCTACCACTCCATGGTTGAGTTGCTGTCATTCCTAGTTGCTTTCCCTTTGTTATAATACCACTAACGTTTGACTATGGAATATTTAGTAGTAAGGAAATGTCACGGATGGACTTATTGCACAGGCGACAACCTATCATGGTACCGCACTTGAATTCACTGAGCTCCTGAGAGCAACCCATTCTTTCACAAATGTTTGTAGAAGCAGTCTGTATGCCTAGGTTCTTGATTTTATACACCTGTGGCCATGGAGGTGATTGGAACACATTAATCCAATGATTTGGAGGGGTGTCCCAATACTTTTGGCAGTATAGTGTATGTATATTTGTAATTCTGTCCAACCACACTTGTGATATATGTACTCTTGCAACATCATATAACAAAGGGCTGACTCTACTATTTGGAGCCTGCAGCTCTTCACCTACCTATACCACCTCTCAGCTCAGTGCAAAAGAATTTGATTGGTTCAGTGTGCCAGCACAACTCTCAGGCTGTTGTAAGTTGATATACACATAGATTTCAGGTGATTATACTTGCAGATATAAAATTCTATATTATATATTTAAAGGTGATCTCTGGGAAGAAATGTAAAAGCACTTTAGTAATTTGGATCTCATTTTTTATATATGTATATCACTACAAGGAGTTTAGTGTTTGACCTGTTTTGCTGTTCTTGAACGTAATGGATCCCCTTGAGAGCCGATCCAGATTCAGGCCCTATGCTGCTTGAGCTGTGTTGCATTCAAATGCAAAACCCTCTATAGAAAATAAGTTTGTACTTTCATAGATAGGAGTAGGACAACACCTCAAAGACACCTCGATGTTGCTGTGGGCCTATGACATTAATTGTGTTTGCAAACTGAGACTTGTGTTTTTATGAAGGTGAAAGTGCCTATGTATCCAGGTCATGGTATGGTTAGTAGAAGTTAATCACATTCAACTGGGCTTGTTCTGTAAAGTTGGAGATGTTTTGCTGTTCCTCCAAAAAAGATGTAAAAAAAAAACATGCAAAACATCCTCAACATGAAACAATTAATTTATATGTAACTAACTGCTAATATTTATTTAATACAGGCATTTGTATAGTATAGTGCTAACAATTTATGCAGTATGTACATATTGCACATTCATGTAAGTTCCTGCACTCAAGGAGCTTACAATCTAAGGTCACTATCTCACATGCATACATACACATACTAGTGTCAATTCAGACAGCATGTCTTTGGAGTGTGGGAGGAAAAAGAAGAACACAAGCACAAGCACAAGGAGAACTTGCAAATTCCATACAGGTAGTGTCCTGGTTGGGATTCAAACCAAGGAGCCTAATGCTGCAAGGCAGGGGTGCTAAGCATTAAGCTACTGTGCTGCCAACAGTGGCCTATTAGTCTTCAAACTGTAAAAACATCCAATTTGCCAGGCAAAGTGTAAAGACGATTTTTCTTGTTTAATGTCTAGATAATTATTTGTCCCCCTCTCATACTTTTGCTAGTTATAAATCATTGAGCTGCCTGCCATTTCCTGTTTACTCGCATGGGGATGCATAGGTGTTCTGTACATTTCTGTGAAGGCATTCCTACTAATGTCTATTGGGATGAAGTGGCTGCATTGACACAGCTGCTGATCCCAATTTGACATCTGTGCAGGCGCGGGTGCATGGCCCCAAATGCAGACAGTGTTCATTTATGGTCATGCACCTGTGCAGATGTCAAACTGGATGCAACAACTGTGTCCATGCAGCCACTGCATCCCAATAGACATCAGTGGAACTGCTGCGTGGGGATGCACAGAACATCAAGAGGCAAGTAACTCATAGCAGCCTAGGAGATTTCAATTCACTAAAAGGAGCTACATGAACGATATATTATCATGGTTGCTAAATGAGCCCATGGTAAAAAGGGTTTATGATAAAATCCATAACTGAAGGTCAACAACAAATCTGGGCTTCAACAGTCTTTAAGTATAACATCTTAACTCTAATATAAGTAATGAAATCTGGACATGTTTATTATTTTTCAGGACTTTGAGTTTGAGAAAACCTAATAATACAATATACTGAATTCAAAGAATAAACATTTTCTCCTCTGGTCCATTTTTATGGAATTTTCTCTTTCCTGAATAGCTTGTTTCATTCTGGCTTGCCTATACATAGCTCCATATCACAATGAAAATTCTGCATCACAGGCAAAACCAAAAGAAACCAAAAATAAGGAAACACAGATGGATGTGATTATGGCTGTTGCAGTCTTCAAAATGTGTCTAACTTCCACATTAGTGAACCTTATAAATGTATACATAGACCACGCTGCCAAAAATGTGAATGAAGGTTACTAAACAGTTTGTCACATGTAAAACACCAGATAATACAACTAATGTCCAATGTATCAGTAAGTCCCATTCACATAATGTTGCTTAAAAACCAAAAGATAGGTGAACAGGTGGTGGTGTCATTAGTAACAGATGAACAGCAGGCCACTTCTAGGGGCTCCAGGTGACCCCACATGGATTTGTACTCACCACAATGGATGGACCTTCTATATCTAGATAGGTCTCATTGCGCTTTTTTGGTTTGATCCATTTGACACCAACTTGACCATTCACATGTGCCAGGATGTGATTCCTTCCAATGCAATACGCCACCACTCAAAAAACAGTATCAGGGAAAAAGTTAATTGCGCACAGCAACCGATCCTATTAAACCATATAAAACCTTACAATTATACCGCACTTACATGTATATGTGCCTAAAGACTGGCACTAGGTACATACAGTACTTATGTTTAAGATGGCTGCCGCACCCTGAGGCCAGAAGCTGGCTTGTGCCCCAGGGATGGGATGTGACTTATCAGCTCAGGAACATTGCCTCAATATTAGTTGTATATTCTGGTGTTGTTCATTTAGTTATTCTTTGCACTTTTATATGTGGCAAACTGTTACGTAACCTTAATTTATACTTTTTGCAACGCAGTCTATACATTTACATAGCTCCTCATCATAAGGCTTGTGGTGATGTCACCTTGTTTTTCTGTTGTTATCAAGAACATAATACAGTAATATTTTCTTCATCAGATAATCTACTCATTCCTGTCTTGTGACTATTTCTACTTAAGATGATGTTATCTAGGAGGGTCACATTTAGAAGGAAATATTTTTCTTGGTTGTATACAGTATGTTTACCTTAAAACTGATAAGAGAGCAGCTCTAGGCAACAAATGGAATCAGTGTGCCAGTCTAAATTGCTATCCAGAAAATATAGTAAGACCATACAGTTAACCTTATTCTGAGTTATCTGTAATACTTTGCAGCTTGATTTTGCCCAATGGAATCGTGACTGCTGGTCACTTGAATCTGTACTAATGCAAGGAGTCAAATTACCTTTAAAGTGGGCCTAAATCCTCCTAACCTTTGGAAACTGCCATATTAGCCCCTCTTTGATCTGCAGTTGCCATTGTGTTGTACATGAAATCAATCATTATACCAGAGATTTAGGGCCTTTTCTCAGGGGCAGTCTCCGCCAAGTCGATCCACCTGCTCAGCAGGGAATATGTCTGCTGATCCCCGCTGAGCAGGCAGATATCAGGTCTGTGTCCTCTCTGCTTGTTCTCTATGGGGCAATCAGATGAAAAAGAACTGCCTGTCTGTTTACATTCAACTGTCGTCCAATCCGATCCCCTAAACAAATGGGGATCGGATGCAGGCAGGTGTAAACGGACACTTTAGTGACACTTTTCCCTATATTGTGTTACTCTAAAGTGCTAATACTAGCTTAAAATTAATATGCAACAAATTGTAGCACTACCCCCTTAGGAATCGCTGAGTTTTGAGTCCCCCTACAGCTCTGCACAGCCAGGCAAGACACATTTCCTTCCACACCTGTACGCTGAAGTTAGTAAGCAGTCCTTGAGCTTGGCTTTGATGTTTTGAACTTGGATGTGGTTGATGGATGAATGGGATGCCCAAGTGAACAGCACCTTGAGGACAAACTCCTTAGCAACTATATACAGATATGGACAAAAATAGTCTCTCCTCTGAGAGCATTCCAGCTCTCTGGTGTATCTCCTCAAACCCCATATGAATCCTCTTCTTTACCCAGTTGTACTGAGGGTATTCCTTGGGCATGGGGCCTAGAAACTACCAACTTGAAAAAGGAGCTAGTTGGGTTCTCCAATAGACTGCCCCCTCAACTTATCTGGCCCAGGGGGTGCAGGATTACATTGTCTCTCCTGCAAGCTTAGTGGGTTGGTGGCTGCCTTCAGGCCTGATGATGAGCTGGCTCCTTCCCTGATTCCACAGGTGGTTTTCTCTCTGGGGAGAGGCAGAGAGATCCTCCTTTCAGCTCCTGCCTGTAGGTAGGCTCCTCTCCTGGGCCCCCTCCCAGGCTCCACACTCCAGCCTTCACTCCATCTTCCATCCGATACACTACCCCTGTTGATCAGGCTCTCTTATACTTAAGGGCTGCCCTGACCCCAAGCCAAGCCTCCTGCTTTGAGCATGCAGACCAGCTCTTCCTCACCCTCACCCACTGCCTTCCAGAAATGTCTTAAGCTTCCAGGACAGGGGGTGGTATCAGGGAACTGACCTGTAGAGCCCTCAGCCCTAACCTAAAAATAACCTTGCTGACCCACATCCTGCCTCCTAACAAACCTCTGCCAAAAAAATAACTAACTCCTCCTAGCTAAACGTGAAGGGCGCTACAAAATATTTCTTACACAATCAGAAAAGCAGCATAAAAACTCAATCTAAAAGGTGCATGTGCAAATCAGAGGATGTATGCATGACATATCTCCAAATAATTAATCACTAATAATAGTGCTATAGTGAAAAGAATTCATGTTAAGGCCCCTTTCACATGGGCAGACTCTACCATGCGAATCCACCTGCTCAGTGAGGGATCAGCACGGTGATACCCGCTGAGCAGGTGGATGACAGGTCTGTGTCCATTCTGCACAAGCCTGCTGTTCTCTATGGAGCAGTCAGATGTAAATGTACCACTTGTCTGTTTTAAGCCGACTGTCATCGGCCATGTCAAAGGAATGGGTAAGGCCTCCAATAGATTAACCAACTACAGTATATGTGTGATCATATACATCTTAGGCCACATGCACACTGGGCCTATGGCCCTGATACATGAGACTCAAGCATTTACGTAGGGCTGAAAAGCACAGGTGCATTGTCAAGCCCTGCTGCCAGGAGCCTATAAAACTCTTGTGAGAGGCTGAGAGCTGCTGTGACTGGATGGTGCACCAGGTGGTTCTTACATTTAGGGCAGTATATGCCTAAAGAAGAATGCCTGGAACATAGCTTGCTGGGTGGTATGCCTGTGCTGTACATCAGCATCTAAATGCCGGAGTCTCGTGTATTGGAGCTAAACGTGCAGTGTGCATGAGGCTTTATGCTCCTGTTGTTAATAACATTCAACGGGACTGTCTAACCTACTATGTGTCCACCAATAACCCATGACAACTTCATTGTCCTAATATTCAATCTGTTTATCCTACGTCAGGTTGATGGGCAGAAGTATAACCTTGTGAATATAGATTTTTTTTCGCATAGTGAAGGACTTTTTTTTTCCTTGGGTTTTCAAGACAACACATAATCCCAACCAGGCCTGGACTGGAACAAAAAATAGGCCCGGGCATTTTGGATTGAACAGCCCCAAGCTCAGGGATCCTTTCTCGGTGTCTGGTGGCAGAACGCAAGGGCCTGGTCACAAGACCGACCTTTGCAACCCTGGTAGTTCCACCACTAGTGTCAGTAGGTTTTTATTTTTATTTAATTGTTTACAATTTTATATTTTATTATTTTGTTTTATTTTTTTGTAGGAAAGAGAGAAGGAAAAAAAGAAAGAGAAAGCAAGGAGAAAAAGGAAGGAAGGAGGGAAAGAAGGAAGGAGGTAAAGAAGGAAAGAGGTAAAGAAGGAAGGAGGGAAAGAAGGAAAGAGGGAAAGAAGGAAGGAGGGAAAGAAGGAAAGAGGAAAAGAAGGAAGGAGGGAAATAAGGAAAGAGGTAACGAAAGAGGGAAAGAAGGTGGAAAATAAAGAGGGGAAAGAAGGAAAGAGGGAAAGAGGGAAAGAAGGAAAGAGGGAAAGAGAAAGAAAGAAAGAAAGAAAGAAAGAAAGAAAGAAAGAAAGAAAGAAAGAAAGAAAGAAAGAAAGAAAGAAAGAAAGAAAGAAGGGAAATGGGAGACAGAGAGAGATAGAGAGAGAAAGAAATAGAAAAGTATAGAACGAAAGAAAGCGCCAGGAGCCGCAGGGCTCGGCGCAGGCGCAGTGTGCTGACTCGCACTGGTGTGCGGCCACTAGGTCCTGGCCGGCCGTGGCGACGGAGCTCGCGCATGCTCACTCAGGACTGCGGGTGTGCGTCTGGCACCAATGACAGCGCACAGTGCGGTATTTAAATCCGCCCTGTGCTGTCACTGGTTGCCGTATGGTCTCTTCTGCATTCTGTTCCTGTACCTGTGTTATTTGATTACTACTGACCCGGATCGTTCTGACCTTGCTGATTTCTCCTGCCCTGACCCCTGGCTTGCCTGACCTCTCTGCTGGATGCCCCCTTGTGGATCTGATCTTTTGTTGCTGACCTGGCGTGTGACCCGACCATTCTCTGCCCGCTGCTTTGTACCGCACCGATCCCACGGCTACTCGGCTCGTCTGACCACGCATTTGCTCATCTATCCGTCCACCTTGTCGGGGTATCCCTACCTCTTCACATCAGACTCTCACCCTGCAGGAACCTCTGGCGAGCTCCTCTACTACTGGTGGGTGTACTCAGGAGCCGCAACCTGGTCTCGGTTCAGTCCAAGTCCATCCCCACCATCAGGGGCCCTGGTGAACAAGTGAACCGGGACTTAGACTCCGCGTTCTGGGGGAACCTGACCAGTGGGCTGCTAGGGGTGCCGCCAGGTGGTTCGTTACAGAAAGTAAGAGAAAGAGGAGATAGAGAGAAGGAAAGAAACAAAGAAAGAAAGAAAGGGCTGTGGGCTGTGTGGAAGCTGATCCTGTGTCCATCCAGAGAGTGAAATTCATCCCACTTGGGACTAACTGGTGATCTGTTTTGCCTTATGACTCCTTGAGGGTCAAACAATGGAGGTAAGTGTGCACGCTAGACGGTGACAGATGGTCTGATGCACTTGAGCACGTATTTATTTTCACGGTCGAAGATTGATTCATCACAGTTATACGTTTGGGACTTTGTGCTATATGATTTATGAATATTGTTCCTTTATGATCACGTATTTATATTTGGTTAATATTTGTTTCACTTATATCACCTCTCACTTATATTTAGTCACATTCTTGATGGCATGTTTTTTGGGCTACACATTAGGTGCACCACTGTACACCTATATATTTATTCATATAATTTATGTATTCACCCATTTAATATTGAGTCCTTTATTTCTATTTTTTATGTCTATTATCACATGGTATTAGCGCTACACCACCTTATTTACTTATTTTTCAACACTGGGGACACTCTATACTGACAAAAGCTCCACAGCAGCTGCAGGGAGGGGGGGACCTGGCAGCAGCACTGTAGGAGATGAGGGGGAGGGAACGGCCGTGGGGGGAGCTTACAGGAGTCCAGGGCATGCAGTAGATGGATAGGAGGGGCGGCCGAGCGGCAAATAGAGGAACCAAGAAATGCACGGTCCGGTTCCTATATGTGCCGTCCCTCCTATCCAGGCGTCCTGGCCCAACGAGCTAATGCCCGCTGGGCCCTATGGCCAGTCTGGGCCTGATACCAACATTCTAGAACATCTTAAACATAAGAAAATAATTGTAAACCCTGGGTCAGGGAGGGAGGTAAGGGAGAGGTCATAGCGCTAAGTACCCAGATAGAAGAAAATGCACACGGAGACCAAATAATGCAGAAAAGTATATTAATGCAAGATTTCAAAGAAGAAAGTCTGTATACATGGCCTCACTGGCCTGGTGACACTCACAGATTACTATGCAGAGTAAACTGATATGCATCTGCTGATACCCAACAGCAGACCTAGTCACCCCACAAAATGCACAGCAAATGAAGGGGGACAGTGCTATTTCTTAGCACTGCCCACACCAAAGATGGTTGCAGGAGGTCAACCAAGGTAGTTAATCTGACAGCTACTCTACTGATGATACCTACTGAGGCCTCAGAGGAAGATAGGTTCTCCTTGCTCTCCACATTCTTTCTGCATCGTGGCTGTCGAACAGCACCATCTATGCAGGGAGGCCAAATTATACCTGCCTACATGCCCTGTAGCTTGATGACCTCAGCACGATAAGTAGAAAGGAAGCACATTTGTATGTGAAATTCATGATGGCATTGTTGTAAACAGGCAATTGGTCCAGTGCACAAATCCTGTGCACTGAACCAACTGCCTTTTTACAACAATGCCATCAAGATGTGAGTTTATTTCCTCTGAATTTTTAATGTTTTAATAAATGTACGGTGTGTTAAATACTGTGCAATGAGGATTCTTAATTCTTTTTGAGCACCATCTCACTGGAGGTATTGTTCATTGCTTTCTGGAGAGTGTAGAGATCCCTTGTGGTGATGAAGTTCCTTAGTACATCCAGAGAGGTCTGGAGAGTTATTGCAGCCTGGTCAAAGGGCAAAGCACTTGTATATACATGAATAAGGTGAGTAGCTAGTGTGGTTGGTGGTGGATTACACTGGGTGTACACAATAATTTATCTTGAACCATTATCACTGAAGATTGTTTTTGGACACTGAGCATCTTTGGAGTATATCAACCAAATTATGGACTGGACTTTTGTACATAAAATATTTTATTAACATTTAAATATGCACATTAAATTGTGGTATTTTTAGTTAGTATGATTTTTGATACATGTCAATGCTTGTCATTTGTTTGCACTGAAAATCATTAGGTTATATTGCAATGAAGTTGGATTTGCACATTATTGCATGTCAGTAGTGCCTTTCTTTTGATTATATCGTGATTGCGCTGCACTTTTTCAAGGAATAATGTTATCACTGGTGCGGGAGCGCATGTCAGTGCTGGCTGCAATCAGTTTTTCATTTCTGTTTTTTTTCCTCCTTTTTTGTGTAAATCAGTTGCACTATCACTGGGTAGCGCAGAGAGAACAATACTTTAGTACACCCAAAAGTCAATCATATAGATGTGAAATCAAGCAAGGTGGAGGGGCTACTCATTTCAAGACCATTTTCTTCGCCTCAAACCATATGTTTGCTAATGCAAAGTACAGATCATTTGTTCTGCTCCACACAATGGTTGGTTGACAGGTTCATTTTAACAGGTGAAATTACCTTTCATTTTCCAGGGCTGCATGTGAATAACCCTACAGAAAGAATGCTAATTGAATATTTTCCTTTTACAAAAGCGCAAGAGTTCCAATTAACCATGAATGCCATATTCTTCTTCACCAATGAACAACAAAGGCATCGCTTCAGACCTATATTTCATTAATATGAGCCCACATCTGCAGCTCTATGTATAAAAATAAAAGTTATATTATGATACCTGCACAGCCTGATGGATGTGGCTGAATTTATATGTTTCATAAATAAACCAATTTGTGAATAGAGAATTTTACCATTATGTTTTCCTCAAAGCCCTCCGGCAACAACAGAGAAAAAAAATAAAATGGTATTTGAGTTAGTTTAATCCGAGAAATTTTATTTCGTAAAAAAAAAAAAATGTTCACAATAAACAGAAAATGTAAGAACAGCGAGCACAAGTATAAAATGATATAAAATGCAGTGAGCAATGAATGTATTTTTATAGGAATTAGCTTGACATGGAAAAATATGTAATTTTTTCCTATAATAGCAGAGATAGTCTTTGAGGTTATAGGCTGCTCAGCGATGCAATAAAATCAATCTTATGCTTTAAGATGGAACACAATGCAGGATAGCGAAACATGTGGTCTCTTTGTTCTGGGTAGCGTGTTAAAACTCATTTCATAATTTGCTCATTTTCTTCCTTTCTCCACAGTTATTTCTAGTAATATATACATTTATTTTTACAGTATGCCGTTAAATCTACAGTCAAGAGTCACATGTGGAGGCCCCAAAAACCATCAAGTAGAGCTGCAGATGTCACAAATGTCATTAACCTTACCATCTCTATTCATGAAGAACAGGTGCATTCGGGTTGAAATTTTGAAAGCAACATTATAGAAAAGTAATAAAAAAGATAACATTAGGATTTTGGGGGCAGAGTCCATCTATCAGAATTAATTGTCCTTAACCATATCATCACCACTTATCCAAAAGATAGCTGTTGGCTTTCAGACAAAAAAAACCCAAACATATATATATATATATATATATATATATATAAATAATAAAAAACACATTTTTAAATATTTTGGCAACAAAGAGCATATTTATTTGAATTTAAGACAATAACATGGGCATTAAAGGGAAATCAACAATTCTTTTTGCCTTAAAGCATGTTTTCACCCTGAAACCCTGGAAACGCCAGTCACACAACGCCATTCTAAACCTTGTTTGTTTTTACACATTTTTTCACAGACAGCTTTAAAAAATAATCTTTTAATATATCCAAGGACATCAACCAACTTTGCATATTGAATTTATTACTGCTAGCTTTTCTTTTCCTGTGCATTAAGAGCTGTCATCACAGGCTCATTGACAATACTTTGTTTAGATCCAGATTCTCTGCATGTGCTCTTTAAATACAGGCAAGAGCTTAGAATAAGAAAGACATTTGGTTGACTTCTTTAATTAAATGAGTTCATATTCAGAGCCAAAAACTATGATTTCTATAGTGCAGTGCACTCATGTAATTCCTGGCTATCACAAATTCCAGCCCTCTCATACATTGTGTAGCACACTCTAGTGTAGAGTTGGGTTAGGTAAATTTATGTTGACTCACATTAGTCATGTGAGTCTGGGTAAAGCTGGGAGGCTCTGCAGATCAAGTCTCTATTGTCTCCCCCTGGAGGTCCATGGAAACTTCTAGAAGCTAGTGGATGGAGGTGCAAAAGCAGGGATCTGAATATTTATAGAAATTTGACCAATCACCAGGCAGGAGGCCTGGCAGGGTGGTAAGATGGGCCAAATAAATATTGAAGAGCCTGGCCAGTTGGTGCGGTCTGTGGTTAGGTGAAAGATGGAGTACTAAGGATCATGAGGCTTAGGAGGGGACCCTGGAGAAGGGGGGTTCTGCCTCCAGGCTTGAGTTGAGGAAGGATTATTCAAGAGACACCAGGGGAGATTTACTAAAACTGGAGCACTCAGAATCTGGTTAAGCTGTGCATGATAGCCAATCAGCTTCTAAGTTCAGCTGGTTCAGTTAAGCTTTAACAATAAAACATGGCAGCTGAGTGGTTTCTGTTCGGAGCTGCACCAGATTTTGCACTCTCCAGTTTTAGTAAATCTTCCCCACCCCTAGCATGGGAAAACTAGCACAGCAGAAGGCCTGAACACCAGTCTTATCCAAAGGGATACAAGGGACAGTATGAATACCTCTACACCCCCAGGGCCTACAAGGAAGAAGGCTGTCCGGTGCAATATCCAGCATGCTTTTATAGGGAGAGTGTCACAGCTAACCTAAATCCATTGATCTGGTACACTTTACAAGGCAGCCCGGTGGCCTTGTATTTTCTGCAAAGTTTTATGACTTTGTGAGTTTCACCCAGGGGACATAGCACTTCTAAAAGAGGTTATTGATCTTTTAGAGACTGATGGTATTCTGGAGGGAGTACAGTCCAGGATCTGCACTTTTGTGCATACAGAGAAGGAAGATTGGCCCCAGATTGTTCTACCAAGTCAAGTTGGGCATCCCATATTCCCATATCCCCATCCAAGTTGTTTTCCCCTCAATAAAACAAAATAAACAAGCCCATGGACTGGTTACTGACTTCGTGAGAAAGTAAAAAAATGTGTGTTGCCTGGCTATGCAGGAATAGGGGGACCCAAAACCCAGCGGCCCTCAAGGGGGTAGCACTACAATTGTAAACAGTGCATGTCTCTAAACCAGGACTGAGACAGCCTGTGAGTCCAAACCAGTACTGAGGCAGTCCCTCCATATGTTTAGTTAAAGTGTTACTAAACCCACAACAGTAAAATCAGTCTGTATCTGCAGTAAAGCATGCTTGTTATACTCACTGTGGAATCTAAGGGGTTAATCCTCTGCGTTGTATAAAAAGGATATTTGATCCTCGCTTCTCTGATCCTCCCCTTCTTTCAGTGTCCCCCTCTTGTCTCCTGATAAGACATATTGAGTGGAGTCACTCTGCACATGCTCAGTTTGGTGTGCATTGCTTGAGAGGTTATTTTCTTGGGAGAGTGCATGTGATCAACACAGGGCCAATCAGCACTGTCCAGACAGAAGGTCAAGGGTCCTGCATCCTCCTAGAGCAGACAGAAAACTCCTACAAGCTTTAACCAGTGATCTGTTGAACACTGCTAGAAGTCACAAGACTTGGTTTAGTAACACTTTAAGCCCTGCCTGTTCCCTCATTCTAGATGCTTTCAGACAGGCAGTTATTAAAGTGTTACTAAACCCAGGACCCTACATTCACTGTATCTGGTCTCCCACAGTACACAGAACATGGAAGTGCAATTATTTTAGTAAATAAAAACTGCTAAATTCCTTTTCTCACCAGCAGTTAAGAAGGCTGCACTGGAAGAAGGGGAGGATCAAAGAAGACAGGATCAAGCACCATTTTTACACAATGCAGAAGATTAACCCCTTAGGTTCCACAGTGAGTATAACAAGCATGCTTTACTGCATATACAGACTGATTTTACGGTTGTGGGTTTAGTAAAGCTTTAAGAAGAAAAAACACACATGAGGAACCCCTGATGCCTTTATAAAGATTGTGGCCGTGACTGGGGGACACTTGATGAAGGTTTGGCCATGCCATTTTAAACCACATCAGGTTAGCTACTAAAGGTGAGTAAAGTGAAAATTTTAAAACAGTTGGCTGCAAAAATACAATTTTCGCTTTCAGAAAAATGCATTGGATTTAATTATCTGTAAATTTTGCCAAAATTAGCAATTTCAACAAAATCCTTTTGCTCATCCCTATTAGCTACTTTCAACTACATTATGCTCTCCGCCATATAATGCTACATGTGCCACATATGATAGTTCCCTACTTTCCCTCTTTCTAAAGTTCCAGAGTTGAAAGTTAGGGCACCCCCTGCTATGAATTTCAAAAATATGATTAATTACAGAAAAGTTTGTTGTCCATATCCATATGTTTAGTTAAAGTGTTACTAAACCCACAACAGTAAAATCAGTCTGTATATGCAGTAAAGCATGCTTGTTATACTCACTGTGGAACCTAAGGGGTTAATCCTCTGCATTGTGTAAAAACGCTGTTTGATCCTGATTCTATGATCCTACCCTTCTTCCAGTGCCCCCCTCTTATCTCCTGATAAGACATATCGAGTGGGGTCACTCTGCACATACTCAGTTTTGTGTGTATTGCTAGACAGGTTTTTTTTATCTTGGGAAAGTGCACGTGATCAGCACAGGGCCAATCAGCACTGTCCAGACAGAGGGTCAAGGGTCCTTTATCCTCCTAGAGAAGAACAAAACTCCTCCTACAACCTTTAACCAGTGCTCTGCTGAACACTGCTAGAAGTCACAAGACTTGGTTTAGTAACACTTTAAGCCCTGCCTGTTCCCTCTTTCTAGATGATTTCAGACAGACAATAAAGTGTTACTAAATCCTTTAAAAAATTAAAGGAACACTTTTTAATGCAGACTGAACACATTTCTAAAAGTCTCCTAAGTGCAAAGAGAACCATAGTATTAATATTGATTAATGGTAAGTATGGTGAGTGAGCGCTGACATCCTACAACAGTAACTGTGTTACTGGCTAGATCACAAATTGAAACTAAAAGGAAAACAGCTGAAAGAAGAAAACTAATGTTGACACCACATCTAAAGATTTATAAGCTGCAATACAGAGATATACACCGATCAGCAATGGCATCGTGACTATTGACAGGTAAAGTGAAAAACATTGATTATCTTGTTACAATAAAAGTTTTGTTGGACATATTAGGCAGCAAGTGAACATGTTGTCCCTGAAGTTGATGTTTTGAAAGTAGAACAAATGGCCAAGCGTAAGGATTTAAGAGACTTTGACAAGGGCCAAATTGTAATGGCTTGAAAACTACAGCTCTTGTGGGATGTTTCCAGTCTGCCGTGGTCAGGACCAACCAAAAATGGTCCAAGAAAGGAAAATCAGCAAGCCGGCTACAGGATCATTGGCTGCCAAGGCTCATTGATGCACATGGAGTGTGAAGGCTGGCCCATGTAGTCTGATCCCATGTAGCTCAAATTGCTGAAAAAGGTAATGCTAGTTCCAATACAAAAATATCAGAAAACAGTGCATTACAGCTTGTTGTGTATGTGGCTGTGTATCTGCAGACCAGTCAGGGTGCTCTTTCTGGTCCGTGTCCACAGCCAAAAGTGCCTACAATGGGCATGTGAACTGGACCATGGAGCAATGGAAGGAGGTGGCCTGGTCTGATGAATCAGGTTTTTTTTTTCATCATGTGGGTGGCCGGGTGTATGTGTGTGGCTTACCTAGGGAAGAGATGACACCAGGATGCAGTATAGGAAGAAGGCAAGCTGGCAAAGGCAGTGCGATTCTTTACTGAGTGGAGTCCATGCTTCAATGTGTTAGGGCAGTTTTGGATACAAATGGGGTCCTGCTCAATATTAGGTAAGTGGTCATAATGTTATGGCTGATCAGAATAGATTAACCCTTTAGCACCGACGCACCTCACAGCCCTTTAATGGGTTTTAGATGCCGGGAGATGGGGCAGGGTTTGTGATCATGTGACTGCCATGATTAGCTAGTGTACAATCCAAGCGCACTGCGTTTAAAATGGCTGTATGTATAAATGGACGCTGCAGCGACCGTCGGCTGGAACCGAACAAAATCAGCAAGAAGAATGTCACCAGCACACCGAGGATCACCAATATGGGTCCAAAAGTTTTAATGAACGATCATATAATTACAGCAAGGCAACGTTTCGGAGTCTCGCAGGACCCCTTCATCAAGCATGTGACAAATTGTGACAGAAACTGGAGAACTATGTAACCCCTCGCCTACAGGGCACTTTTACCCTCTTCCTGCCCAGGCCAATTTCCAGCTTTCAGCGCTGTTGCACTTTGAATGACAATTGCGCGGTCATGCAACACTGTACCCATATGAAATTGTTATCATTTTTTGTGACAGATAGAGCTTTATTTTGGTGGTATTTAATCACCTCTGAGTTTTTTATTTTGTCTTAAACAAACCAAAAAACACTGAAAATTTTGAAAAAAAAAAATTTTTCTATGTTTTTGTTATAAAATTTTGTAAATAAGTGATTTTTCTCCTTCACTGATGTGCACTAATGAGGCTGCAGGGATGGGCACTGATAGGCTGCACTGATGGACACTGATAGGTGGCACTGATGAGCACTGATGAGGAGGCACTGGTAGGTGGCACTGATGAGCATTGACAGACACCACTGATGGGCACTGAAAGGCATCACTCATATATGGCACTGATAGGCGGCACTGATAGGTGGCACTGACTGGCACTGCTAGGTGGCACTGACTGTCACTGTTAGGTGGCACTGATAGGCAGCACTGATGGGCAATGATAGGCGGCACTGATGCACACTGATAGGTGGCACTGACTGGCACTGATAGGTGGCACTGATTGGCAGCACTGATAGGTGGCACTGACTGGCATCGATAGGTGTCACTGACTGGCACAGATGGGTAACACTGAAAGGCAGCTCAGATGGGCACTGATATGTGGCATTGATGTGGCACTCATGGGCACTGGCAGGTGGCATGGATGAGCACTGAGAGCTGGCACTGATGGACACTGACAGGTGGTGCTGCTGGGGCTACACTGATCATCAGTACTCTGATGATCTGTGTACATGTCCCCTCCGCGGAATGCCGATTACCGGCTCTCCTCTCCTCATGAACTGTCAGCGTGAAAGCTTGTGGGGAGAGAAATGACGATAACCGGCATTTGATAAAGAATGAGAGTGCAGCGCTAACCCAAATAGCGATTAAACATATGATAGACCACATATGATAGTGGATCAGTAAAATGTCAGTGTAAGTTCATCAGATGTGCTGAAAATGCATACAGTCTCCAGTATGTAAAAAACCAAAAGTAGTGACTTTCAGAAATGATAATAGCCAAATAATGCACTAACCAGATAGCGCATATTAAAGCGCATGGAGCATTTAAGACCTGCCCCTGGTGCTCAGCCACTGTATCACTGGAGCCAGGAGATGTCATCTATAGGGTGACCACTAGATGTCATCTATCCGGATGGAAGCTGAGTCCAGCCACTGTATTAGAGGATCAGGCGGATGTCATCTATAGGGCGACCACTAGATGTCATCCGTTCCAGGAGGAGCTGTGTCATGGATCCAGGGATGTCACTTGCAGATGTGTCCTTTGCTCAGCACAGCCCCAGGACCTACAGAATTACAGGCTCCCCAGAAATAAAGAGCCCATGGAAAAAGGTCTCAAATAGTGTGATATCGTTTATTAAAGTAGGTAAATAATCAGAAAAGAACTTACTTAACAACGGTTCAGCTGCTCATAAACGGCCAGACCAGAGGTACATGTACACAGGATATAAATATCTTGGCACTTCCCTAACGCGTATCGTGTGAGTACACATCATCAGAGCCCTCTGATGATGTGTACTCACACGATACGCGTTAGGGAAGTGCCAAGCTATTTATATCCTGTGTACATGTACCTCTGGTCTGGCCGTTTATGAGCAGCTGAACCGTTGTTAAGTAAGTTCTTTTCTGATTATTTACCTACTTTAATAAACGATATCACACTATTTGAGACCTTTTTCCACGGGCTCTTTATTTCTGGGGAGCCTGTAATTCTGTAGGTCCTGGGGCTGTGCTGAGCAAAGGACACATCTGCAAGTGACATCCCTGGATCCATGACACAGCTCCTCCTGGAACGGATGACATCTAGTGGTCGCCCTATAGATGACATCCGCCTGATCCTCTAATACAGTGGCTGGACTCAGCTTCCATCCGGATAGATGACATCTAGTGGTCACCCTATAGATGACATCTCCTGGTTCCAGTGATACAGTGGCTGAGCACCAGGGGCAGGTCTTAAATGCTCCATGCGCTTTAATATGCGCTATCTGGTTAGTGCATTATTTGGCTATTATCATTTCTGAAAGTCACTACTTTTGGTTTTTTACATACTGGAGACTGTATGCATTTTCAGCACATCTGATGAACTTACACTGACATTTTACTGATCCACTATCATATGTGGTCTATCATATGTTTAATCGCTATTTGGGTTAGCGCTGCACTCTCATTCTTTATCAATTACTTTGGAGGTTCCCGAGGTGCCTTTTTGTGCAAGCAGCTACCGTACTTACACCTATACACTGCGCTCGATTTTATATATAGATTTTATATATAAGTTTATTTGATAACCGGCATTTCCCTGTTTACATGTGATCAGCTGTGATTGGACACAGCTGATCACATGACCGAGCCGACATCTTTGGCTCTTTCCATGGATTGGTGATCCGCTGTGTCCGATGGACATAGCGCACCACATATCACCGCGCTGTGCCCTCTGAGAAGCCACGCATGCGCGGTGAGAATGGGAGGACGTCATATGCCGTCCTCCCAAAACGAGAGAACCACCTTGCGTCCATCATATTACTATATGGCGGGTGGGAGGCAGTTAAGAAAACAATCCACCAATCACAGTGAAGTGAAATGAGCCTGGCCCCGCCCCATGATGGCATGTTCCCTCCAAAAATGCATTCAAATCAATCTAAACAGAAACATTACAAACTGCAAAAATAAATAAACCATAAAACAATAATCAGATGGTGCCGTGATTAGCTGTCACATGATCGGAAAGCTCCCGATCACAAATAGAGATCGGGAGCTTTCCGTTAGCCACCGATAACTATGCCGAGAGTGCACACAGTGTGCTCTCTCAGCACAATTCTGGTTCTTTTGAGTATGCATATATGTGGAGTCTCGGCGTTAAGGCCCACTTGCCAAGAGACCGCATATATGTGTGTGGCCGGAAAGAAGGAGTTGAGCACAATTTGCAAGATTTTTAAGATAACAAATGTAATATAGGGACACGCAGATTGAACAAAATCCATAAAATTTTTGCATAGACTACATAATAAAAAATGGTGGACCTACAATGTCCTTGTGTATATAAAAAAATAAACTCAGCTAGTGAAACATCACGCCATATTATATACATTCAATGTAATAAATGTAGGGATTCTAATTGAAATAATGTGTCAGTATACAGTATGACATTGGTACCTTAAAAGTCCAACAAATTGTGCCTAATGCATACCTAGTAATTTGGGATGTTTGATACCTTGATACATATAGATTTTCATACTGGTCATATATTTTTAATCTGTCGAAGCTGCAACATATACAGTATCATTTTTGTTCTTCAGGTTAGCTACGTAGAATATTTAATAAGAATAAGAGCAGTGTGTAAAATTTGGTAGTATATAATAATCAGATTTTCTATTTTGCAGATACACAAGTAAGCTAAAATAGATTTATGTCCATGAAGTGCCTCCATTTCACTGCTTTGGTTACAGTAAATTGATATAGTAAGATATCTGTATGAAATGTCATGCAGCTGATGTGTACAATGGAGGAATATAGAACTTGCACTTTTCTGGAATGTCTGCCGGGGCTTTCACTAGAAAAGTGTTGTTTGTCCTCCCTGTGTGTTCTATAATTTCACAGGTGTGGCTTGCTAAAGGCAAGAACTGTCACATAAATGCACCTGATGCAGGCGTGTTGTTTTCTAATTAAAGTCTATATTTATATGGTATTTACCACGAGGGCAAAACACACATCATTCTATATTAAACGTAGAGCAGCTATTTGGTTCAGGTTTTTTTGGCTATGATTGTAGTCTAAGGAAGAAGATTTAATACTCTTCATACCAAGGATTATTATTGAGGGGGGATGCAAGTAGCTGGTCTTGCTTAGGGTACAACATAGTCTAGCATTGACCCTGTTCACATGTATTTTGCTTTGTGATCTTAAAGGATAACTATACTTTAATAAAGCAAGTTTATGTATAAGGATGGCCAATGATGTTGCCCAGAACACCCCACCTCTTTAGATTTAGCTGCTGGTTCTGGGAGCTGTCATCTGCGGCAAGTGTTTTTTTTTTTCAGTGAGTGTCATTCATAGTGATTGACTAGGATCTGCATCACTGAACAAAACTGATGATGGATTTAAAAGTGTCAGTATGTTAATTTATTCTGTACTTTTTGTTTGTGAATGTAGAGGGGAGTGGGGGTCATTATCTGGTCAACCCTTTATTTTTAAAGGGGGTTTCCAGATTCTGCTACCCCCTCTGTCCACATCCACCAGGGTTGTGGGGTTGTGGGGTTGAAAGCACGTAGATGGTATGGATTTGGGGAAAGAGGAAGGGGGGCACATGCTCATGTTACCCTTTTCCAGGTCTGCCAGGTGGCATGCTTGGATAAGCGTTTGGTATGCATTTTGGTGTGGTGACCTCATGCTTTTTATTTGTTTTCTGCGTGCGTTTTTTTTTCCTTTTTTTTTTTGCATGGGGTTCATCTTGACATCTATACCATACTCAAATCAAGTAATAAAAGATAAGGTACTGGTTTGTATTTTCAAGGGAAACCCCACGACAATTTTTTTTTGCATGGAGTTCCCCTTCTTTTTTTTAAAGATATCTATATTTAACTCTTTTTTATAAATAATCAAAACACTACATGCCGTTAAAAAAGGTACATACATAAAACAAACAAAGGACCTGTGAAAAAAATACAATAACAATCCAACAACCTGACGTACAATGTCTTCCAAGTCTCATGGCTAACAAAGAAAAATTCCCCAAAGCCTGTGGACTACAGGGCACGACCAGGGGCAATCTGACCATTTGGGCACTCAGGCACTGCCGGAGGGCCCAGGGTCAGTAGAGGGCCCCATAAGATGCCCCTGGTACCTTTTATAGGCTTTTTTGGGTGTGGTTTAAGTGTGGGCGAGGACATAGGGGCCCCATGATCCCCTATTACCCGGGGGCCCCATGAGCTGTCAGACAGATGAAGAACGGATCCCCAATCTGTTTTTAGCAGCACATGTCCGTTTACATCCACCACCCCACAGAGAACAAAGGCTGCTCTGATCGGGTCCACCTGTAAAATGGACAGACGAACCAGATGATCCTCCCATGTGAAAGGGGCCTAATATATAACATTAAAAATATTAAAAAATAAATGAAAAATACTCTATCAATATTGTGATCATCAGCCCTCGTAGTTTTCATCCACCAAGTGCAGGAAAAACAAACAGGTAAGTGCTGAACTTGTGACTGCCTTTTACCAGATCAAATTGATCTCCAACCAGCATAGTCAGGGGGAGTGAGCACTGTAAGGGGGAACCCTGCAGACTCCGATGTACTGTAAAGGGGAACTCTGATGCAAGGGGACTCTGGGAAAGCTGACATTTCTGATATAAGGGGGGACTCTAATGTAAGGGTCCCGCTATGGTACCATAACAAAGGACCCCGCAACAGAAGTAAAGAGCCCCGAGATAAGTGGGAAGGCCCCAGGTTTGGGTCAGGGGGGCCCTTTATGATTTCTTGCTCTAGGGCCCTAAAGATTCTAGTTACACCTCTGGTAGGTGCAGGGGCGGACTGACAACTCATGGGGCCCCTGGGCAATAGGGGATCATGGGGCTCCTGTGCCCTTGCCAAAACTCAAAAAAGCTTATGAAAAAGGTACCAGGGGCATCTCATGGGGCCCCCTACTGACCCCGGGCCCTCGGGCGGTGCCCGAGTTTCCAAATGGTCAGTCCGACCCTGGGTAGGTGGTTTCTCATGGGCTGGCTAGTGGTACTGCATTTACATTAGCGTGCAATGGTGAGGATGTCTCATTGCAGGAGAAATGAAAAGCTGCACAGCCTCACAGCCTGGGCAAAGGCTGCATTGTTTGGAGGAGGGTGATGCACTGGTATGAGGTGTTTGTTAGGTCCAGGGCCAGTGCTAGACTATTTTGTGCCCTAGGCAAGACCAGCTACTTGCTCCCCCCACCCCCCAAAAAAAAAACATTTTTAAAGAAAGTAGAAAATATTAAATCACCAAAACATGCAACTGCAGAATGACAGTTGCAGTGAGCGGAGGATGATGGATCCACACACTGACAGATTCCAGGCTGGAATTCCCCAGGCAATGGGGAGGAGATAAAATACCGTGACAGCAGAGAGAACACCGGAACTGAGTGATCCCACACAATGACAAATCCGACACAACACACCACCACCAACACTACCACAGATCAGCAGGCACTAGAAGAGCAGGCTGTGGATCATGATGTAATCACTAACTGACACATTGCACATCAGAGTCAGATATTACCTTCTTCCGCATGCGCAGCTCCGCCTCCACTGATGAATGGGAAGAGAAGGGCTGGAACTCCACAGTGTTCAGCAGTCACCAGCCGGCTTGCAGTAAGGGACTGAGTCTGAGAGGAATACTGGAAGGAGCTGCAGCTCAGCTGCTACACTGGCCCCAGACACCCGGCATCTTCCTCTATTCTTTCTTTCTCCCCACTGCCACCCTTCCCCTCAGGTGGAGGATCATTCATGGTGTGGTGGCATCCCTCACAGAGAGAGTGACAGCCTGTGCTGCACCCAGGTGTTCCTAGGTGTCAGTGTGCCCTAGGCGGCCACCTAGTTTGACAATTGGAAGCACCGGCCCTGTTTGGGTCATTTATGTATATGTATCTGAAGAGGATGTGACCAACAATGTCCTCCCTTCCACAGATTATAGGCTAGTATGAAAGAATAAAAGAATGAATCCAGTTAACTGTAGAGCAAAATTTGTTGTTCCTTTAAACACTTAGGTCAGATTAACATCTTCACATTGAGTTAATTTTTACCACCCTTTAGTATGACTTACAGTGACACATGAATGGCAATTAGCAGCAGAACTATTCACCTTGAATTAAACTGGAATGCATTTTTTTCTCTTTGAGTAGTATGGCACACAGAAGCATACCCCCAATATACTACCTCAAACATGCATTGTTGCACAATCTAATTTTATTGTCTTTACATGTAAAAAAAAAAAAAAAAAGGATATAGAAACACAGATCACGTGACAACATGGAGGAAACATACTAATAATACACAGCGCAACATATACAATTTCAAGTTGGTAGTAGGGTCATATTATATATGGCATAGTTATTGAAGGGCAGTGACAATTTCCCTCAGCATAATGGGACATTGATTGATTGGTAGACGGAGAAAATGAGAGATGCATAAGATGTGAGGTTGTTAGGATTAAAGTGGTTCAGTCAAAAAGTTTTTCCCCTAATGCTTAAAATTGGTTGTAAACCTCTGACATGAACTATGAAAAAAGCACACCACTCTATAGTGCATACTTGTCTCAATTAACTCACTTGTCTCATCAACAGTTAGAGCAGTCTTGTGACTTCAGCTGAGCACTGGTTAAAGCTTGTAGGAGGCGTTTTCTTTCTGCTCTAGCAGGATGTAAAACCCCTGACCTCTGCCGGGACAGTGCTGATTGGCCCTGTGCTGATCACATGCACTCTCCTCCAAAAAAAAATACTTCTGTAGCAATACAGACTAAACTGATCAGGTGAAGAAAGGCTACGGTTCACTCTGTCTAATCAGGAGATAAAATATGGACATTTGAACAAGAGGAGGAGCAGAGAAGTCAGGATCAAATGGCCTTTTTACACAATGCAGAGGATTAACCTCTTAGGTTCCACAGTGAGTATAACAAACATGCTTTACTGCATATACAGACTGATTTTACTGTTGTGGGTTTAGTAACACTTTAAGAACACTGTCACTTCTGTCTGTTGCTTCATTCCAGAATCTCTGATGAAATGGGGATTTCCTTGAAGCACATCAGCCATATAGACCTTGGTGCCATTTTCCCGAGATAAGGAGTTTGTGCAGCCGATTGGGCAGTGTTGACTTTGGATTATTATGATGAGCTTGCGATAAACAGTCATTTGTGAGTACTTCTATATTATTTTATTAATACATGGTCTATAAAGGTAATGCACTAGATCAATGCGCCCTCTTTTTTGTAAACATGCACATATGACGTATTTCCAATTCTGCAGGAAATAAAGGGAAAATGATTGCTTGCACCTGATTGTATGGTTGAAATGAACCAATCTTCACTTATTCAGTAACCTAAGTAAATGTCTACTTTGCAAAGTGGACAGTCTGCAATCCTTTCATTAATCAACATCTATATACAGTATATAGAATACTAGATATAAAGCTCTATCTCACAGAAAAGAATAAAAAAAAACTATTTTAGCTAGATCAGTTAAAAAACAGAATCATTTCAGCACATTCGGTGACAACTCAAAAGTAAAAAAAACCTGCGGTCATGAATGTACTACATTTACTGCTCCAGAAGTGGCTTGCTAAACTGCCATAAACAATTTCAACTTTTATTTTTTATTTTCCCTTTAATCAAATATTTGCCATTTTGCCCTTTGATTTAAAATAAGCATCCTTTTATTTTTTAAACCAGGGACATTTACCCAGCGATGAAACCAAGATGTATATTGTTTGAGAAGCATGAGAAAAACAAAATACACTTCAAAGTGGCTCTTCCCGTCTCATGTAAATTTCCATACTATTCCTTATTTCCAATTTATGCAGTGTTTAAATGAAAGCAAACTGAATTAAATTCCACAGCAGAGGCACACAGCCCAGTGCCATGCAGATCGGCTTATGAGAGTATTTTTCCAGTGAGATTTGGCAAGAACACAAGAAATAAATTTATATATAGCAATACGTGCTGTGAATCTTAATTAATTTTCCGTATCATTCTTTTGTTCCGGAAATGTAAAAAAAAAAAAAAATTCAAACTTTTCTGCTTTTTTTTCACAACAAGCTACTTTCTCTGAGCATATAAAGCTACTATATGTTTTTCATCAGGTATATTTTTATCAGGACTACTGGACAATTTACTATTGAGCACGTGGGACTTTTTGTTAAAATAAAATGTTTTTCTATGCACTTAAGGAACTCCAGAAATTATATCACTTTAAAAACTTACAGTGGACTAGCTTGGATAAAATATACTCTCTGCATTCCATATCCGTATGGCTGCTGGGTATGCCACAATACACTGTAGTAGCATTTACTACATACTGTACAGTAAGCTGTGTTCCGGAGGAGTAAGACCGACTTCCTCTCTGCCACCAGAAACATAAGAGAGTCACTGGATCGGCACCTCGGTTATGCAGGACGCACCTTGTATTTTTATCAATCAGTACTTTCTCTGATTGGCAAAGGTGAACTCCAGCATATTAAATAGGGTTGATATCCCTGGAGGTGTCTGTAACATGGAACATGATTTGGCAATGCTGGAAGATTGGTCAAAAAAAGTGGAAACTGCAGTTCATTGTTTCTAAATGTAAAATTATGCACCTAGGGAAAAAGAATCACTTAAGAGAGTACAACATTGGGGGGTACATTGGTGGCCAGCACTTCAGAGAAGGATTTGGGGGTACTTATTTCAGATGATTGCAAAATGAGCAAACTGTGTGAACAGGCAGTGGGGAAACAAATAGAATTCTAGGATGCATCACTAGAGTGGTCACCAGCAGGAGGAAGGAGGTCCTGATTCCTCTATATAGATCTTTACTGAGACCTCATTTAGAATACTGTGTCCAGTTCTGGAGACCTCACTTACAAAAAGATATTGATAAGATAGAACAAGTCCAGAGATGGATAACATAAATGGTGAAAGGTCTGAGGGATAAAACATATCAAGAGCGACTTCAGGAACTTAACATGTACAGTCTGGTGGAAAGAAGGGAAAGGGGAAACATGTTTGAAACCTTCAAATACATCATGGGGGTGAAGAAGGTTCAGGAGGGCAGTATTTTCAACAGGAAACCAAAATCAAGAACACAGGACATGACCTTAACCACTTGCCCTCCTAAGGATTTACCCCCCTTCCTGACCAGGCCATTTTTTGCGATATGACGCTGCGTTACTTTAACTGACAATTGCACGGTCATGCAATGCTGCACCCAAATGAAATTTACTTCCTTTTTCCCATGAATTGAGCTTTATTTCGGTGGTATTTGATCACCTATACGGTTTTTATTTTTTGTGCTATAAGCAAAAAAAGACCGTCAATTTTGAGAAAAAAACAATATTTTGGACTTTTTGCTATTAAACATGTCCAGTAAAAAAATGTAAAAAATCAAATTTTGTCATAAATTTAGGCCAAAATGTATTCTGCTACAAGTCTTTGCAAAAAAAAAAACCCAATACCTGTAAATTAATTGGTTTATGTGAAAGTTATAGCATCTACAAATGGCAGTATAGATAACGGGATTTTTTTTTTACTAGTAATGGTGGCGATCAGCAACTTTTAGCGGGACTCCGGACTGCGACGGACATTCTGACACTGGGGGGGGAACTAACTTGCTGTCACTGACACCCCCAGTGACACCAATATAGTGATCAGTGCTAAAAACAAAGCACTGACACTGTACTAATGGCACTGGGCAGGAAGGGGTTAATGTGAGGGGCAATCAAAGGGTTAACTAAGTGCTGGGGATGTTTTACTAGGGGGTGAGGGGTGTGTTTCACTGTAAGCACACTGATTGAGATGCGTGTACTGTGCATAGCCATCCCGAGCAGTGTGCCTGAGCTGACAAAGAGGAACATTGTTTGTAAACTAAACAATCTTCCTCTCCGTCGGAGATGCTCGGTAATCAACGGGCGCCGGCGGGTAATTACTGCCCGGGACCCAGTGATTGACATCTGCAGCCGCGAATGGTGACCCCCCTACCCAGAAATGCAAAATCACATATATATATATATATATATATATATACGTGATTTTGCGCACAAGTGCCACCCTGTAGCAGTATATCTGCTATAGGGCGGTCCTTATACGGTTAATTAAACTAACTAGAGGAAAGTTCAAAACTAATCTCAGAAAGTACTATTTTACTGAAAGTGTAGTTGATGCTCAGAATAAACTTCCAGAAGACATAGTGAACCAGTCAGCAGTAAATAGCTTCAAACAAGCTTGGGACAAGCATAGATCTATACTCAAACAAAAATGTTAACAAAACAAAACAAAAAACAAAACAAATCCAAGAAAACCCCCCCCCCCCCAGAAAAAAAAAACGGAAAAAAAAATTTGGCAGAATCGATGGACGGCTGGGTCTTTTTCTGCTGTCACTTTTCTATGTTTCTAAATTATTCCACACCACCTTATTCTGCTGTACATTCCATCTATCTGCTAAATTCTTCACACTATGCTGTAAATTCTCTTTTTCACATTACATTATTTTGTACATTCCCTGTTCCACACCACCTCATTCTGTACATTGTGTTGTACATTCCCTGTTCCTCACCACCTCATTCTGTACACTGTGTTGTACATTCCCTGTTCCACACCACCTCATTCTGTACACTGTGTTGTACATTCCCTGTTCCACACCACCTCATTTTGTACATTGTGTTGTACATTCCCTGTTCCTCACCACCTTATTCTGTACACTGTGTTGTACATTTCCTGTTCCTCACCACCTCATTCTGTACATTCCCTGTTCCACACCACCTCATTCTGTACATTGTGTTGTACATTCCCTGTTCCTCACCACCTCATTCTGTACATTCCCTGTTCCTCACCACCTCATTCTATACATTCCCTGTTCCTCCCCACCTCATTCTGTACATTGTGTTGTACATTCCCTGTTCCTCACCACCTCATTCTGTACATTGTGTTGTACATTCCCTGTTCCTCCCCACCTCATTCTGTACATTGTGTTGTACATTCCCTGTTCCTCACCACCTCATTCTGTACATTGTGTTGTACATTCCCTGTTCCTCACCACCTCATTCTGTACATTGTGTTGTACATTCCCTGTTCCTCACCACCTCATTCTGTACATTGTGTTGTACATTCCCTGTTCCACACCACCTCATTCTGTACATTGTGTTGTACATTCCCTGTTCCTCACCACCTCATTCTGTACACTGTGTTGTACATTCCCTGTTCCACACCACCTCATTCTGTACATTGTGTTGTACATTCCCTGTTCCTCACCACCTCATTCTGTACACTATGTTGTACATTCCCTGTTCCTCACCACCTCATTCTGTACACTGTGTTGTACATTCCCTGTTCCAACCACCATATTCTGTACATTGTGCTGCACCTTCCCTATTCTACATCACTGTATTCTGTACACTGTGCTGTACATTTCCTTTTCCACACTGTTTCATTCTTTACACTGTGCTGTACATTCTCTACCGCCTCATTCTGTACACTGTCCTGTACATTCCCTATTCCACACTGTCTTATTCTCTACACTGTGCTGTACAGTCCCTATTCTACACCACTGCATTCTCTATGATGTGCTGTTAATTCCCTTCCTCATGACTTCTCATTTAGTATGCTGTGTTGTACATTCCCTATTCCATATTGACTCATTCACTACACTGTGCTGTACATATCCTATTCCACACTACCTAATTTGATATACTGTGCTGTACTTTCTCTGCTCCACACTGCCTCAGTCTGTAAACTATGCTGTACATTCACTATTCCAAACTGCCTCACTCTATATACTGAGCTGTACATTTCCTATTTCACACCATTCTGTTTTGTGCACAGGACTGTACTTTCCCATTCCACTCCACCTCATTCTGTAAACTGCGTTGTACATCCTCTGTCGCTTTGGTCTGCACACTGTGCTGCAAATTCCCAGTTACTCACCACCTCATTTTGCGTACAATGCTGTACATTGCCTCTTCCACATTGTCTCATCCTGTGCACTGAGGTGTACATTAATTATTTCAAGCTTTTCCTTTCTGAGTCGGGATGTGCTTGTATGTCCTTTTTTTTTAGTGTGCATGCAAAAAGAAAAATTGCAAGGCGTGTGGGGCAAAGTTTTCTTTTTTTTTTTTGCAAAAGAGACTGTTTTTATTACCAACAAACTCTATTCTTTAGCAGTTCTTCAGTTTTGGGCTCCTGGCATAAATAACTTTATTACAAATGTATTCCTTAACACCTTTGCAATCCCAGATATTATCTTGAATCCCACATAGCAGCAAACATACAGAAAGGACACCAAAATTCAAATCATGCCTCCTGAGGTGTTTTTACATTTTTGGTACACATATTAAAATAATCATTTTGGGCCTGAAAATTAGTTAAAACCTTCAAACAGTATACCATTTTTGAAAGCAGAGACCCTGGAAAATAAATGGTAGTAGTTCTAATTTGTCGTGTCACCTGATAACGCAACAGTTGTCAAGTGCAAATATTCAATAAAAATACATTAAATAAATTTTAGTGCACATAAACGCAATATATTCACCAATGTGGACAATTATCCACTTTAAACATTAGCCTACAGGACACTTTTGCCCCCTTCCTGCCCAGGCCAGTTTTCAGCTTTCAGTGCTGTGGCACTTTGAATAACGATGGAGCGGTCATGCAACATTGTACCCATATGAAATTTGTATAATTTGTTCTACACAAATAAAGCTTTCTTTTGGTGGTATTTAATCGCAACTGGGTTTTTATTTTTTGCACTATAAACGAAAACTATTTTAAAAAAAGTTTTTCTTTGCTTCTATATAAAATTTTGCAAACAGGTAAATTTTCTCCTTCACTGATGTGTGTTGATGAGGCAGCACTGATGAGGTGGCACTGATAGACAGCACTGATGGGCACTGATAGGCTGCATTGATGAGGCTGCACTGGTGGAAATTGATGAGGAGGCACTGATGATGCTGCACTAATGTGCAGCACTAATGGTCACTGATAGGCAGCACTGACTGATGGAACTGCTGGGCGGCACTGCTGGGCATTGATGGGTGGCACTGCTGGGAGGCACTGATGGTTGGCACTGATGGGCACCACTGCTGGGCACTTTTGGGGCTGCACTGATAACCAGAGCATTGATAATCAGTACCCTGATTATCAGTGCAGATGTCCTCTGTGACACTTGCTGGTTATCGGTAGTATTTTCCTCACACTGTGATAGTGTGAGGAAAGTGCTGCCGATAACCAGCAACCAGCAACAATCACAGCGGCCTTTTACCTTGTCACATGATCAGCTGTGTTTGTAGGACACAGCGATCACAGAAAGCGCCAGGAGCGCGCCGCTGGGGGTGCGTTTTGGGAGGGAGTCATATGACACCCTCCCAGAACTGGACAACCACGCTGTAGCTATAGACTGGTTGTTAAGTGGTTAACAGATACCCGGACATAAATAGCTCAGCTGGGGGAAATGGCCTATACAGGTAGTGATGTACAGGTATGCTGCTGTGCCTGTAACAGCTGCCCATCTGCAGTACATTTTGGATAAGTGGCCCTAAAGTGATTAAGCATTAGGGCCATTTGTGACAGGCGCGACGTCAGACCCAGTCCTTCTCACCAACTTGTGACCGAAGGATTAGCCAATCTAAAACCGGGCTGCCACTTGCGTAACAATGCCACGCTCAGCTGCACCCTGCACAAAGAGTTTCCACCTCACTGGACCACAATCTATGTGCCAACAGCCTGAGAGCCACCACCACCTTTTTGTACAGAGAAGGAGGAAACTCACCAATCTTAGCAGTAACACTATGATGTTTGAATAAGCGTCTGTATACACACTGTCACCGCAGGTAGATGTATACAGAAGTTTAATACACACAGTATCGCTCTTCAGAGACAGGGATTCTTAGTTTGCATTAAAGAGCTTTAAAAACAGTTCAACACTTTTCAGAAAATAGGATTTATTACTAAAAAGGTCAAAATGGTGCAATAAAAATATTTACAGAAAAAGATGTAGCCAATATATATATATAGATACAGAGAGCAATAACACAACAGAGAGATAACATAAAGAAGTTTAGAGAGGTAGAATACTTGCCAAAGTCCTTGGTTTAAGCAGATTCAACAAACAACCCTGAACAAAAGGGTACCGTTTATTCCAAAGATGGTTCCTGATGGTAAAAAGGGAGAATATCTTCATCTTCTCTCCCCAGGCATGGCAGACTGTTTTTCTAGGAACCCAGCACGATGTCTCCTTAAAGCAGAGAACCAATTGCCTGTTTTGGGGAGGGGTGTTTAAGCGGGGAACTAAGGCTATGACCAAATCCCTCACAGTTTATATCATGGTCAATAACCTTCAATAGGTACATGTAGCATCCTATCCACTGGTAGAATAATATGCAGAATCATTTGCTGAACGTCCAGACACCAGATATGACATATCTGTCTGTGACGGTTAAAGAGATATCGCTTTCTGCTCTCGGGTTGATGTTATCTAGGGATGTAAGGTATCAGGTGACTCGCATTAAACTGACCTATCTGAATATATGCTTTGTTTTACTGTACCTGTTTCCTGCCGGGATTTATGAAATTGTATGAAAAAGTGGTTCCAAGTGAGATGTATGTTTTACTGCTATTTCGGAATGCTTTCAAGTCCAGTGACTGACGGGTTTATAGCTTTACGATCCGGCCAGAGCAAGAGACTGGCAGACACCCTAGAACCAGCTAACTGGGTTTACAACCATGAAGTGTATCCAGCTGTGCCCTGTGCACTCCTGAACTCAGCACACACACAGACCACATGCCATTCAACAAAAAGGGAGGGGGACTGATTTGGAGTGAGAATGACACAAGATGGTGGATCTTGAGCAAAATGGATGTCCGCATCCATATCTGTACGTACAATTGCTACACCATTGTAAGTGATTTCATTTTATTTATCTATTTATTTTTTTTTTTTTTTATCATGGTTAGGACTAAAAAGTAAAGTTTAAACAAATATATTTGTTGAGTAAACACGAGATATTTTCATGTTTACCTAAAATAAACAATATTTTTTTTATTTTCTTAATGCAGCCAGCAGGAGGAGTTTTTACATCCTTTAACATGCTTACTAGTATCAGTTTACTTCCTGATACTGCAACTCGTATTAAATATTTACTTTTATAGTAAATATTGTATATAAATCTTAAAAAAAAATTTATGAAATGACAGTTAAAAAAAATGCCTATACCTAAAAAACCTTTTTTTAAAAAAACTCCTAAAAACTCCCCTCTTAAAGCTGAACTCCAACCAAAAACTATTTTCTGAAATTTGCACTTTTGAGACTGGAGTTTGATCTGATGTTAACTTGGTTCCTAGAAAAGATTTGAACAATATACCAACTAGAGCAGGGGTGGGCAAACTTTTTGACTTGAGGGCCGCAATGGGTTCATATATTGGACCCGGGGGCCGGACCAAGAGTAGATGAATGATGTGTATGTGTCATCCATAGTAAGTATAGTAATATTCCCCCATAGTAAGCATAGTAATTAATCCCCCATATAGTAATTCATCCCCCATAGTAATTCATCCCCCATAGTAATTCATCCCCCATATAGTAATTCATCCCCCATAGTAATTCATCCCCCCATATAGTAATTCATCCCCCATAGTAATTCATCCCCCATAGTAATTCATCCCCCATATAGTAATTCATCCCCCATATAGTAATTCATCCCCCATAGTAATTCATCCCCCATATAGTAATTCATCCCCCATAGTAATTCATCCCCCATATAGTAATTCATCCCCCATATAGTAATTCATCCACCATATAGTAATTCATCCCCCATGGTAATTTAACCCCCATAGTAATTCATCCCCCATATAGTAATTCATCCCCCATAGTAATTCATCCCCCATAGTAATTCATCCCCCATATAGTAATTCATCCCCCATAGTAATTCATCCCCCATATAGTAATTAATCCCCCCTATAGTAATTCATCCCCCATATTAATTCATCCCCCCTATAGTAATTCATCCCCCATATTAATTCATCCCCCATATTAAGTCCCCAAGTCCCCCCTGTGTCAATTCACTTACCTTTGCTCCGCGCGTTCCTCTCGCCGTGTTCCCGCGCCGTTCCGGTGTAGCATGAAAATCTGTCTCCTATGAGGATCTGTCCCCCTCGACGTATCTGCGCATGTGCCAGTTTCAGGCATTAGCAGCCGATCGGCGATCTCCGGCACATGCGCAGATACGTCGAGGGGGACAGATCCTCATTGGAGACAGATTTTCATGCTACACCGGTCTTCAGGGCGGACTGTGAGAGGAGCCTAGCGGGAGCCTAGCTCCGCGGGCCGGATTAAAAGGTCCGCCGGGCCGTAGTTTGCCCATTGCTGAACTAGAGCTTAGAGGGGTTTTTATATATCCTAGAATATGAGTTATAAATATCTGGGCAATACCTCCCTGGGGTGTGTATAAAGAGTAAACAATACTAGCTTCTTTTGTCATGCAGTACATTAATATCAGATTAGGTCAGCCAAGAATCTACGAAATTGTTCAGGTACTCGTCCTACAGGTTTTACTCCCAAAACACCCAGACAAACCAGACACTATCCTGTATCTTACCTAAAAGTTCCACCAGATCTTAAAGCTGAACTCTGGGCATTAAAACTTTTATTGAAATGTACAGAACCACAAGCCACAAGGGATAGAAATATTTTTTGCACACTGACTGCTTTTGCAAATCCAAATATTACCTTGTAAAAGTAGCCCTAACATTATCACTGTGTTCTACATATCTTATTCAAAACGCAGTGCTGTGGGAGTGGCTCAATGGGCCCACCCACTACTGGTTACCTGCATAAAACTATAGGAGGGGGCGGAGACAAGACCAGGCACCCTGCACAAGGAGAGAGAAGAGCAGTGAGAGGTCTTTATTGCAGGAAACATCTTCACAGAAGTAAAGTCTCACATTGGATTACTGCACAGATCTGGAAGAAATGCACACACCACACCAAGATTCAAGTAAGAATACACATGGCTCTTGCATTTAGAAAATATTTTCAACTCCAAGAGTTCAGCTTTAAGGCTGGCTTCACACTAAGCGTTTTGCATTATGTAGAAATGCACTACAGTCCATTTAAAATGACTTCCTAGGGTTGAAGTTCACATTTCCGATTTTCAACCGGTGCAATTTTTGGAAAGGGTCAGGGACTTTTTAAATGCAAAACAGTGCGTTTTGGTTCAATAGACTTCACACTTTGTACAGTTTTCTAAAAAGTTTGTCCTCAAGTTTGCAGTTCCTTGGGCATCCCACATGCCCCTAGACCCCATCCAAGTTGTTAACCCCTTAATAAAAGCAACTAAAAACCAGCTCAAGGACTGTGTACTGACGTTGAATGTGCGGAAAAGTGTGGAAAATGTTGCCTGGCCGTGCAGAGCATAGGAGTGCTCAAAACAAATCCAAGGGGGTAGTGCTACTCATAGAGCAGTTTTTCTCCTTTCGGGATAAAGGTTTTACATAAATTTAAAAAAGACTGAACATTGTAAGCACCCTTGTCAGTGGCAAATGCTTTGTTTCAACCCATTAACTGCTACATCTACAGGACAGCTTGTTCTGTTAAAGGAAGCTGAAAAAGAACAGACTGGCTGGATCACCAGGTGAAGATAAAAGAAACTATAAAAAAAAAACGAACGCAGCCAACACATCTAAGAAATGGTAAGCTGCATTACAATTTTTGGTTTTTGAGTTGAATGCCATAAACATGTCATAAGATAAATATGGTGGTTGTAATGCTCAGACTTACCACCTTCTACAAATGACTAGGGCATCCTCATTCTTCTTTGAAATCCCTGAATTGTTTTCTCCCGCATGTTTATTTCTCCTGTAAAGTTCTGTCACTTGTCAGTCAGGGATCAGGTGTTAAATTCAACACTGTCTGTGATTTGGGGGACAAATGAGTGATAGAAGAAGAAGGACCGCCTTAGGGCAGGAGGATCAAGGATGACTTATATTTGGATGAAGGAATAATTGGGATCTTCAGTAAAGGTGACAGAGTTTGGGAGGAGGCTGATGGAGGTTTGGAGGAGTGAGGAACCTGCTGAAGAATATCTTTTACTGCACTGATAACATTGTAATAATATAGTGACAATTAGAGATGAGCGAATCGAACTTGGCGAAGTGGAATTCGTTTCGAAGATTAGGAAAAATTCGATTCGCGCCGAATCCGAAAATTAGCAGACTTCGGATGCGCGAATCGAAATTTTCCAAAAATGGCGGCGACATGTGTGGCGACGGAGCGGGGATCTCTGGGAAGGCGCGCAGACAAGGCGCGCTGACCCATAATGCATTCATTCATGACATGTGATCGCATTAGCCAATCAGCAGCCAGCACTGTGTAATGGTCGAGCTATAAATTGCGGCCATCTTAGAATTCTCCATTAGCCTCCGGTCATTCAAGAGAGACAGACCTCTCTGTATTAGGGACAGAGTTAGGCCCAAAGAGACTTTAGGGCCACAGAATTGTTACTCAGGGACACAGAACTGTTACTCAGGGACACAGAATTGTTACTCAGGGACACAGAACTGTTACTCAGGGACACAGAATTGTTACTCAGGGACAGACACAGAATTGTTACTGAGGGACACAGAATTGTTACTGAGGGACACAGAATTGTTACTCAGGGACACAGAATTGTTACTGAGGGACACAGAATTGTTACTCAGGGACACAGAATTGTTACTGAGGGACACAGAATTGTTACTGAGGGACACAGAATTGTTACTCAGGGACAGACACAGAATTGTTACTGAGGGACACATAATTGTTACTGAGGGACACAGAATTGTTACTGAGGGACACAGAATTGTTACTCAGGGACACAGAATTGTTACTCAGGGACACAGAATTGTTACTCAGGGACACAGAACTGTTACTCAGGGACACAGAATTGTTACTCAGGGACACAGAACTGTTACTCAGGGACACAGAATTGTTACTCAGGGACAGACACAGAATTGTTACTGAGGGACACAGAATTGTTACTGAGGGACACAGAATTGTTACTGAGGGACACAGAATTGTTACTCAGGGACAGACACAGAATTGTTACTGAGGGACACAGAATTGTTACTGAGGGACACAGAATTGTTACTGAGGGACACAGAATTGTTACTCAGGGACACAGAATTGTTACTCAAGGACACAGAATTGTTACTCAGGGACACAGAACTGTTACTCAGGGACACAGAATTGTTACTCAGGGACACAGAACTGTTACTCAGGGACACAGAATTGTTACTCAGGGACAGACACAGAATTGTTACTGAGGGACACAGAATTGTTACTGAGGGACACAGAATTGTTACTCAGGGACAGACACAGAATTGTTACTGAGGGACACAGAATTGTTACTGAGGGACACAGAATTGTTACTGAGGGACACAGAATTGTTAATGAGGGACACAGAATTGTTACTCAGGGACACAGAATTGTTACTCAGGGACACAGAACTGTTACTCAGGGACACAGAATTGTTACTCAGGGACACAGAACTGTTACTCAGGGACACAGAATTGTTACTCAGGGACAGACACAGAATTGTTACTGAGGGACACAGAATTGTTACTGAGGGACACAGAATTGTTACTCAGGGACAAAGAATTGTTACTCAGGGACAGACACAGAATTGTTACTGAGGGACACAGAATTGTTACTGAGGGACACAGAACTGTTACTCAGGGACACAGAATTGTTACTCAGGGACACAGAACTGTTACTCAGGGACACAGAACTGTTACTCAGGGACACAGAATTGTTACTCAGGGACACAGAACTGTTACTCAGGGACACAGAATTGTTACTCAGGGACAGACACAGAATTGTTACTGAGGGACACAGAATTGTTACTGAGGGACACAGAATTGTTACTCAGGGACACAGAATTGTTACTCAGGGACACAGAACTGTTACTCTGGGACACAGAATTGTTACTCAGGGACACAAAACTGTTACTCAGGGACACAGAATTGTTACTCAGGGACAGACACAGAATTGTTACTGAGGGACACAGAATTGTTACTGAGGGACACAGAATTGTTACTCAGGGACACAGAATTGTTACTCAGGGACACAGAATTGTTACTCAGGGACACAGAATTGTTACTCAGGGACAGACACAGAATTGTTACTGAGGGACACAGAATTGTTACTCAGGGACACAGAATTGTTACTCAGGGACACAGAACTGTTACTCAGGGACACAGAATTGTTACTGAGGGACACAGAACTGTTACTCAGGGACATAGAATTGTTACTCAGGGACACAGAATTGTTACTCAGGGACAGACACAGAATTGTTACTGAGGGACACAGAATTGTTACTGAGGGACACAGAATTGTTACTCAGGGACAGACACAGAATTGTTACTGAGGGACACAGAATTGTTACTGAGGGACACAGAATTGTTACTCAGGGACAGACACAGAATTGTTACTCAGGGACACAGAATCGTTACTCAGGGACACAGAATCGTTGAATTAAAGAGTATGTCAGACAACACGCAGAGGAGTGGCAGAGGAGGCAATGTTTCAGGAGCGAGCAGACGTGGCAGCAGAGGAAGGGGTCGAGGCAGCACTAGTCGCAGCCAGAGGCCAGTGCTCCCGGTGTCATCCAGCGGTCGTGTCTCCACCGACAACCCTGCCGTCATCGATTGGTTGGCTCGGTCGTCTTCCTCTTCCCAGGTCACCTCTGACACCTACAGCCAACGGTCGGTGGGTACGTCAGACACAACCGTTAGTTGGCATGGCCCGGGAGCAAGCCCACTGAAATCACGTGTCCTCTACCTGCCCCTGTCCTTTGGTGTTCCCTCACCAAGCGAAGTATCGCATGCTGTGGGCTCAGCCCCACTGTACAGTGAGGAAGAGCTAACAGAGGGCGGTCAGGAACGGGGGGAGACATCCGCCTCTTCAGCAGCCAGGCGAAGAAGTAGTGGCGAGGAGAGTGGCTCGGTAGCCGGTCTAGAGACAGGTCTGTCTCCTGACCCACACGCAGCCGAGGGGGCTAGTAGTGAGGCGGAGACCCTAATTGATGATGATGAGGCTGATCGCACTTGGCAGCCTCGTCGTCATCAGGCTATTGCTTCTGCATCATCAGGAGAAGAGGGTGCCAGCTTGCCAGCGAGCAAAACAGTCGGTGGGTTGCCCAGGAGGCAGCAGGGTCGCAGCAGTGTCAGTGGAGGCAAACGGCCACGGAGTAGAGCACCAGCTCCACTGCAGCCTACCACCACGGCCAGTAGTGTTGCCGGTGTGCACGGAGGAAGTAGCAGTCAGCCAGTGAGGAGTAGCGGGGGCAAAGTTTCCTACTCGGCGGTGTGGCAATTTTTCGTCAAGCCGCCCGAGGAAGTAAACGTAGCCGTATGTCGACTATGTGGCCAGAAAGTCAAGCGTGGCCAGGGGGCCCATGTTGGGACTACAGCGTTGCGTCAGCATATGCAGCGTCGCCATTCGGTGGCCTGGGAAAACCGTGATAAAGATACGGCGGTTCTGCCTGCCCCAGCCCCCGCTCCATCACCCGCTCCGTTACTTGCTCCGTCACCCGACGTCAATCGCCCTCTATCAGCCAGTCAAGGCTCCAACACCTCTGCTGAGGGGAGTTGTCGCTCGTTGGCATCTTCCGCTCGTTCAGATGCTCCTTCTCCTGCTACTCCTCTTCACGGATTCCGTCAGCAGTCTTTCTTGGAATCCGTTTCCAAGAGACAACAGTTTGCGAGCACGCACCCGACGGTGCAAAAGCTGAACGTCCTCCTGTCCAAGTTGCTGGTGCTGCAGTCCCTCCCTTTCCAAGTGGTGGACTCAGCACCTTTTCCGAGAAATGATGGCTTGTGCTGTGCCGCGGTGAAGAGTGCCAAGCCGGCATTTCTTCGCCAAAAAGGCAGTGCCAGCCCTGCATTCACATGTAGAAGAGATGGTGGGCCAGTCTTTGAGCATGTTGGTCTCTGCCAAAGTGCACGGCAGCGCCGACGTGTGGAGCTGTAACTACGGTCAGGGACAGTACATGTCATTTACGGCCCACTGGGTGAACGTGGTGCCGGCACAGCCGCACCAGCAACTTGGACAGGTCACGCCGCTTTTGCCTCCACGTTTGCACGTCCTTGGTCCAGAAAAGATGTCCGCCTCTACCACCTCTTCTTCCGCCGTGTCCTCAGCCGCCACCCCCGTGCCAAGTCCCATTACCCGACCGGCATATCACATGTGCAGGGCGCAACGGTGTCACGCTGTGCTGCACCTGGTATGCCTTGGGGAACGTAGTCACACAGGGGAGGAACTTCTGAGTGTAATGAACAGAGAAATCGACAGATGGCTGTCTCCGCGCAAACTGAAAATCGGAACCATGTTGACCGACAAAGGAAAGAACATGGTGTCTGCTCTGCGTCAAGGAAGGTTGTGCCATGCGCCATGCATGGCTCACGTGTTCAATCTGGTTGTCAAGTGGTTCCTAAAATCCACCATCCCACTGCAAGACATTCTTAAAATGTCACGTAAACCTTGCATGCATTTCAGCCATTCCTACACCGCAAAGCACACCCTCCTTGAGCTGCAGCGGCAGAACGGAATTCCACAGCATCGCCTGATCTGCGACGTTGCAACAAGGTGGAATTCAACCCTACATATGTTAGACCGCCTTTACGAACAGCGAAAGGCCATCACCGATTTCCTGATGTTACAAGCGGATAAATGTACTCCCCTGTGTAACTTAGATGTCAGCCATTGGCAGCTCATGCGTGACACCTGCCGCTTGCTCAGGCCCTTTGAGGAGGCCACGCTATTCGTGAGTCGGCAGGACTATGGGATGAACGACGTCATTCCTCTGTTGCACGTCCTGGAACAAATGCTGTTAACAATGGCTGGTCAGGGTGCGGTAGACGTGGCGCACAGATCTCAACGCCACATGACCCCTGTGGGGGCAGGACAGGAAGAAGAGGAGGAGGTAGAGGAGGACATTGGTGCTCAGGAATTATTGAGTGAAATGGGTGGTTTTTCCACTCAGCGGACAGGAGTGGAGGAGCAGGAGCATCTGGTAGAGGAGGAGGAGGAGACAGAGGACCCAGACGCACCGTGGCAGTATGCTGTGGAGATGGAGGCAGGGAGTCCCTCGCATTCCTTGGCACAAATGGCCCATAGCATGCTCGGTTGCTTGCGTAGCGACAGCCGAATAATAACCATCAGACAGAGGGATGACTTTTGGCTGTCCACCTTGTTGGACCCTCGCTACCGTTCAAAAATGGTGGCCTTTTTCACACCTGCTGAGAGGGAGGCCAAAATAACGTACTATAAATACCACCTATGTAGTCAGTTGGTCTCTGCCTTTCTGCGCCAACGTCCATCCTCAGACACTGTGGGCCCTGTGCGCTCGCGTTCCGCTGCCATGGCAGCAGGGGAGGGGTGGGGTGGTAGGAGCAGTGGCAGCTCCACCAGCAGCGGCTGCCTCAGTCTGCAGTCGATGATGAGTAGCTTTCTTCACCAGAGCAGTGAGGAAACTACTAACCAGCCGCAGCAGCAGCAGCATCAGGTGGACCTGGAGCAGGACCTCAAACAACAGGCTTGGGCCTACTTGGACAGCACCCTGCCAACCGAGGTAGACAATCCCCTTGACTACTGGGCAACGAAACTTGACCTTTGGCCCCAACTAGCTGAATTTGCCCTTGAAAGGCTGTCATGCCCGGCCAGTAGCGTGGCATCGGAGCGCGTGTTTAGTGCGGCAGGAGGTATTGTAACTCCGCGGAGGACGTGACTGTCCACCCAAAGTGTGGAGAGACTCACGTTTGTGAAAATGAATCAGGGGTGGATTAGTCTGGATTTCAAACCACCAGTTCCTGACACAACTGACTAAATCCGCCATGAATCATGCCCCAAACATGTTATTATTTTTAACATAGGCCTCTGTATGGCCTTCAATTTAAGCTGCTTACGCTTCGCCACTCTGCCATGGGCCCCTGTACCGCCTCCTCTTGCTGCTGCCAGGTCCAGAGTGTCTCATGGGTCCCTGTACGGCCTCCCATTGCTGCTGTCTCCATCGCCACACTCTGCCATGTGCCACTTTCAGGTCTCCTCACACTGCTGGTGGGTTCCATTTTGTCATAGGGTGCTGGCAGATTACGGGCCTCCCATTGCTGTTGCCAGGCCCGTAATCTGCCATGGGCCCCCGTACCGACTCCTCATGCTGCTGCCAGGCCCGTAATCTGTCATGGGCCCCTGTACCGCCTCCTCATGCTGCTGCCAGGTCCAGAGTGTGTCATGGGTCCCTGTACGGCCTCCCATTGCTGCTGTCTCCATCGCCACACTCTGCCATGTGCCACTTTCAGGTCTCCTCACACTGCTTGTGGGTTCCATTTTGTCATAAGGTGCTGTATGGCCTCCCATTGCTGCTGCCAGGCCCGTAATCTGCCATGGGCCCCCGTACCGACTCCTCATGCTGCTGCCAGGCCCGTAATCTGTCATGGGCCCCTGTACCGCCTCCTCATGCTGCTGCCAGGTCCAGAGTGTGTCATGGGTCCCTGTACGGCCTCCCATTGCTGCTGTCTCTATCGCCACACTCCGCCATGTGCCACTTTCAGGTCTCCTCACACTGCTTGTGGGTTCCATTTTGTCATAGGGTGCTGTACGGCCTCCCATTGCTGCTGCCAGGCCCGTAATCTGCCATGGGCCCCCGTTCCGACTCCTCATGCTGCTGCCAGGCCCGTAATCTGTCATGGGCCCCTGTACCGCCTCCTCATGCTGCTGCCAGGTCCAGAGTGTGTCATGGGTCCCTGTACGGCCTCCCATTGCTGCTGTCTCCATCGCCACACTCTGCCATGTGCCACTTTCAGGTCTCCTCACACTGCTGGTGGGTTTTATTTTGTCATAGGGTGCTGGCAGATTACGGGCCTCCCATTGCTGCTGCCAGGCCCGTAATCTGCCATGGGCCCCCGTACCGACTCCTCATGCTGCTGCCAGGCCCGTAATCTGTCATGGGCCCCTGTACCGCCTCCTCATGCTGCTGCCAGGTCCAGAGTGTGTCATGGGTCCCTGTACGGCCTCCCATTGCTGCTGTCTCCATCGCCACACTCTGCCATGTGCCACTGTCAGGTCTCCTCACACTGCTGGTGGGTTCCATTTTGTCATAGGGTGCTGGCAGATTACGGGCCTCCCATTGCTGTTGCCAGGCCCGTAATCTGCCATGGGCCCCCGTACCGACTCCTCATGCTGCTGCCAGGCCCGTAATCTGTCATGGGCCCCTGTACCGCCTCCTCATGCTGCTGCCAGGTCCAGAGTGTGTCATGGGTCCCTGTACGGCCTCCCATTGCTGCTGTCTCCATCGCCACACTCTGCCATGTGCCACTTTCAGGTCTCCTCACACTGCTTGTGGGTTCCATTTTGTCATAAGGTGCTGTATGGCCTCCCATTGCTGCTGCCAGGCCCGAAATCTGCCATGGGCCCCCGTACCGACTCCTCATGCTGCTGCCAGGTCCAGAGTGTGTCATGGGTCCCTGTACGGCCTCCCATTGCTGCTGTCTCTATCGCCACACTCCGCCATGTGCCACTTTCAGGTCTCCTCACACTGCTTGTGGGTTCCATTTTGTCATAGGGTGCTGTACGGCCTCCCATTGCTGCTGCCAGGCCCGTAATCTGCCATGGGCCCCCGTTCCGACTCCTCATGCTGCTGCCAGGCCCGTAATCTGTCATGGGCCCCTGTACCGCCTCCTCATGCTGCTGCCAGGTCCAGAGTGTGTCATGGGTCCCTGTACGGCCTCCCATTGCTGCTGTCTCCATCGCCACACTCTGCCATGTGCCACTTTCAGGTCTCCTCACACTGCTGGTGGGTTCCATTTTGTCATAGGGTGCTGGCAGATTACGGGCCTCCCATTGCTGCTGCCAGGCCCGTAATCTGCCATGGGCCCCCGTACCGACTCCTCATGCTGCTGCCAGGCCCGTAATCTGTCATGGGCCCCTGTACCGCCTCCTCATGCTGCTGCCAGGTCCAGAGTGTGTCATGGGTCCCTGTACGGCCTCCCATTGCTGCTGTCTCCATCGCCACACTCTGCCATGTGCCACTGTCAGGTCTCCTCACACTGCTGGTGGGTTCCATTTTGTCATAGGGTGCTGGCAGATTACGGGCCTCCCATTGCTGCTGCCAGGCCCGTAATCTGTCATGGGCCCCTGTACCGCCTCCTCATGCTGCTGCCAGGCCCGTAATCTGTCATGGGCCCCCGTACCGACTCCTCATGCTGCTGCCAGGTCCAGAGTGTCTCATGGGTCCCTGTACGGCCTCCCATTGCTGCTGTCCCCATCACCACACTCTGCCATGTGCCACTTTCAGGTCTCCTCACACTGCTGGTGGGTTCCATTTTGTCATAGGGTGCTGTATGGCCTCCCATTGCTGCTGCCAGGCCCGTAATCTGCCATGGGCCCCCGTACCGACTCCTCATGCTGCTGCCAGGCCCGTAATCTGTCATGGGCCCCTGTACCGCCTCCTCATGCTGCTGCCAGGTCCAGAGTGTGTCATGGGTCCCTGTACGGCCTCCCATTGCTGCTGTCTCCATTGCCACACTCTGCCATGTGCCACTTTCAGGTCTCCTCACACTGCTGGTGGGTTCCATTTTGTCATAGGGTGCTGGCAGATTATGGGCCTCCCATTGCTGCTGCCAGGCCCGTAATCTGCCATGGGCCCCCGTACCGACTCCTCATGCTGCTGCCAGGCCCATAATCTGTCATGGGCCCCTGTACCGCCTCCTCATGCTGCTGCCAGGTCCAGAGTGTGTCATGGGTCCCTGTACGGCCTCCCATTGCTGCTGTCTCCATCGCCACACTCTGCCATGTGCCACTTTCAGGTCTCCTCACACTGCTGGTGGGTTCCATTTTGTCATAGGGTGCTGGCAGATTACGGGCCTCCCATTGCTGCTGCCAGGCCCGTAATCTGTCATGGGCCCCTGTACCGCCTCCTCATGCTTCTGCCAGGCCCGTAATCTGTCATGGGCCCCCGTACCGACTCCTCATGCTGCTGCCAGGTCCAGAGTGTCTCATGGGTCCCTGTACGGCCTCCCATTGCTGCTGTCTCCATCGCCACACTCTGCCATGTGCCACTTTCAGGTCTTTTCACACTGCTGGTGGGTTCCATTTTGTCATAGGGTGCTGGCAGATTACGGGCCTCCCATTGCTGCTGCCAGGCCCGTAATCTGCCATGGGCCCCCGTACCGCCTCCTCATGCTGCTGCCAGGTCCAGAGTGTCTCATGGGTCCCTGTACGGTCTCCCATTGCTGCTGTCTCCATCGCCACACTCTGCCATGTGCCACTTTCAGGTCTCCTCACACTGCTGGTGGGTTCCATTTTGTCATAGGGTGCTGGCAGATTACGGGCCTCCCATTGCTGCTGCCAGGCCCGTAATCTGCCATGGGCCCCCGTACCGCCTCCTCATGCTGCTGCCAGGTCCAGAGTGTCTCATGGGTCCCTGTACGGCCTCCCATTGCTGCTGTCTCCATCGCCACACTCTGCCATGTTCCACTTTCAGGTCTCCTCACACTGCTGGTGGGTTCCATTTTGTCATAGGGTGCTGGCAGATTACGGGCCTCCCATTGCTGCTGCCAGGCCTGTAATCTGCCATGGGCCCCCGTAACGACTCCTCATGCTGCTGCCAGGCCCGTAATCTGTCATGGGCCCCTGTACCGCCTCCTCATGCTGCTGCCAGGTCCAGAGTGTCTCATGGGTCCCTGTACGGCCTCCCATTGCTGCTGTCTCCATCGCCACACTCTGCCATGTGCCACTTTCAGGTCTCCTCACACTGCTGGTGGGTTCCATTTTGTCATAGGGTGCTGGCAGATTACGGGCCTCCCATTGCTGCTGCCAGGCCCGTAATCTGCCATGGGCCCCCGTTCCGACTCCTCATGCTGCTGCCAGGCCCGTAATCTGTCATGGGCCCCTGTACCGCCTCCTCATGCTGCTGCCAGGTGCAGAGTGTCTCATGGGTCCCTGTACGGCCTCCCATTGCTGCTGTCTCCATCGCCACACTCTGCCATGTGACACTTTCAGGTCTCCTCACACTGCTGGTGGGTTCCATTTTGTCATAGGGTGCTGGCAGATTACGGGCCTCCCATTGCTGCTGCCAGGCCCGTAATCTGCCATGGGCCCCCGTACCGACTCCTCATGCTGCTGCCAGGCCCGTAATCTGTCATGGGCCCCTGTACCGCCTCCTCATGCTGCTGCCAGGTCCAGAGTGTCTCATGGGTCCCTGTACGGCCTCCCATTGCTGCTGTCTCCATCGCCACACTCTGCCATGTGCCACTTTCAGGTCTCCTCACACTGCTGGTGGGTTTTATTTTGTCATAGGGTGCTGGCAGATTACGGGCCTCCCATTGCTGCTGCCAGGCCCGTAATCTGCCATGGGCCCCCGTACCGACTCCTCATGCTGCTGCCAGGCCCGTAATCTGTCATGGGCCCCTGTACCGCCTCCTCATGCTGCTGCCAGGTCCAGAGTGTCTCATGGGTCCCTGTACGGCCTCCCATTGCTGCTGTCTCCATCGCCACACTCTGCCATGTGCCACTTTCAGGTCTCCTCACACTGCTGGTGGGTTCCATTTTGTCATAGGGTGCTGGCAGATTACGGGCCTCCCATTGCTGCTGCCAGGCCCGTAATCTGCCATGGGCCCCCGTTCCGACTCCTCATGCTGCTGCCAGGCCCGTAATCTGTCATGGGCCCCTGTACCGCCTCCTCATGCTGCTGCCAGGTGCAGAGTGTCTCATGGGTCCCTGTACGGCCTCCCATTGCTGCTGTCTCCATCGCCACACTCTGCCATGTGACACTTTCAGGTCTCCTCACACTGCTGGTGGGTTCCATTTTGTCATAGGGTGCTGGCAGATTACGGGCCTCCCATTGCTGCTGCCAGGCCCGTAATCTGCCATGGGCCCCCGTACCGACTCCTCATGCTGCTGCCAGGCCCGTAATCTGTCATGGGCCCCTGTACCGCCTCCTCATGCTGCTGCCAGGTCCAGAGTGTCTCATGGGTCCCTGTACGGCCTCCCATTGCTGCTGTCTCCATCGCCACACTCTGCCATGTGCCACTTTCAGGTCTCCTCACACTGCTGGTGGGTTTTATTTTGTCATAGGGTGCTGGCAGATTACGGGCCTCCCATTGCTGCTGCCAGGCCCGTAATCTGCCATGGGCCCCCGTACCGACTCCTCATGCTGCTGCCAGGCCCGTAATCTGTCATGGGCCCCTGTACCGCCTCCTCATGCTGCTGCCAGGTCCAGAGTGTCTCATGGGTCCCTGTACGGCCTCCCATTGCTGCTGTCTCCATCGCCACACTCTGCCATGTGCCACTTTCAGGTCTCCTCACACTGCTGGTGGGTTCCATTTTGTCATAGGGTGCTGGCAGATTATGGGCCTCCCATTGCTGCTGCCAGGCCCGTAATCTGCCATGGGCCCCCGTACCGACTCCTCATGCTGCTGCCAGGCCCGTAATCTGTCATGGGCCCCTGTACCGCCTCCTCATGCTGCTGCCAGGTCCAGAGTGTCTCATGGGTCCCTGTACGGCCTCCCATTGCTGCTGTCTCCATCGCCACACTCTGCCATGTGCCACTTTCAGGTCTCCTCACACTGCTGGTGGGTTCCATTTTGTCATAGGGTGCTGTATGGCCTCCCATTGCTGCTGCCTCCACCGCCACACTGTGGCTCCACACTCTGATTTTGGCCCCGTGACTGCCCAAATGAGTGAAGTGTGCGGTGATTCTAAGATCGACGGCACTCATCTGCATGTCATACTGACTGACAGTATTATTTCTCTTCCCCAGCAGACTCCAAGGGCATTTAAATTAAAGGTACAGTGTTCTGCACTAATATAAAGGCTCTCTGAAGCCTAGAAACACCCTTTTTATAAGTTAAATTCGCAGCGAATATATTCGCCTCGAATCTAATTTATTCCTCGAATTCGCCGAATCAGCCGAATCGAATTTTTGAATACTTCGCTCATCTCTAGTGACAATCTTTACAAGGCACTGACTATAGATAACGGGAGTGTTTCCATGATTGTTATAGTATACATGTATATCTACACTTCATTCATTGTTATAATGGGGTTGATTATTAAAGTCAAATAGGCTGTTTACATTGCAAGATAATTTTAACTTTGCTAGGACATTTCTCCTTATCTTTCCATTCAAAGTGAAAACTCCTTTGAAAAGTGAACTGCCTATTTGCCTTTATTAGACCAATTCCAATAGCTCTTTACCAATGCTGTTAAAACATTGTATTTTTATTGGAGGCTGGGAGGCCTATTTATACGCTACATCTCTAGAGATGTGTTTACACTTTAATCAAGTAGATTTCTGTCATTTAAAGTATATGTGTAGCCATAATTTTTTAGTTTAAAGTAGAGTAGGGAAAGATTAGAACCTTTGATATATTTTAATTGTGGTCTGTACCTCCACTGGGTAAATTCGCCCTTTCTGTTCTGTACTGAGCAAAAAGTGATGGAAAAAAAGAAGCTCAATAGGAAGTTACAAGGTGGACCAAGCAGCTTATAAATAAAAAACAGGCTTTATTATGTTGAAGGAATACAAACATTTAAAAGAGCACAGATACCCCCACACCATAGAAAATTTAAAAAGACCACGCTGTCTCTTCAAAACGAAGGGCTGTACAGCCTGCACACCATACAATCATCATACTCATTCACACATGTCAGATAAACATAATGGATGGCAGAAAGGGACTAACATCCATCAAAGTTAAGTAGATATCACTTGAAATGCTTCCATGCCGCCCTATAGAAGAAATACTGCGACAGGGTGCAAGTGGTGTGCAAAATCACAGCTGTGGCTGTCCCAGCCGGTGATTACTGAGCATCTCTGATGGGGAGGAGGGCTGCTTTGTTTACTAACAGTCCTCATCCCTGTTGGCTCAGGCACACTTCTCTGGATGGCTGTGCATTGTGCAGCCATCCCAATCAGTGTGCTTACAGTGTAGCACCAACACACCGTCCCCCAGTAAAACACTCCCAGCACACAGTTAACCCTTTCATCACTCCTCATGTTAACATCTTCCTGCCCATTGCCATTAGTACAGTGTCAGTCAGGGGCGGACTGACAACTCATGGGGCCCCTGGGCAATAGGGGATCATGGGGCCCCTGTGTTCTTGCCCAAACTCAAAAAAGCCTATGAAAAAGGTACCAGGGGCATCTCATGGGGCCTCCTACTGACCTCAGGCTCTCGGGCAGCGCCCGAGTTTCCAAATGGTCAGTCCGCTCCTGGTGTCAGTGTTTTTTTTTTAGCACTGATCACTGTATTGGTTTCACTGGGGATGTCAGTGACACCAAGTCAGTTCCCTCCAGTGTCAGAATGCCCGCGGCAGTCCCGCAATAAGTCACTGATTGCTGCCATTACTAGTGAAAAAAAAAAAAGAATAATCCCAGTATATATACCGCCATTTGTAGACTCTATAAATTTCGCGTAAACCAATTAATTTACACGTATTGGGATTCTTTTTTAGCAAAGACATGTAGCAGAATAAATTTTGGCCTAAATTTATGACGAAATTAGATTTTTTAAATTTTTTTACCGGACATGATTAATAGCAAAAAAACAAAAATATTCTTTGTTTTCTCAAAATTGTCGGGCTTTTTTTTTCATAGCGCAAAAAATAAAAAATGCACAGGTGATCAAATACCACAGAAAGAAAGCTCAATTCGTGGGGAAAAAAAGGATGTAAATTTCATTTGGGTGCAGTGTTGCATGATCGCGCAATTGTCAGTTAAAGTAACACAGCATCGTAACGCAAAAAATGGCCTGGTCAGGAAGGGGGGTAAATCCTCAGGAGGACAAGTGGTTAGGATAGTGAGTGCTGCTTCAGCTATCTGAGAGTGTGGGTACTATGTCCATAGTTTATGATCCAAATGTGGATATTCACATGGGCGAATGAGCATAATGAATTACGCAGATCTCACCATTTATTTGTAATAATTTTGGGTGAGTCGGCTTCATCTCATGTGGTTGTTTGTTACTATCACCACATGATAAGGCAGTGGCTATGGGTGGTTCCTTGGCCCTACATTTTTTAAATATCACCAGAACAAAAGGTAAGGGGACATCTTCCAATAGACATGTGTGGTTTGTTTCATTCCGAATCGAAATTCAGACAAATTTTTTGTTATTCGAAGGTCGGATGTTTTGAATTTCAATTACTGTACAATAGTAACAAATCCGAAAAACAAAATTAAATTTTATCCAACATTTGGATTCAAATTCGAAAGCAAATTCAAATTCGAAAACAAATTCAAATATTGCTGATTTCCTTGAAAGACTGTGTGTATTAGTGTTAAAATATAGCCATCTCTCAAAATTTGAATTTTGAAAAGAATAAAACAGAATTGAACAGAATATAAAAGAATATAATAAAACACAATAGAATAGAATAGAAAATAAAAGAATAGAATAAAGTAGAACAGCAAATAAAGGAATAGAATACAAAAAAATAGAATAGTTTGAATAGAATAGAATGAAATAGAAAGAATATAGCTGTGTTTCAAAATTTTAACCACTTGCCCTCTTGAGGATTTACCCCCCTTAATGACCAGGTCTCTTTTTGCTACTCGGCACTGCACTAATTCAACTGATAATTGCGCGGTCATGCAATGCTGCACCCAAACGAAATTTACGTCCTTTTTTTCACACAAATAGAGCTTTCTTTTGGTGGTATTTGATCACCTGTGCGCTTTTTATTTTTCACGCTATAAACAATAAAAGACCAAAAATTTTTAAGAAAACATATTTTTTACTTTCAGCTATAAAAAATATATAGTAAACTCAAAGTTAGTTATAAATTTAGGCCAAAATGTATTCTGCTCCATGTTTTTAGTAAAAAAAATCCCAATAAGTGTATATTGATTGCTTTGTGTGAAAGTTATAGCGTCTACAAACTATGGTATAGATACTGTAATTTACGCCATTTTTTTGCTATACAGCACTGCACTAGTTTAACAGACAATTGAGCGGTCATGCAATACGGTACATAAATGAAATTTACATCCTTTATTTCCCCACAAATAGAGCTTTCTTTCGGTGGTATTTGATCGCCTGTGCGTTTTTAATTTTTTGCGCTATAAAAAAAAAGGCTGACAATTTTGAGAAAAAAAAACAATATTTTGGACTTTTTGCTATAAAACATGTCCAGTAAAAAAAATGTAAAAATCAAATTTAGTCATAAATTTCTGCCAAAATGCATTCTGCGACATGTCTTTGCTAAAAAAAACCCCAATACGTGTAAAGTAATTGGTTTATGTGAAAGTTATAGTTTACAAATGGCGGGAAAGATACTCAGATTTTTTATTTTCTTTTATACTAATAATGGCGGCGATCAGCGACTTATGGCGGCAATCAGGGACTTATGGCAGGACTGCGGGACTGCGGTGAACATTCTGACACTGGGGGGGAACTGACTTGGGGTCACTGACATCCCCAGTGACACCAATACAGAGATCAGTGCAAAAAAAACCACTGACACTGTACTAATGGCACTGGGGAGGAAGGGGTTAACTTTTTTATTCACTGAAAGGGTTAACTGTGTGAGGGGAGTGTTTTACTAGGTGTGTACTGCACTGGGACATGCTGATCGGGAGAGATAAACTCTTCTCTCCCGATCAGTGTGTCCGGAGCTGTCAGGGAACTGACAGAAAGCAGAGCTACTGCAGCCCTGCTCTCTGTCGGTGATTGCCGCTAATCGGCGGGACACTGCCGGTAATGACTGCCCGTGACCCGGCAACTGACACCCACAGCCGGGATCGGCGGTACAGGTAGGGCGGTGGCACGCCTTGTGCGGGCCCCCCTACCTGTTTTGCAAAAGCGCGTTTTAAAATGTGCTTTTGCCCAGCCGTGCCACCCTGCCGCCGTATTTCTAGAGTGGCTGGGCAGCTAGTGAGTAGTTAAATTTTAAAAGAATAGAAATAAAACAGAATAGAATATATAAGAGTAGAACAGAATAAAAAGGATTGAATAAAATAGAATAGAAAATAAAGGAATAGAACAGAAAAGAAAAAAAT